>NC_063185.1:19473431-19782936 GCF_023159225.1 Perognathus longimembris pacificus
CTGGGGAGCTCCTCAGACACCAGGCCTTGTGGGCAGATCCCCAGCCATGGTTGGCGATGTCCGGGGCCAGAGGAGGAAATGACATTTTGGAGGTCGGGATTCCCACCCCAAAGTCCACCCACCCGTCTGAACTCGCCAGCACCTCATGGCTGCAAGTCATGTGGCTTTCTGCTGCTCCCCAGGGGAACGCGTCCTTTCTCACCCAGGGGAGGGGCGGTGGATGGGTGCTGGAGGCTGACTTCTAAACCTCCTCTCGATGCCAGACACTCCTGGGTGAGCGAGAGGGGCTTCTGAAGAGGAAATGAAACATGGCAGATGTGGCTTCGCCTTGAGAGACCTGCTGGGAAGATTCATTTTGAAATACAGAGAGGGGCCTGAAGGTGGCAAGGGGAGGCCCCTGCCCAGGTGTGGAGGGACTTCCCAGCCGCCTGGCCAGACTCTCTGCTACAAGGTTGTCTGGTGGGCTAGAAAGGCACAGAAATAGGAAGCAGACTACCTAGGCAATTCTGGCACCTTCTCCCCCAAAGGGCTGGTGCCACGCGACATGCTAGGCTGGAGGAAGCAGTGCTAGGTAGCAAGTCGCGTCGGGAGAGCTCTTGCCCTGCTCGAGGTCAGCTTTGAGTTCTGGTGGTAGCAGGAGAAAGGGGCGCCCCAAACCCCTTCAGCACACCTGTTGACATCTCTTCTTCATAGACAGGGGGCTGATTTTTGCCCTTGGGCAATCACATCTCAGTCACCTCTGCTCTGGAAACTCAAAGAATTGACTTAGACCCGATTCTCTTCCTCCCTAGAGACACATTCTAATTCATAGATCTGGTGCCTGGCTTAGGTGTTAAGATTTTTCTAAAGTTACCCAGGCACTCAGTTCTATTAGAATTGCTTTACAGTATACTTATTCGTCTTTTATTGATGACAAATGGAATTAGATTTCTATTGAAAGGATGGGGAGGACATTTCAACCTCAGTTGACTTTCATTTGTGAAATTACAGTAAATTCCCATTAAAGAAAAATAATAGGGAGTTGGAGGTGTGGCCCCGTTGGTATTGTGCTAGCCAATGAGTGAGAAAGTGTTAAGTATTGCGTTCAAGTCCCGGTCTCAGATCTAAAAAAGAAAGGAAAATAACAGCAAGTGCTATGTGGATCTGGTGAAAAGAAAATGAGCATGAAGGAACTTGGAGAAGCTCTCGCGCTCCTTGCTGAGTTTGATCATTTTTCACTTCTTGTACTGAGCAATCAAAGGAGAACCATTATTCTAGGATCCCACTCTGTACCTGTTCCCTGTGAATCGAATGATTGAGCTTTGTTCGGTTTAATTTGCAGATGTCTGATTTTTAGCGACCAGATTCCCTCTTTAAATCATCTACTGTTCTCATCACAGGGTCCGAAACCCCCAGGAACGGCCCCGTCACTCCAATAGCTGTGAATGGAAGATCATTCAAAGACTTCCGAGGAAGGGCGTGGGGGCTCGTCCAGGCCGAGCTCCACCCCCAGCCAGCACCTCCACAGGGCTCGTTGCACGCAGGGACAGCTACACTGGAGGGTGAGTTCTGCATTTGCCAGCCCAGCGTCCTCTCCCCTAGGGGTCCTTGTTTCTTCCTCAGCAGAATGCAGGATGTGCCCAGTTTAGCATCAGATCTGAACTCAGATGGCTTTAGCACCGAGGCCCTGTCGAGATTGGGGGGAACGATGGCATCTGTGACAGAATAGTCAGCCTGGTCTCGCAAGGAAGATGTTTCCCTGGAAAACTCCGACTAATGACATTTGTCAAACTAAGTTACACAAGAGTAGTTTTTGGTGAGTTGATTAAGATGGTCTATATAAGGAATTATGTATGTCATCTCTACATAGACATAATTTTACTTCGCAAATCTGGAGACATTGGTTGACTGATTGCCAGGATGAGGGCTTGAACTCAGGGCCTAAGGGTTGTTCCTTAGCTTTTTTCACCCAGTTCTGTCAGTCTACCACTTGAGCCGTAGCTTCCCTCCACTTTGGCTTTTTGGAAGTTACTTGGACATAAGCGTCTCATGGACTTTCCTGCCTTGGCTGGCTTTGAACGGTGAGTCTCAGATCTCACCCTCCTGAGTAGCTACGATTACAGGCGTGAGCCACTGTACCTGGAAAACCTGGAGACCCTTCCATTTCTCGCTTGTGTTCCCCCAGACCTCCAATATAGTGTTGAGTAAGACAATGAAAACAGGTGTGCTGCATTGCTTTTTTTAGGGGAAAACATCAGTTTCTCACTACCTAGTGTGAGGTTAGTTGTAAGTTTTGATTAGATGTCCTTATGTCAGGCTGAAGAAAATCCCCTCTTTTCTAAGGTTTTTGAGGGATTATTTTTTCCCTTTTCATCTCGGGAAAGCATGTTGGATTTTGTCAAATACTTTTCTCCATCTAGTGAAAGGATCCTGGGATTTAAACTCAGATCCTTAATGAATTATACTCCATGGCATTTTTTTTTTTTGCCAGTCCTGGAGCTTGAACTCAGGGCCTGAGCACTGTCCTGGCTTCCTTTTGTTCAAGCCTAGCACTCTACCACTTGAGCCACAGCACCACTTCTGACTTTTTCTGTATATGTGGAGCTGAGGAATCTAACCTAAAGCTTTATGCATGCTAGGCAAACGCCGTACCACTAAGCCACATTCCCATCCCGAGTTTGTTTTTTTTTTAATATTGACATCATGTATTATGTTAATTGACTTTTGTTGTTCAATCAAAACCTTTCACTCCTGGGATGAATCTCACATGGTGCATTAATTTTGTAACGACAAATTTTGCTCATCCTTAGTTGTGTTTTGTGACCATTTTGTTGAGCATATTTGCATCTGAATTCATAAAAGATACTGGTTTGCTCCTGTAGCCCTCGCTAATCAGGAGACTGAGACCTGAGGATCGTAGTTTGAAGCCAGTCTGGGTAGTCAAGTTCATCAGACCTCTTATCTCCAATGAATTACTAAAAATCCAGAAGTAAAGCTATATCGCAAATGGTAGAGCTCTAGTCTTAAGCAAAAAGAGCTAGGGACAGTGCCCAGGCCCTGAGTTCAAGCCCCAGGATAGGAACTTTTTTTTTTCTTTTTAGAATATTGGTTTTTGTAGATTCTTGAGGTGAATGTCTGGTTTGGGGGTCCAGAGAACGCTAGCTTCATAGAGTAAGTTAGGAAGTACTCCTCCTTTCTCTTCTATTCCTTAGAAGAGCTTGAGAAGAGTTGACATCCATTCTTCCTTGCATGTTCGGTAGGATACTGGCTGAAGAGGCTCAGTCTATGACGAGTTCTGAGTGATAGTTCTCCACACCTTAGGGCCTGGAGAAGAGCCTAATGCCAAGTTTTGGTACCATTTTAGGTTCTGCTTTTTTTTTTTTTTTTTTTTTTAGTTCTGTTGTTATTTTTGTCAGCTAAACCTTGGCTTTTGAGGAAAAAGAGGAAGTTCAATTCCACCACAGCACCCGCTTCCCTTTGTAGTTTAGCCTCTCTGGGGTTGCCCAGGTCCCGAGTTGCTATGCAGCGATGGTTCCTGTCATCATGGTGGAGCACTGGAGAAGACGGGACCAGGGCCGGCTATGCCACACCGGACGACCAGTCCTCGCACCGCTACTAAAACACTCATCAAAACAGGATCGATGTAGAGAGAGGTTCAGAAAGGGCAATTGCTTCTGCTTACGAACACGTCTTACTTGAAGACATTGCTTAAAAGAAAAGGAAAGGGAAAAAAGAGTCAAGAAAAAAGAGAAGGAACTTCAGATAACAAAATTTCATATACTCCTTTATTTCACGTAAGACGTATTCCCCCCCTGTACCTCCACAGGGCCTTACTGGGGTGGCCAGCTCGCCTCACACCAACATCCTCCCATCTCCGTTTCCCGAGCAGCTGAGATCACAAGCGTGAACCACCATGCCCAGTGCGTTAAACAGTGCATAAAGTTACAAAGAAGAATTGGCTATGACCTTAGAGAGAGTTAAGAATGAGTCTCATGAATAATGAATGTGGCATAGTCTTAGACATATCCCGCCCCCCCCCCCCCCCATTGTAAGGCTGGCTGGTGGTGATCTTCCCACCCGTGTCTCCTGCATAGTTTGCTTTTTCAGAGAAAGCCTCGCCAAGTTTTAGCCCTGGCTGGCCTCAAGCTACAATCCTCCGGATGTCAGCCTCCTGAGTGGCAGGATTCCAGGCGTACGCCACATGCTCAGCTCAAACTTTTCCTCATCTTAGATTTCCATTATTTTCACTTCTAATGTACTTTTAACTTGCTGTCTTCCTATATGTTTATAGCCTATGTACTTTAAGATCTTGTGATTCCTGTGGGTTTTAAGATCCTTATTATTTCTGCCATGTTTACTTACTATGTTTAAAATGATTAATTTTGTACTCCATGGTTTAACCTAACCATATCCCAGCAAGGTAGAAAGGCCATATATATGTATATATATATATATTCTATATATATACATATATATATATATTCCAATATAGCTTTACATCGAGTTTACAACATGAAGAGGTCTGTGGTGACTTCAAATAACCTGAGGTACCACTGAAGATTCATCTGCCACGCCTGGCGAAGGGAAAAAGAAGAGCTGACATTTGAATACCCATGACTTCATTTCATCTTAATGTCTGTGGAGAGACATTAGAGAAGAGGAAACTGAGGTTTAAGGATTTTTTTTTTTTTGCGAGGTCCCACAAACACCAGGGACAGGGAAACTAATTTTTCTGATGAACTGTAGGTTCTAGCTTCTAGATGAATGTTCAAAAGGCCATTTTTTCCCCTCACTGAAACTCCCTCCTTCGATTGGCTGCTAGCTTCCTGTCAGCGGTGATGCCTTCCTACTGCAGCCATAGCAAAAGAGAAGGGGCTGGGGGTGGAGTCTCTCAGGGGCATATGGAACCCCAAAGGGGAACTTCCTTAGCTGCCTTGGACAGCAGCCCTGTCACCTCCTGTCCCCGTGGATTTTTTTGGGAAGTGTTTTTTTTTTATTGCTAATTTTTCTAAGCTCACGAGGCTCTCTCTGTCGTTAGACAAGGCCTCTTATCCTGCTTGGTCTCCAGTACGGGAAAGTACAGCCAGGAATGCTTGCAGTGGGGCCGTGAGCACTGTCCATCGTGAGCTTTTTAATTTTTATTGTAGGAAAGATGTTGTGGCTACCATCACCTTCAAACTGGGAACCACGGAATCCACTCATAAACCTTTGCTCGGGTGAGGGCCATATCCTTTATGGGTGAAGTGTCCTCAAGGACTTCCAAAGCTGACGTCCTAAGCATGGTGACCCTGTCTGTGTCATCCACGTGGCAGTGCTGGCCAAGAGTCCCGGGACTGGCCAGCGTGCGGAAGGGACAATGACGTCTTACGGGCTGGAGACCAAATGGAAAAGCCTTTTAAAACGCTAGAACAAGGATACAGGTCTTGAGGAATTCGCTGATGGGCTCATTCAGTCATTTCCATTCAGAGGAATAGTCCCTTTTTATCAGTGTGGAAGAAATGATTGAATGAAAGAAGAATTTCTTTGGGGGTGGAGGTGTCCCAGTTTCAGAGGTTTCAGCCCAGGATTGGCTGGATCCGCTGCTTTGGGGGGCCTGAGAAAGCCTGTGGTAGAGGAGTTAGCTTACCTCCTAGCAGCAAAAGGTGAAAAAGAGGGATAGAAAAGGGCTGGGGACAAGGCATGTCAGGTTGCTACCTCCCCAAACTCGGCCCCACTTCTCAGGAATGCCACCCACCCCATTGTGTACCCATCAATGGAGGAAACCACTGGTTAGGTCAGAGCCCTCAGACCTCATGGTCTCTGGCATGGTCCAACAGACATGCCCAGCAGTACGCTTTACCCATCTCCTAGGTGCCTCTCAATGCAATCAAGTTGAACATCCAGATTAACCATCCCAAACGAGATCTGATACCAGCCTTCTTGGGCTAGGAGAGCAACCCGAGGAGGAGAATTTGTAGTTAATTCGGTTGAGACTTTTCAGGTCCCTCACAGATGTTGATTGGGCCTTAATGATAGATTTTTTTTCCATCCAGGGATTTGTAAGCGTTGTTTCCATGGTAGAGGTTGTGGTCTGAATAGTCGAGTCCTAGCCCCTAAGGCAATGGTATTAGGAAGTGAGACCATTAGGGCCCTGCCCTCATGACCAGAATCAGTGACCTAATAGATTTCCAGAGAATTAGCTTGTCTCTTCTGTCACCTTAGGATGAACAAAAAGGAAACCTTTCTACGAAGAAATAGATCCTTACCGGACACCGCAGCTGCCAGAGTCTCAGTTCTGGGCTTCCCAGCCTCTGTAGTTGTCTTTATCACTGCCAACTTGACCTGTGAGAGACAAACCTCTACTGTGTGTAAGCCAGCTAGCCTGTGGCATTTTGTAATCACAGCTTGAACAGAAGGACCCAGTAAAACCGATGGTTGCCGGAGAGCAGGCAGCAGTGTTAGGGATGAATTCAGGCCTGGACACGGAGGAATGGCCAGCCTTTCCGTTAGCTGTCCTGCGGGCCTGTCACTTGAGAAGGCCAGTAGTGCTGGGAGACTCCAGGCTGGGAGGTGGGAACGAATCCTTCCTAGACGTTGCAACTCACACGGCCTGTCTACCAGCGTGTGGAGACACAGGGATGCGGCTCCCTACCGAGGACAAATAAACTCCCTTATAAATTACTCAGCCTCAACATTTTGTTATAATCACACACACAAAAAAAAATGGACTAGCACCTGTATCTTCTCTTTTTCAACTGCTTAGCTACAGAATGGGAAGGATGGTTTGATTTGCCTCCACGTGTGAATGTGAACATTACAAAAGACAATGAATGCACTTAAGTGGGAAATGATAATAAATGTAAGTGGGAAAGTTTAAATATGGCCCACTATATGCCAGACATTGGGAAAGCAACAAGATTCCAGACTTTGCTGATAACAAAGTCATGAGGATAGATGGGCAGCCACTGGTGGCCGAACTCTATCTGATATTTGACATGTTAATAGATGGTGAAAAGCTTGGTACTAATTCCCATTGGATATGGGCATTTCTCTAGCTCATCCTAACAACCCCTTCCTCCTTCCTTGCAGATTAGCAGAGATTCCTGCCTATCTGTGGCCCCAAACCTGCTTCTATCTGCAAGACTTGAATAAATTTCACTGTGTGACCTGAAATCCGTTTGCCACTTTTTTTCAGTCTCTCTACATTCTGCCTTTAGAAAAACAAAGTCTGATGCTCCTGGTTTTATTTTTATTTATTGTTTCTTGGTGGTACTGGTGTTTGAACTTAGAGTCTTGTGTTTATTCAGCTTTTCTTATTCACGGTTGGCACTTTGACCATGAGTCTAGCCCTACTTTTTGCTGGTTGTTTTGAAGGTAGAGTCTCATGGACTTTTCTGCCTTGGCTGGCTTTAAACTATGATCCTCCAGGTCTCATTATCTGGAGTAGCAAGGATGAGAGGCATGAGCTACTGGCCTCCAGCTCGTACTCAAACTTTAAAATCCCATATTAAGGTGCCCTTTCTCTAGAATGCGCCTGTAACTCTCTTCTAACATGGCCATAATCTCCCTAGAACTGGAAGCCAGGAAGTGGCTCAACTGAGATCACAGGAGTGAACTCATACCATTTCCCCAAAGCACCTTTCCTATGACTCGCTAACGCCTGAGAAAAACAAGTGACAGGTTAACTGTGACACAACATGACATGAAGGGGGGTGGAGAGAGAGAGAGACAGTGACAGAGAGACAGAGGGAGAGGGAGTGACAGAGAGACACAGAGACAGAGAGAGAGAGAGAGAGAGGGAGAGGGAGTGACAGAGAGAGCTGTATTTGAATCTACCTGCCCACTGCTCACACTGACACTGAAGCCATGTGCACATTATGGGCTTGTTGCGAAGGTGAACTTTCTTTCTGATCTGTCTTGGGTAAGGAAAGTCTGATTTTCTTCCTTGGAACATAGAGGAATTTTTCAGGTAGTGAAACGACATCACTTCATATGGAAAACACTTTTGTCAGATTCAATTCACAACCACAGGCTCTTGTGTAAAATCCTGGGCTGTAACAACATTTCTCAGATGCAGAACACAGGGACAATCGTCTTTCCTCAAATGAAACCAAGAAGCCAATGACTGTCTGAGGGATGGCTAAACTCCTCTACAGCCGCTTTACAGAGGCGAATGCCGGCTTTATTTATTTATTTATTTTATGGAGTGAGGGGGAACTTCAAGATGCAAAGAAGAAGCAACAGGAAATGGAACCATGCAGGCTTGACACGATGATGGGCAACTTCTGGCCATGGACAAATAAGAAATCTGTTAAAGCCAATTCTAGAAGACAGTTGGGACACTCCTGGGATCATTTTGTCAGGCTATGATCCCAAGATCAGACAGGCAGCTCTGTTCTCGAAGTGGAAGGAGGCTGGTTCTGGTGGCTCATGCTTGAAATCCCAGCCCTTCAGGAGGCTGAGATCTGAGGATCTCCGTTCAGAGCCAGCCAAGGCAAGGAGTCTGTGAGACTCTTATCTCCAATTAACCATCAAAAAGCTGGAAGTGGAGCTGCAGCCTTGAACAGAAAAAGCTAAGGGAGAGGGTCCTAGTTCTGAGTTCAAGAACCAGTTCTAGTGTACACAGAAAA
Source organism: Perognathus longimembris pacificus (assembly GCF_023159225.1). NCBI lineage: Eukaryota > Metazoa > Chordata > Mammalia > Rodentia > Heteromyidae > Perognathus > Perognathus longimembris. The sequence continues at coordinate 19,482,020 of NC_063185.1, forward strand.
AAGAAATGTAGAAGGGTAGTGAGGGGCTCATCCTCAAACTTGTTATCCTCCTACCTCTACCTACGAAGTTCTGGGATTACAGACATGACACATCGTGCCCAGCTGTTTAGAGCATAGCATTATGCAAGTATAGCATTAAACACTTGTATGCAAGCGCTTGTGTGAAATCAGGGTGTAACCACTCTCCTCAGACTTTGAAGAAAATGGGCATGTTACATACACAGTGTTACATTTTATTTCCTGTCCTGAGTTTGGTCATACCCATTGACAAGATAGGGAAACAGAGGCTCAAGATGCCTGGATTTCCATGTCCAATGCCACGTGAATTATTAAGGGACAACAACCATCTTAGTGTCACACTCAGAGCTGACACCAAAGTTCTTTCTTGCTTTTCATCTACAGACCCTTCCTTTCTCTTTCGCAGGCTTGAGTTGTTGTCCGCAGGAGGAGATGGGGTTCAAGGCAGAAAGGTGGGGGAGGAAGAGAGTCACGTGGTGGTGGCAGAAGGCAGAGGGAAGAGTAGGCCAGGGGCTAGTAACGGAGAGGAAACCGGGGCAAAATGATCAAAACTCAAGGCCTCAAGTGTTTTAGCAAGGAAATTCCATGGGGAGTCCAAGCCCAGGCAAGATCACAAGGGCGATGAGAAGGAAGGGCAGCTCCACTGCTGACCACGGAGAAAAATGCCCAGATTTCACCCAGGACGGGAGCCTGGCTTCCTAGTGGGGTTACCTAGCCTATGAAAGCTGGGTTCATGTTCCCAGCAAGCAGATGGCACCAGGGTGACAGCTTATGACACAACAATTCCACTGTCCATCACCAGCATGGGGGAACCGAAGGCTGGGCACGAGGCCTGGTTGGGCTACTTGGGACCCAAGCAGACAATGTGACTATGACGGGAAGGACCCTGTAAGACCTCCAGTGGATGCCTGAAACCATAGAGAGGACCAAACCCTAGAGGGTCCGGATCTCTTCCTCCATCCCCCCAGCCATACACATCTATGATAAAGTTTAATTTGTCATTTAGGCACAGGAAGAAATCAACAGCAGCAACAATATAAAGGTTACCCAAAATGTATAAATCATTTATTTCTGGAATTTTCTATTTCTTTTTTTTTTTTTCTCCTCTCATCGAGATTAACTATAGCCAAGTAGAACTGCAGGGAGTGAAACTGGGAATGAAGAGGGGGCTGGGGGGGGGTGGAGGGTGGGCATGGGCAGGGCTGTGTAGGATACCAGAAAGGAGGGCGATTAAATGGAAAAATGTCCAGAAATGCACATCCAGAGTCCCAGAAAACACCACCACCCTGGTAAGCAGAATAAACAAAGCCGGAGCTTTCCACCACTGTGTAGATCACCCAGTAGGTCTTTTTGAGCCTTCATGTCGAATTCATTCTTTGTTATCCATCAAAACCCACTCTAGCCGGGCACTGGTGGCTCACACCTGTAATCCTAGCTACAGGACTCAAGAGGCTGAGATCTGAGGATTGTTGTGTGAAGCCAGCCCAGGCAAGAAAGTCCATGAGGCTCTTCTCTTTAATAAACTATTCAGAAAAAGCTGGAAGTGGTACTGTGGTTCAAGTGCTAAATTTAGCACTAGCCTTGAGCCCAAAGAGGCTCAGAGCCAGCATCCAGGCCCTAAGTTCAAGCCCCAGGACTGGCAAACAAACAAAACAAAACACACACACACACACACACAAACCCATTCATGTTGTGTGCATTCTCCTGAGGCTCTGCTTTCTGCTGCTAGGAGTGGGTGGTGGCAATGAGCTGGCTTTTACTGATGGGTAAGTCAGCTAATGAGCAGCTTCCCCAATGACTGAAGCTCGTCGTTGAACTACTGTCCATGCCTTTCAGATATGGGATTCTGGGACTGACAAATGATGGAAACTCATACCGGGCTTAACTTTCCTCCACACCCGACTCCCCTGCTGTTCACTGCCCCGGGAGGATGGCTACATACAGAGGACCTGCCAAGTGACCTGCCCTGTTCCCTCCAACAGTGACTGCTATCAGTGACACGGCGAGGGCCGAATTATTGCACTGCAAAAAAAAAAAAAAAAAAAATCTGGATTTCTGAAGCATGTCATCATGTGACGAGGAAGATACCACGGGTTTCTGTGGGTTAGAAGTGGCTCCAGTGGGTCCTTCTAGAATTCATGTGTTGGGAGCTTGGTCTTGGCTGTGGTGCTGTGGAAGGTGATGAAACTTTTAAGAGCTGTGGTCCAGCGGGAGGTAGTTAGGTTATTGGGCTTAAAAACAGCAAGCTTAGCCTCACCTCTCTTTGGCTTCCTCTCTCTCTGTCTCTATCTCTGTCTGTCTGTCTGTCTGTCTGCCTGCCTGTCTCTCTCTCTCTCTCTCTGGTGCTGTATGTCTTGAGGTCTTTGCCGGATCCACTGCTTGGACTAAAAGCATGGCATGGGTTAGGTCAACCTCTTTTCCTTATAAAGCCCCCTCTGTCTGGCATTTCATCATTATAATGAAAAGCTGTGTAATACAGTGTGGAACCTCCCCCCCCCCATTATTCTGGAACCCCACCCTAGGCCCACCTTTCCTATGTCAGAAAATGCCTTCTTCGGGGGGGCGGGGGGGAATCTTTATTACTGCCCTATATTCAATGTAGAAAAGATTGCAGTGAATGCATACATTGGGACCTGGAAGGACCATTTTGTAATCTCAGAAATACAGGCCCCAGACAGAAGGAACGAAAGCCCCGTGACCTCGGAGGGGTGTCATGCCTCAGTAGGTCCAGGATGTTTTCCTGCTCATCTTTCTACCTTTCTTCCTAGCTCCGCCATGGCCTCTCTGGCCATCAGTCTTGCAGAAGGATTGCAGGTGTGGTGAAGACAGAGGGAAACTGAGGCCACCTCCCTGAGCGCCTGGAATTGCGACACCCGTGGGACACTGGCTGCTTTGCATGCCTTTACGGCCGGCTTCGGCTCAGGGACTTTGCTGACTGCACTTTTCAGGTTTGCTTGGCTCCTGGCCCTGAGTTTCCCAGGCCCAGACCGGGATGGCCACACCTCGGCTCAAAGCAGAGGAGTGAGAGGAGCACTTGGCACGCGGCCAGACCAGAGTCCCAGTGTCTCTGCTTCACAGGCTGACGTCACCTTCTCAGGTGGGGTGGGGGCTCGGGAGTCAAAACGCAAGGCAGTAGGTGCTGTGCCGGGGACATTGGTACAAAGACAGACAGGGCCGAGACTTCACTGGGAGGACCCCACAGCCTCGTGGGGGCGGATCCGAGGCAGCAAAAATGTTATTCCAAATTCCTTCAAATTCAGAGTTGAGCTGATTTGGTAGCTTTGTGATGTTCCCAGAAACTCAGACTCCTTCAAGTCTATCATTCTCTCTCTTACTCTCTCTCATCTATCTATCTATCTATCTATCTATCTATCTATCTATCTATCTATCTTTTATGCAGCAAATTTTAGAGGTCTATCTATGTAGTTATGTTTCTGTCTGTCTGTGTATTTATCTGTTTGTCTGCCTATCTCTACCTACCTACGTATCTTTCACACAGCAAGTTTTAGAGGCATTGGTTTGTGGTGTTGGAAATCCAAAATTTGCATCCCAAGCAGGAAGAAGGAGCAGAGGAAAATGCAAGATGGTATTAGCCGAGTACACCCTCTTCCGATTTCTTTTCCTGGCAGCTCCACCCCCTCCACACTGACTTGTATTTCATCAGTATCCTCCTTGGAAAGGGAGAGATCTGGTGGCGTTTAGCTTTCCCCTCCTCTCCCATTCTCAGCTGTCGTCATTCTGAAAGGGGACAAGACGAGCAGTCTCAGTGAATCCTGGCAATTTAGGGGCAAAGTCGAGTGGAGATTATAATCTCATTCACCACCGAGTACTGAACTTTGTTGGGTGGTTGGGGTCATCAAATGAGAAAATGCCTGTCACAGGCCTAGGGCTTGGAAAGTACACTGTAAGCGCCCAGTGAATGTCACTGGTTATGGTGAGAATAGCAGAGTGTGACGGTGCTGGTGGTTCAGCTCCTGGCATCACTACCCCAGCTCAAATCCCGCCTCCAGCCACCCTTCCGCCCAGCCATGGCGCGCCATTACGACTCCATGCCTCCAACCATCAGCCATGAGGACGTCAGACTCTGCCTCTTCAAATCTGCTCTCAGACTGAGAGGACCCCCAAAGAATGCGGCCCCAGAAGCTCCCTCAGAGAAGGGGCCTGGAGAGAAGTGGTGATGTCTTAGGCGGGTTTTGATGGACGTACGTGAGAAAGGCTGACGAGGGAGATAGGACGGGGCGGGGGGATCTCAAGCTGTGTGGAAGCAACGGAGAGACTGCAGCAGGAAACCTAGAGGGCTGTGAAGATTCTGGGGTGTCTGGAACCCAAGGTGAAGGCAGAAGTGGGATTTGTCTATCTGCTGCTCACCTCTCCCAGGACTGTTTGAGAATGGAGTGTGATTATACTCACACCCAAGGCATTCATTGGCTTGAACAAGGCTGGTTTATGAACATCTGCTAACCAGCACCTGTTAACCAAAGGCCTCAGGCGCCAACTCTGGCCGGGTTCCATTCATAGCCAGGCCATTAATCAGCTAATGACTTCCACTTTGGCAGAGAAGAAAATACTAATAGCCTGAGGCAGGTGCAGTGACTGGGAGAATGGTGGAAGTTGTCACCCAAATGTAAAGACAAGTTGGCTATAGGTTTCCAACAGCAGATGAGCACTGATGTGCTTATTAGATTCTTCTAGAAGTGAAGTGGTTGGGACTGCTGGGATGGTACCTTTGGGGTTGGGAGAAGAAGGTGAGGAATGAAATAAGAGTCAAAGGGAGCCCGGCACTGGTGGCTCATGCCTGTCATCCTAGCTACTCAGAGTTGCTGAATGAGGAACTCGGGGTATTTCCCTGAAGTCTTAGCAGCCCATCCTCAAGATCGCCAAGTCAAGGGAGGGGAGGGAAGCTGCCCAGTGCCCCTGTGAGACTGGTCAAGGAGCCTGTCCCACAACCCTGCTTTGCATGCCGTTCTCCCTGCCGAAGGGCTTTCGCTTATGTCATGAAACATCAGTGAAATCCCATCGCCACGGGCGCTTCCCCCAGCCAGCCCAGAAGGTGACCACAAAGAGGAGGAAGAAAAAAAAAGAGAGAGAGAGCTAGAGATAGAAAGAGGCATTTCAAACCGCAGACTTCTTCAGACAGAACAATTAAAAAAAGACCTGTTCTTTCCCCAGAATCATGAAAGGAAATAGAAGAACGGCCCCTGAAGTGGGGTTTGGCCCCCATGGTGCTGAGGATCCAGGAAGGCTGGGAAGTTCCAGGGCAAGCAAGGGGGAGGAGACCCAGCACCCGAAGATTTTCCATCTCTGCTTTGGCTGCGCTGTGCAACCCTCCTCACTTCCTTTGATCCCTCTGAACCTCTTCAGTGACCTCACCTGAACATGGAAAGGACGGGAATAAAGGAATCAGGGAAGGGGACTGTACCCTTCTGGTTTTACTTGGATACCGTTGTCCCACTGTAATTATTAAGAATAAAACCTCGTTCGTTCTTCTAAGTGGGCTGTATTGGATGGTCAATTATGCGATCAGTTTGAGGTGTGTCTGTTTCTGAATGGACCTTAGTTCTATCTTCTGACCCATGCGACGGTCCGCTCCCCGTCCTGCCGTGCTGGTCTCCCAGGGCCGTGTGACTCGATCGCCCTTTGCTCTCTGGTCTCTGGGAGAACCCACTTTCTTCCCTCCTATTTCTTCTCAAGCTTCGGTGTCCGAATAACGGGAAAGCACATACGGGATTGTAACTCAGGGAGAATAACCCTAAAAGGTGGTGACAGAAAGGACTCTACAGTGCACGAATAGTTCATTTTGGTTCTCCGTGCTCCAGGCTGTGTTGGAGTGGGTTAGGCCACGCAGGGTCTCCTCATGCAGTGTCACTAAGTGGAAAGGGAGGTCCGGAGGATGGGAGCCACCATGGCCTGCAGGGCACCATGGGTGTGACTCCGGATTCTGCCCCAGAGGGAAGTCCAGGCTTCTGGGTGCTGGCGGGAGTCAGGTGCCTCTAGCTGGGAACGGTGGCTGCGGTTGGGACATAGAGGAAAGCCCCTCCCCCACCCCATCCACACCCTTGCCGGCTTCCTGTTTCTGCCCGGGTTTGCCCACTGGCACAGTTCTGGGGAGACTATGGAGAAGATGATTGCGGAGGAAGATACAGCTTATACAGAATGATTAAGAAACAGCCTCTCTCTCAAAAACAAACAAATAAAAAAACAACAGGAAACATCAAATAGTTGAGCCAAGAGAAGTGACCAGGACTTTTCTTTTGGCTTGAGGCATCATATACATTTGCTGCATCATCATCATCATCATCATCATCATCATCATCATCATCATCATCATGATGTTAGCAATGGTTCTACCGCTGTTGAGCAAGGGCAAGGTAGGGCTCGTATGATTGCCTGGATTATTCAATCATTACAGAATTATCTGCAAGGTAGGTGCCACCTACATCCTAGAGATTAGGATAAAGGAGGTGAAGCTCTCAGTTTACCTACTCCCCCAATAATGAGTGGGTAAATAAATCATACTGCATGCTTACAGAGCAATCCCATGCAGATACCAACAAACCAGAATGAAGACGTCCTGTAATGTGGAAAAAAGGTCCCATCCTACTCGGTGAGAAAAAAAAGCAGCTATAGGAAAACATGTAGCATATTACCTTTTGTGTAACAAACCAAACCTGTGTATTTATTTATTTTTATTGTTCCAGTTCTGGGCTTGAACTCAAAGGCTAGCCACGGTCCCTGAGCTTTTTTTTGCTCAAAGCCGCAGTGCCTTACCGCTTGAGCTTCACCTCCACTTTTGGCTTTTGGGGTAGTTAATTGGAGACCAGAGTCCCAACTTTCCTGCTTGGGCTGACTTTGAACCACAATCCTTATTTCTCAGCCTCCTGTGTAGCTAGGACTACAGGCATGAGCCACCTGTGTCTGGTTAATTTTTGTTTTTAATGTGCATAAATACACAGAAAGTTTGTATACAAGAACTGATAACAGTTTTAAGTGTGAAAGGGAAGGTTATATGATGAAGAATGGAAGGAGGACTTGAATATATCCCTTTAATTTTTTTGGCAGTATAGATGGACTACGCTATCTATTCCTGAAATTAAGAAGTTAAAATGGTATCATGCAGTACAAGGCAGGATTCTAACAAAGGATTCTTCTAAAGCAGGATTCTGTTTCTGGGATCCGCTCATGTGGCCGTGTTCTTGGCTTGTCCATTCATTATTACTGCTCTGAATCACCACATCTTGCTGCTGGAAAAGTTTGCTGGAGACCACCCAGTTGTTCCCCCCACCCCACACCATATTTTAGGAAATATATACAAAAGTGCAGGGTTTTCAGATGGTTCACTCTGGGTGACCCAGTAGGCCAGTGGAAGAACTAGTTATCTGGATTCTGGGCTTACAGGGCATCAAACCTCTTCCATAAAGGGCTAGACACTAAGTGTTTAGGCCCCACATACCATATTGTTTCTATTACAACTATCCTTACAGAATCAGCCATAGGCAATATGTAACTGAATTGGCATGGCTACCTTCTAACAAAACTCAATTTACAGATGGGCTCTGGTGCTTGTGGCTCACGCCTGCAATCCTCCTGGCTATGCAAGAGGCTGAGATCTGAGGATTGTGGTTCAAAGTTTAACCTTCAAAGAAAGTTAGATTTTTACCTCTAATTAAGCTCCCAAAAACTGGAAGTGGTACTGTGGCTCAAATTGGTAGAACGCTAGCCTTGAGCAAAAGATCTCAGGGATAGTGCCCAGGCCCTGAGTTCAAGCCTCACAATTGAAAAAAAAAAGACTTATAAAACAATATAATTTAATATGTATAAGGGTATATTTATGTTCATATGTAATATTTATTATATAGTATTAATATTATTTATATACTGATCGATCGATGTCTAAATGGCCCAGAGTTGGCCTCTATGAGACAATAGTGTATAATGGCTAAGAATCACCTCTACTCCCAGAGAGGCCTTCTCGCAACATCTGGTTCTGTGGCCAACAGGAAGTTGTTAGTTAACAAGCATTCAAAGAATGAAGTGTTGAAATGCCATTGGGCTCCCAGTAGAGCGGAGACGGCCTAGACCCTCCCAGCCGCCCTTCGCCCTCCTGGCTCGAAATGCTCCTGGGTCACCTTCCACCCCCTGCGCGGTGAAAAGGAAGCCATGGCAAAGTCCCTTCCAGAACTGGTGTTTTAGAAAGTTTCCAAGCGGTTCCTCCCCGCCATGGAGCTGACCTCCTAAACTGTCCCTCCCCGTCCTCAGCTGCATCTCCCAGGCTCTCCCCTCCACCTGAAAAAAAAGGAAAAACCAGTTGCCCTATTTTAAAAGATGCTCTCGCTTCCTCTCTGCTCTTTGAGATACTGTGCAGCTTGCAAGGATTAATAGAATTTACACTCCTCATCTTCTTCTTGATTGGTTCCAGATGAAAATATGTTTCTTTCATCAACGCTTGATGGCTACGTGTGCGTACGTGTGTGTGTGTGTGTGTGTGTATCACATTTTCTTATCATCAATCAGTTGATGAGCACTCAGACTGGTTCATAATTGGCTCAGGCCTTTTCCACCCACATCGACTGATAAGTAAATTCCTCCTCCCATCTAACTTCCTCAGAGAAATGGCTCCAGCCACCTGCTGGTTTCTTGGTCCCAAAGTCTCAGAGTCACTAGGAAATACTCTAGCGCCCGTCTCTTCAGGCGTGGATGTGTCTAGATTCTGAACAGGTAAAAGTACCGCGGAGCCCAGAGAAGGAAGAGAACACTGGAATGACACTCCAGGTGAAAAGAGAATTCTGTCGTGGGCTTCCTCTTAGAAATAAGAAGACAAAGGCAGAGGAGAGGGGAGGTTAGTTTTGAGCCATGGTTTGAGGAAGAAAGACCAGAACCACAGGCAAGTTTCTATCTCTTTGCCCTGGGACATCACTTGATTCTTGACGAAGCCCCGGGTCTTGGTGGGGACTGTCCCTGAGGGGGTGAGTGGGCTGTGCTGCTGCACTGGGGGGAGACCCGGGAGGAGCAGGAAGGGCAGGGTGCCGTCCCTGTGCATGGGGCTCCCCGCCCGCATCCCAGGATGCCCCCACATCCCACGGTGCTGGGGACTGGTCCCCAGGCGCGGCTCTGCTTTCTTTCCTTGCGCCCGCCCTGGTGTCTCAGCCCCAGATGTGCTGAGGCGGCGATCTGTGAAGTCCTGAGGGCCCGCTCACACTGCTGGGCACAGGCACAGACACCGGGTGGGTTTCCAACCCCCCACAGTCCCAGCACTGCTTCAGCGTCCTCCCCATCCCCGACCCCGGCCTTCCCGGGGCTGGACCCTGGCCTTGGCAGTCAGGAAGGCTCGCCTTTGAAGTCGGATTCCCTCCTGGATTGGCTGAGTGATTTGGGGAGCAAGCTCTTCCTAACTTGCACCGGTGGCTCACGCCTGCCATCCTAGCAAGTCAGGAGGCTGAGATCTGAGGATCACGGTGTAAAGCCAGCTCTGGCACACACACACAAACCGGTGAGAACCTAATGCCAGAAGTAGAGGGGTGGGGTTCAAGTGGTACAGCACCAGCCTTTGGTTAAAGAAAAATGTGGAGCAAGATGCCCTGAGTTCAAGCCTCAGGACTGGCTTGAGGACACACACACACACACACACACACACACACACACACAGAGTTGAAGTCTGATTGCTGTCCTAAGAGCATGAAGAGGTGACGGAGCCCGGCCTCCAGTGACGCAGCCTCCTTTTCCTGTGCCACCCCAGCCCGGTGCTCTTTTCTTCCTCGCTCCATGTACTGTGAAACGCTGCACGTTCTGTTCCCTCTCCTACACAAACACTCTTTTCCTTGTCCTCTTGACTAGATTAATTTCGCCTCATCTTTCCTCTCCTGGGACAAAGGCTGCTTCTCCAACGAAGCCCTGGGCTGTTTGTTTCTAGACCCCTCCCGTGGTTTTCTTAGAAACTTCTGGACCCCCGTGCTTCTCCCTGGTGGAACATGGCCTGTTTCTGATGGTATGTCATTTTTGATGTGACTCCATGGAATACCAGACCCAATCACTGGACTCGAAGGACAGTGCTCAAGGTCAGAGGAAAACCTGCTTCCCTCACCAAAGCATAGCTGGTGTGGAATCCGAGAGCCTGGTGCACAGTAGGTTCACAACGCAGAATCCGGAATGGCCCGAACGAGGTAGGATTTGATGCAAGGAAGAAGTGAACAGATGGCTTTCCTTTCGTGGAGCCACACATGACTCTGAAAGGTTATTAGAAAAGCAAATATCACCCTAAATCCTATTCCATTTCCTTTAACTATGAGACTAAAGAGTCGGAATAAATCTTGCCCTTGAAATGTAATAAAGTCACACTTTAAAATCTGGATGCTCTTTTTCTCCTTTGCTTATTTTTTCTTCTTCTTCAAAATAGCCATAAATAAGCCATAAATAATGGTACTTAAAATAAGTTTCCCAAATGGGTTCCATGGGTAACCGGCTGATGCTGGGGAGGTGAGACTCTTAATCTCTGCGGGTGGCTATTTGCCTCATACGGTCCTCGTGGGGGCTCTCGGCTGGGGGTGGGAGAGCCCTTTGAAAGCAAGGTCCTATTTATTATCCATTATTTTCAGTCTTATTAATAATAAGGAACAGGCTGAGTGCCAGAGATAATTGAGTAGATTTGCAGGGCAGGAGGCTGGAAGCCACAGAGAAAAAATGAAAAGCAATGAGATTGGGTAAAGGACTATTTAAGAAAGGAGGAGATATGGGAAAGAAAAGACTGGGGGCCAGAAAGATGGGCATGGTGGGGGGGGGCAGGGGGTGTTGGATGTTGGTTTCTGGGCTGGGGAAGGTGACCTGAATAAAATCACTCTATGGGCCAAGTTCTTAGAAGCTACAGCATGGATGGAGGAAACAAACAAACAAAAAACCAACTGTAAGCCCTCCTTATGCAAGTGTGTGTGTGTGTGTGTGTGTGTGTGTGTGTGTGTAGGGGGGGGTTGGACAAAGAAGTTGCCTAGCGCCAGTGGCTCACGCCTGTAATCCTAGCTACCCAAAAGGCTGAGATCTAAGGATCATGGTTTGAAGCCAACCCAATCAGGGAAGCCAAAATAGCTAGAAGTGGAGCTGTGGCTCTCTCTAACGGCAGAACGCCAGCTTTAAGCAAAAGAAGCTCAGGGACGCTGCCCTGGCCCTGAGTTCGAGTCCTAGGGCCAACACAAAAACCAAACCAAACCAGGATGTTCCAGAGGCCTCTCGGCTCCCTCCCTCCATCTTCTCCATAGCCTGATGAGATTCCCAGCTTCCCACCGCATCTCCCGGCCTCCTTCAGAGGTGCTGCTGGCAAAAAGCAGGGTTTCCCTCGCACCCCAAACATCTTTTGTCACTGCAGGTGGCTCAGCCTCACCTGAGGGAACAGGCCTTCAAACTCAAGCCCTCATTTAGAGTCAGGGTTCCCATTGCCTACACAGCTGGAAACAGCTGGCTGCTGAGTCTACAGCCCTCCCTCCTGGACAGCAGGGGAGGGGTGGGGAGGGGAAGAGTCCATCTTCCACGCAGAAGGTGGGTACGCACTGGGGCTACGTAAGTCAGGGCAGGTGCTCCGTGCCTGGGGCTTCTTTTCTTCCTGAAGGCAGATTAATGATGGAGCAGGTTTCGGCTCAACCTTGCAAAGTGAGGCAAGGTCCTTGTTGTGATCCACCATGTCTACTCCCCTGAGCTGGATCCATCATTCTTTTTTGGGGGGGAGGGGGGGAGGGCTAGTGGAAATGAGCACCTGACTGGCTGCATTGCCATGGTTCTGTCCGAGGGGGGCGCTAGTGAGAAAGGGCCGCCTGGCTGGGGCCCTGTCTGAGCACAGAGCTCTTGGGCTCCGCTTCAGTGTGAATAATCGTTCCACCGTCAGGGCCTGGCGTCTGAGAGAGGCTCACTGTTTTCCTTCCAGTGTTTGAGCCCTGACGTGGCTGTACCAGAAGGACATTTGTGAGCATTTATTACGTCTTTAGCGTGTGGCAGGCATTTGGCTAGCGCAATGTGGCCTTCGACGTTGGCTGCACATTTGAATCACCCCCGGGGTGGGAGGGGGAGGGGAGCTTAGAAATCCATCAATACCAGCTGGGCACAGGTGGCTCACACCTGTAATCTCAGCTACTCAGGTGGCTGAAATCTAGAGGACTGAGGCTTAATGCCAGCCGATGAAGAAAAGGTCTGCGAGACCCCCAATTCCCCCCCATCTCCTATTAAGCAGTACAAGTGCTAGGTTGGAGGTATGGTTCAATGGCTAGAGTGCTAGCCATGAGCTGAGGGAGATCAAGAGGTTCTGAGTTCACACTCTAGTGCACACGCCCAGTGTATTCCCAGTTAGCACGCAGATCACTAAGCAATCAGGGCCATCTGGAATCTTGGTGGCTTGGCACACAGTAGGTCCCTAAGTGGCAACGAAAAACCAACAGCGGAGTAGGGAGGCTGGCCGGCTGGGTGGGTTGTGTGCGGGCCAGAGGGCGAGGGAGTGAAGAGCGTGTTGTCCGGTTCCTGCTTGTACTCTCTATGGCACATCAAAGGGGACCGCTAGAGGGAGATATTGGACCAGAGAAAGAACGCTGCTACCTCTCTACCGTGTGGGGCTGCAGGAATGATTTCTGTGTATTTAAACCAAAACGGGAGAATCTGATTCACCCAGCAATTAAAATCAGCGAGTGAGCCTGGCTCCGGCCTGGTCTTGCAAGCTGATGGAAGCCTTTTTAGCCACAGTAACCTGCAGGCCCACCCTAGATCTTTCTAGAGGCAAAACCAACAGATTAGGGCGAGAGCTGGAAAGCCTTGGAAAGGGCCTGAAAAGTGGGTGTTTGTAGCTCCTAGGAGGCTTTTTATTTTTATTTTGAAAGGGCATTTTGTTAGCTTTGCAGACTTTTTAAACATTGATGGGAGTTAATGTCTCGAGAAATGGTATTATGATGAAGTTGCATGCTGAATTAATTTTCCATAAATAAAACCACACTTTTTTTTTTTTCCCCTACCACAGATGACTTTTTCCTGCCCTGTCTCAGGGGTGCTGATCTCAATGAACGAACACCAGCTCTCTCCCCTTTCAACTCTCCACGGGCCTCACTCGCAGTGAGGCTGACTTGGGTTTGGATCTGGGAGCTGTCTCCATTGCTTTGCCACCATGACCTTGGGTAAGTTGCCTGACTTTGACCTCCAGCTCACACAGGGCCCCCAGCGCATGCTCTAGGGCCCCTGCGTCCTATCCCCTCTTCCGTCATCAAGGAGGAGGGAGGCTTTGTGGCTTAGGCCCAGCCAGCAGCCAGACCCTGCTGGAGGCTCCGCTTGGGTCTAGAGGCCCTGCACCAAGAACGTGGGTGGGGCAAGCAGTGATGTTTGGGCCACGCCCACTTCCCCTCCCCCCCTGCACTAGGGAAGGGATAAATTACTCTGCATTCTTTGACATTTCATACTATCTCCTATTAAACGGTAGCAAGGCAGGTGGTCAGCTTGGAAACCTTCCAGTAAGTTCCATCCCATCCCCTCCCCCCCTCCCCCCCCCCCCCCCCCCCCCGTGGCTCAGGGCTAACCTGTTCTTCTCTCTGCACTTCTCCTATCAGCCAGCCAAGGTAGCTGTTCCCAGGTGAGGCTCTGAGGTTCTGGGTGGCCTCTCAGGGAGGGGCTGGTGACCCCCATAACACTAGACCAGCAGGCCAGAACCTCCCGCTGCCCATCTCCTCCCACCTCCTCCTGTGTCCATGCTTGTCCCCACGGGTGGCATGCTTGTTGATTCTGGAGATGTGTGTGTGGCCCCGTTGATTCGTTAGGAGCCTAATTATCCAGCCTGTGTTCTCCTGTCTGAGAAGCCTCTGGGCCCAGGGGTGGGAGTGAACCTCAGATCTCCTGGGCCCAATTCCCTTCTTGAGGTCTGAGGGCGCTGAGTCGGATTTGGAGGCTGGTGAGTCACCGGATGCCCTCCAGCTGAGTCAGCGAGGGGAAGGACAGCAGGGAGGTCCAGGCAGACCAACACCTGCCTTGGCTGTGGTGTGTGTGTGCGTGTGTGCGTGCGTGTGTGTGATACCATGTGGGGCAGAAATGGCACCAGTGGTCCAGAAGCCTTTATTGGCATAAGAGTGTATGACACCTATTTTTGGTAGTAGCAGTCCAGCTTCTTTGCTGTCCTTTTTCTTATTAATATTTGTACTTTTCTTGGAGACAGAATCCCTTGGACTCAATTTCTCCCCTTCCCTTCGGCTGCCTTTGGACTGTGATCCTCTAGCTCTTAGACTCCTTAAGATTCCAGGTGGGAAACCATTGGCACCCGGATGTGGTTTTTGTTTTTGAAGTTATTTTCAAAGTAGCACTCGGGTAAACTGAGGCACAGTGAGCAAAGATGGCAAGATTCAAAGTCCTGTAGTGAGGGGTAGGGCGAAGACGTACACTTGGCCTTGCAGTCAACGCCTGGCTCTTCAACTTGCTAGCTCGCCAGCCCCGGCAAGCTCCTTGCCCTCTTTGTGCCTCGGTTTTCTCACCGGGACAATGGCGGCCCTTCAGAGGGCAGGGTGAGGATTATAGCGGGCATTTCAGTACGGGAGCTTGGGAACGAGCTGGGGGGTGGATGTCTTGGAGTATTAGTTTGGCTAGGCTGCTTACCACGGATCCGACATCTGTGCAAGTCTCTCGCCAATCCCTCGAGAGGGGGGCACACAGCAGCCCTTCCAGGTCTGTTCACCGGGCCTCCGTCCTGGAGCCTTCACGTGCTATGCTCTGGACCGCATGGCTCCTCTCACTTTCCAATCCCCGCCTAGGGTTTCGCTCACTCAAAGCCTCCTCATCCTGTTGACTCATCCCGAGCTGTCGGTGGAAATCCTCAGTGTGTTCATCCTGCATGTGAGCCTCCGGCTGTCTCCCTCCCCATCTGGGGAGGAGACAAACACTCAACCTCCAGAACTGCTGCTTTGTTGTCTCCCTGTAGTACCTGCCTGGGGGCTGCTCTCCTGGGTCCTTTCCTATCCCCTCCTTTCTTCCTGAGGTACCTTGGAGAAGCTTTCTGGAATGGGCACTAGGAAGAGAGCAGATAGACTGGGCCATCCGGCAGGGCGGAAGGAGGTGGGCAGGGGGTCGCCACCCCAGGGGCAGAGCAGAAAGCTTGCACAGGGCTTGTCATGGAAGATGCCATGGCGGATTGTAGCTCTCTCCGCTGCTGAGCCTGGATGTGGTCTCCGCTTAGATCGCTTCCTGAAGAGGACAGAGCTGAGGACAGAGGACAGAGCTAAGGACAGGGACCACAGTCTGAGAGACACTGGCAGAAGGAACCGGGATGTTTTTGTCTCTTAGGTGGCTATGTGACTTGTTTTAACCAGTGTGGGAATTCTATGTATGGGGTTTTCTTGGGGTGTCATCACGTGCTGACAATGGAACAGGCCCAGAGTTTGGGGGTCACCCCTGCTGAGCTACCCCGGGGTAGATTTTCACAGGGGGCCTTAACTCAGGGGATGTGACATTGACAGTCGTGTGATATGCACAGTCGTGTGACACACGGTCAGGTGATGGTCATGGTCACAGGGACATTTGTACATCTGTAGTGATCCATATAGCTCTTGAGAAGTCAATAGCAAGGGACAGGGCTGGCTCACTCAGCCTCTGGATTCTCTGCCACCCTGAGCTTGGGCCTTCCCAACGGTCTCATGGAGCTCTAGCTAGTCCTCCCCAACTGGGAGCACTTTTCTTTGAGTAAGCTCCTCCTTACTCCAGTATATTGCTTATGCAATAAATATATTCTTATTTACCTAATGAGTAAGCTATTGAAGCTCAAAGTGAATCACTAACTCCCGCCCCCCCCCCCTCCGTCTTCCTTCTGCTTTCTTTTACACCGTTTCTCCCTTGAGGGAATGAATACAGACTGCAGGCTGAAATTTTTTTAAAAAGAGAGAGAAATAAAGTAAAATAAAGGGAAAGGCCCAGGGGAACAAGGAAATGCCAGAATTAAAAGGCACTTGAGAAATGTTCTCCTTTCCTCTCCCCCCAACCCCCATCCCAGGCAATTACAGAAACGTGCTCAATCCAATCTAAGCCAATTAGAATACTTGATCTTCAGAAACCCAATTGAAGGAAGCCAAGGTAGAAACAACGGATCCAGAAACAGGAGTGTATTATGACCGTGGAGGGGTAGGGTGGACTGGGCAGCTTTTTGCTGATGTGTTCTTGGAGGGAGGGAATGGACTAATAGCCAGGTGCTGGTGGCTCACACCTATAATCCTAGCTACTCAGGAGGCTGAGATCTGAGGATGGCAGTTTGAAGCCAGCTCAGGCAGGAAAGTCTGTAGGACTCTTATCTCTAATTAATCACCAAGAAGCTAGAAATGGAGCTTTGGTTCAAGTGGTAGAGTGCTAGCCTTGAGCACAAAAGCTCAAGGACAGCACCCAGGCCCTGAGTTCAAGCCCTAGGACTAGCACACACACAAAAAAGGGACTACTTAGTGAATGAATATTCACAATCCAATGTGGGGGGGGGGGAAATCTGAAGGGCAGTATGCTTTGAAAGTGCATGAAATGACTGTTCATTCCAACATGCCAAGTTTATGTCACAACCCAACTTGAGTGCAGCAAGACCTTTCTCTCCCCTTTCCTTTGGTCTAGTAGCTTCCCTTTCATTTCCTCAAAGACACTGGATGGTCAGGTCAGGTCTCCTACTCCAACCTGAGCCGTGACAAGTCAAGATCCTACCTGGAAACGCGCTCCTTAAAACCACAGATAAAACAAGTCTGTCCTTCCCTACCTCTCCCATGCTATATTTTCCTCTTAAGTGACGTAGAAAGACAGAGACAGAGAGAGAGGGGAAGAGAATATGTTGGTTGGTTGCATTTATGAACAGGTACACTGGGCGCTGGTGGCTACATCTGTAATCCTAGTTACTCAAGAGGCTGAGATCTGAGGATTGTGGTTCAAAGCCAGCCTGGGCAGGAAAGTCTGTGAGACTCTTATCTCCAATTAATCACCAGAAAACTGGAAGTGGTGCTGGGAAGAAAGATGGCAGCTCCTGGGACAGGGGCTCTTGCTCTTCTTGCCTCCATTGTTACTCAGCTCCCGTTCAGAAGTTCAGTTCCCCTTTTGAAACACCTACTCGCAGATACACACACACACACACACACACACACACACACACACACACACTCATGCCCAAAGCCCTCCCTCAAAATACAAACAGAACTCAGGGCTTGGCGAATGGAGAGTGTGAAAAAGACCAGTGGTTGCCAGGAATTAGCAGGGGAGAAGGATGCATAGGCCAGAGCAAGAAGAAGGAGCCCCATCATAAACCACGGGTTTTGGGGGAGCCTTGGGAGGTGAGCGTAGCCCCATCAATGGTAACAGATGTGCCACTCTGGTGCAACTGTGGACAATTCAGGAGGCGGTGGGTATGGAGGCTACAAAAATATATGGGTTATCTCTGTACCTTTCAATTCATAGGTGCACACACGTAAAAAGGCTCTAAAACGAATAGGTTTTTAAACAGCAACATTAAGAGCAATAATCACCCTCCCCCATCCCATTCATGGAGAGCAGGGGAGAGAAAGATTCATCTTTCCTTTTCTTAAAATTGAAGCAATCCTACCCAATGTCTCTCTAGCCGAACAAGGCGGCTGAGAAATCGACAGGGTGAAATCCCGGGGCAGAGGATCAACTTTTGCAGCCAGGCTATGCTGACTTCCCAATCAGATCAATGAAGAGGTGATCATTCACTTTACAGGCGGTGGTACTGCAGCAATCCAAAATTCCCTTCAGCAGTAATTCTCTGGGACATGGAATCATTTGCATATAGATCTGCAGCCTTTGCCACAGGCTGAGGGGGAGGCCGGAACCGGCCCCCACCCTCTCCTCCTAGACTTCAGAGCCATTGTATGTTATAGATCTGGGAGGGGCAAGGAAGATGAAGTACCGTTGAAACCGTGGAAGTCAATGAGAAAACAGAATGGATCTACCAAAATTCAATGGGCATGCACCACCTCGTATAGCAGTAGAAAATAGTAGCCATTGGGAAGGCCCAATGCACACACCACTCCCTGCTGAAACAGAAGGTTTATTTAAGTGAATCCTCGCACCAGTGGTGAAAGGTACGTAACAGTCTTATTTTACAGATAAGTAAAGGGAGGTCCAGGAGGGGGAAAAGTACCTTGTTAAAGGTCACAGACATTTTGAAGTCCATATTACTTCATATCTCAATCTCTTTTTCTTTCTCTTTCTGGTCTGAAGCACAAGAGTTAATCGGTATTCATTCCTCTATTTGAAAAATGTTCTTTAAAGAGGACACTATTTTTGGATAGAGTGAATTAGAGAGTAAACACGAATCTCACTGTTAGTTTATTTTCACTGAGGGCACACACGCCTCCAACGATAATTCATCCAGGATGTGAGCTGGAACTCATTAGAAGTCACTGGGCCTGGGGGAAAAGATAAAACCACGATTAAAGACATCTGAGCCCTTTAGGACAATTTATTATCTTGGATTTCATTTTTAATAGGAGATGCTAATTCACACAAGAAGTCCCCAGGGCGTGTAAATGGTGCCCGATGACTGTAACAGGGCTCAAGAGTTTCCAAGCGTGCCTGTGCTCCTGGGTTGGCCTAAGGACCAGGTCTGCAGGGAGGTGTCAGGCTCAGGCCTCGTGGGAGGACCACGAGTTCCGAGCTCTCCTTTAGATCCTAGCTACGTTTTTCCTCAAAGGTTTATTATTTCCTTCCCATGGAAAAAGTGAAGGCTTAGCCAGGTATAGCAGATTATGCCTTTAATCCCAGCTGGTAGGGAAGCAGAGATCAAGAAAATACTAGAGAGCTTCACTAAAAAGACATAACAGATGATAGCACCATCTGATTTTGGACCTCCAGCTTCCAACACGTGAGCTCTATTAACATCTTTTCTTTACAGAGTACCCAGCATCCGGTGTTTTATTATAGCAATAAAAAATGAACTAAGACACATTCCTGGCCACCACAATGTTTACCAAGCAGACATAAATAATCCCAGTCTTACCTCGCAGGGAAACAGTCAGGATGAAGTGTCATCAAGAACCAAAATGCTGGGCATAGACAGTTCCTGGTTCCTGGAAATAGCTCATAAGGTAAATTGGGTTTATTTAGCTTGGAGAAGTGAATAAGAATGGGAAGCTTAATTATTGCCTTCAAATATATGGGGGAAAAAAAAAACACACCAACCAACGATTCAGGGAAGAATAGATGGAGAATTATCAGTGGAGAATATCAAGTCTCTACAAAGCCAGGCTAGAAATTTTGTCTTATCCTTAAGTCTACGTCATCCTGGAAGATAATCTAATCGACAGGAGAATTTAACCCTACATATAAATATCTCAGGATGTGTGAGAGACTCCGCGTACCATTGTGCGGGTTGTGGCAGCCCTTCCAGAGTCTAGGTTAAAGATGGTCTTGTCCTAGCTGTAGAACCCATTGGCTCTGAGTGAAGTTGAAAGTAGAGATGATTCTCTAAGATGGTTATCTACAAAAAGAGAAATCATAACGTGTGTTGCAAACCACAACTTCCCGCCCAGGATTCCATGGCAGCTCTTGATGGCAGAGCAAAGCATCAGAACCTTTCTCAACACAACATCCAGTGCCACCTTAACAAAAACCGCACCCTGTGTGTCCCTTAGTGGTCAGTGGCCGTGTCTACAGCCAAGTAACCAGTTCAGATCTGAACTCTGTCCCTGATCCAGTTAGGGACCAGAGTGAAGCAGACGTGACTGACTCCTGACTACAAACAGAAGCCCAACTCAAAGTGTCTGACAAGAAGAGAAAGTTAGTATCCTTTTTTATATCTAAAATGTGCACATGGACAAACACATTTTTCTATTTTTTATTAATGTATGTTAGTTGTGCAGAGGGTTTTCATTGTGATAACTCCATTCACACACATATGTTTAGCAAATCCATACTCTCTATTTCTCATTCTTGCACCCTCTTGCCTCCTAGAAACAATTCAACAGGCTCCATTATTCCATTGTCATGCATGCATATGAAGTACTTCCATCATAGCCCCTCTCCTCATGCTTTTATTTTCCCCATCCTACTGGTCCCCACCCCCAAAAGTCTCCTCCTTCCCCTTTGGTACTCTTGTCATTCATTCTGGTATTTTGTTGTTGTTGTTTTGTTTTATTTTTAGGTCTCAATTCTGCATCAGAGAGAGAACATATGCTATTCGACTTTCTCAAGTCTGCTTATTTCACAGACCATGATGACCTCCAGTTCTATCCATTTTCCAGCAAATGCCATTAATTTCATTCTCCTTCTTGCTGATCAATACTCCATTGTGTGTGTAGAAATGACATTTTCTTCATTCGTTCTTCAGTTGATGGATGCCTGGGCTGATTCCATAGCTGGCTATATGCAGGTGTCTCTACTCCTGCTCAGGAGTGGCATCGTAGGATTCTATTGTAGTTCTGTTTGTAACATTCCTGACCTTTGCCATGTCATGCGATTGCTGTTGATTCAGCATTACCTGTCTTTAGCATGAAACCTGCACAGTGATGGTGCTGTGTTGGAAACCAGCTCCAGAGAGTCCAAAGGGATAGCTTCATGAGGGACACAGCATCCGCATGCTCTTCCGGGCAGGGCGGACAGCTCTGTGCGGAGGAACTTGAACCTGAGGCCTCTTGGTGAACATAAAGAAGACCAGTAGGGACGGGATTGCCATCAGCTTAGCCCAACTGTAGTGTGTTCCACAGGACCACGCGATGCAATCAGGTGTGGAGAAGAAGGTGTGATTGGATTTGTAGCAGGGAAGAAAGATGGCTCCCCAGAGATGTTGGTGTCATAATCCCTGGAATCTGGAATGTGTTAGCTTCCTCAGGAGAGAGGAATTCAAGTTGCAGGTCAGATGAATCAGAAGAAGATCATCTGGGTAAACCCCGAGGACCACAAGGACCTTTGAAAGGGAAAGATGGAGACAGAAGATGGGGCTGAGAGATTTCGAGAAACACTGGGATGCCTTTAAAACATCCTCACTTTGCTTGCGCACTGGGCAGGACCACGCTACTCAGCCCTCTTCTCGAGGTTTCTGACCCTCTGACCTAGCCAAGGCCTGCGTTTCTCCCCACCTCCAGGACTTATAACTCCTGCTGTGTGAGTCACTGTGACCCTGGGGACTGGGGCTTGGGAAGAACAAAATCTAATTTGGGCATTTCATTTTATGAGTTGATCATTATTTGGTTTCCTTTCCTGGTTCACCATCGGTGCCAAGAACACTGGCTCTTGAATACATAGTTACCAGGGTGTGTTTTTCTGCCGGACTGAGTGGCTGAACTACATCAGAGGGTAAGAGGATTAGACAGCAAACAGCGTCTGATAAATATTAATGGGGAGTCCTCTCAAAAGGTGGTAGGGCACATTCCATCAGACCTGAGTCCAGAGGAGACGCAGATGGGCTATAATCGGGTTCAGAACCTATCTATTTGTCCTTTCAAACAACAGTCTGATGAATAATGGTAACTGGATTTCAGATTTGGTTTCTGCCTCCCCACATAAGAACAGAGAACCCAAGCAAAGAAGGAGAAGAAAACAGAAATGAGATGAAGTTCTCATAGTCTCCCCAAGAATAATGGATACTGGCAGAGAATAAAAAAAGAGTCCAAGGGGGGAAAAAAAAAAGAAATTTCCCCAGAGGCACAGGGAAGGAAGGACAGAAACAAAAGATGCATAATAAGGCCAGGCTGGGAATGTGGGTTAGCAGTAGAGTGCACAAAGCCCTGGGTTCAATTCCTCAGCACCACACAAACATAATAAGAAGGCCATTCTCGGTCCTATTTCAAGCCTTCACTAACAGCCAGGTCGGGTGCATCAGTGGCCAGAGCCATGGAGGTAGCTGTCCAGGGATGTCCTAGGTCTTGAGCTCTCTTGGGATGTCTGTTGGAGTCCACATCAGCAGGGCTTTCTTCTTGTTTTGGAGTTTCATTCTGATAGTGTTTGTTCTGCAGGCAGGGCTGACGTGGGATGAATTGTGAAAGAGGTGGGGCTTATTTGGGAAACTTCAGGCTTTTCTCCTCTTTGCATTTCCATTGCTACTTCCCACATTTCTGTGCTACAAACCAGAAGAATTCAGGTTTTTTGTTGTTTTCCCCCAGGGCCTGGGCTGAGTTCTAGTGTGGAAAGAAAAAATATGCTTACAGATCAAGATGGTTCTTCCAATGTGAGCTGTGTATTTTTTTTTTCCCTTTGAGAAAAACAGATGGTCAAAGCTACTGACATTTCAGAATATATTGCCTGGGCCCTGAGTTCAAGAATATAACTGACAGTACTACCTGTGATTAGGAGTTGAGATCTGTCATTGTACACCTGTGCCTGCCTAGTCAAGGAGAAGCCTTCATGTCTAGATGGAAATCACCATCCTAACCGCCAAGCCAGTTTCCAATATCCACAAACAAAGTGTTCCGGTAAACAGGCATAGAATGTACAGTTTAGGCTCAAGGCTCGTAAGACCTTCCCTTCCTCTCCTGAATCTACATATTGGATGTACACGCCCAGGCATTTGTACAGGGAACTGAAGATACAGAGCAGACCCTGAATCCAACTGCCCAGTCAGAACCAAGGCAAAGGAAGACAGCTTGCTGCATCCGTCTGACTGGGATGCCAGGCCAGGAGAGCCAGCAGGAATGGCAGTGCCTATGGTTCGGTGTCAAGGCATGATCAACCTGATTCTCTTCTCTGTAGAGGAATGGCTTCACAGAAGATGAGTGGGGAGACCCTTTCATTTCCACCAACTAAGCTTTGGTCATTAAAATATTTAACCTATTTAAGTAGTTCCCTAAGTCGCTACTTCATACAACTGTAGGATATTAGATTACTTGTTGGGTAATCAATGAGTAATTGTCAGTGGAGTTGACTATAAATAGATGGTAGGATTCGGAAGCCCTTACATTTCATTCCACTTAATTCTGTCCTAGAATTTAGGCCTGCTGAGTGATTACTTACATAAGGAAAAATAAATCCCAACAAATATTCCACATATATTTAGCAACTAAATCATGTCTAAGAGTCATGCATCCAAGGTGAGGGCTTTCTACCTCCCATGCTTATTGACCAATCCCCAGTGGCTACCCACATGTGGATTTGGGACAGGTGGGGGCCAGGTATGAGGCAGATCTTAGCTGTTGCCAAAGTCTCTGCTTACAGACATGGCCTCTGGGTGTGAGAACAAATGATCAATTACTGTGCAACTTTACTAACTTGAGAAACTTTCCTAATACTCTCTAATTCCATCAAACAATTATTTTTCTTTCTCCCCAGAACCACACCAAGTATCCATAACCCTCCACTAGGAAATTAAAGTTTATTTTCAATTTCCTTGGGCAAGGCAAAGGAAGGGCTAAATGAACAGTCTGGTACGTGTCTGGAACTAGAAAAGCATATTGAAACTGTGGTAGGCAGCCATGTAGGAAAATCAACCAAAGACAATGCAGTGTTTAGCTGGCAGGAGTCTCTGCAGACAGACTGGGAGGCAGCAGCTGGCGGCATAGGCAACATCTCAGGAGCAAAGGGGAAATGGAGAGGAAAGCAAGGACTCAGTTCAAGGAGGAAGCCAGGTTTTACCTAATGTCCAGAGGTGTTGTCACCAAGACCAACATCCATCTAATGTCCACATGTGCGTTCATCTGGTCCAAAATAGCCCACTCGCTGTCGCATGTCGTTTTTTTCATGGTCAAGTCGTAATCTTCTATGTTGTCTGCATTTCTCTCCTGAGTATCTTCTGTTCTTTACATTTGAGTAACATTATTTTTTTTCTCCTATGGTAACAATAGCATTAGCATGCATCCAGTTTATAAATTTTTATTGGATTTCTACCACGGGAATGCACTAGTTGAGATGCAGGCGAGAGACACAGGGGACAGTGAGCAACAGGAAATGGAGGGGGAAGACAGGTAAATTAAAGAGGCAATTACATTTCAGTGCCAGCATAGGAGGATGTATTGCATGCTCTCAGCACAAAGGGCTGGGGGAAGGGTCTGTCCCAGCTGGAGAAGGCTCTTTGAAGGAGGTAAGAGACAAGTTAATTCTGAAGAATGAATATCTTGAATGGTGGAGAAAGCATCCTATATCTTCTGTCATTCTTCTCAGGAAAAAGCTGTTAAAATTTACCCATGAGCTGGGCACAGTGGCTTACACATCTATTATCCTAGATAATCTGGAGGTGGAAAGTGGGAGGATTGTGGTTCCAGGCCAGCCCAGGTGAAAAAGTTTGTAAGACCCCCTTCTCCATTAATACAAAGCTAAGAATGCTGGTACACTGCTGTCATCTCAGAAATATGGAAGAAATGTAAGAAAGATCTTGGTCCAGGCTCCCCCCTTAAAAAAATAAGCGAGACCCTATTCAATAAATAACGAAAACAAAAAGAGCTAGGGGTGCGGCTCAAGTGACAGAGCCTGTCAAATACAAGGCCCTAGTAGCCTGGGTTCAAACCTCAGTGCTGCCATATACAAACATACACAAGTAGATAGATGGCATCTATAGATGTAGTAATCACTATAAAAATGAACACAGAAAAGATTTTATCATGTTGTTTGATAATTCATGGTGGGTGTGTGTGTGTGTTGGGGGGGGGGGTATGGGGCTTATGCTCTACCACTTTGAGCCACAGAGCCATTTCCAGTTTTCTGGTGGTTAACTAGCGATAAAGAGACTCACAGACTTTCCTACCCGGGCTGGCTTTGAACTGGATCCTCAGATCTCAGCCTTCTGAGTAGCTAGGATTACAGGCATGAGCCACCAGCATCTGGCTTATTTGATAATTCTTTGAGCGACCATTCTAATGTTTGTTTGCAAGACACAAAAACTAACTCTGGTGAAATTAAGTGGAAGAGGAATTTACTGGACATATATAATGTAGCCACTGAATCTGAGGGAAAAAAAAATCTGAACTAGAAAACCAGGCTGAGAAGAGAAGGCAGGATTCAGTGTTCAGAGGCGCTCAGTCATGGGACATTAGATGAGACCTAGTACAGAATAGATCTGTCCCCTGACTTTTTGTACTATTTGCTTAGGATTTTAATGGCACCTTGCCGACCAAACCTAGGTAATGGGTCTCACCACCCCACCTGCAGGAGAACAGTGCCGGAGGGACTGCTGCCTTTCATTGTGTGGTGAAATGTCAAGCCTGGGGTCCATTGTTGCTCCCCAATGGAGCCCTTCAAACATGCCAACATAAAGGTGTGTTCAGTAGAGACATCCAAGAAGTTCTTCTGCTTCCCTCTCCTTGGATGTGGTTTGCTGGTCTCTGCTTTCAAAAACCATCGGACATCATGCACAATCTTTGAGTGTGTCTCAGGTTATTTCCTTAAGATAAATTCTTTACAAGTAGGATTCCTGGAAGAAAGGGTTCGAACCTCGTTGAATGACTTCCTCAAAAGTTACATGGGTTCACGCCTCTTCAGTGTTTCCAAGGTCCCCTTGAGACATTTTCATGTCCAACTTTGCTTTTCTGGTCTGAGCCTCATGTAAACTTGAGTACTTTGAAATCGAATACCCAGTGGCAAGGAGAACCATTCAGTAAATAAGTTGTTTGTTTTCTTGGGTTTATTTTGTAATAATTACTTTTATTGATTTTTCTTCCTCATTAATTTGATTAATTCCAGGGCTGGTGCGTTTCCTATGCCATAGACGAGTGATTTCTTTTCCTTTTCTGAAAAGATAGGATTTGCAAAGCAGTCAATGCACCTGGAATAATAGATTGTACTCTAGAAGGGAGGTGCATGCACCGGTACTGGGGCTTGAACTCATAGCCTTGTGTTCTCACTTGGCTTTCTTTCTCACGGCTGGCAGTCTACTACTTGAACTATGCTGCCAGGCTGGCTTTTGTAGATGGGGTCTTAAAGACTTTACTGCCTAGACTGGCATTGTACCGCGATCCTTCAGCTCTCAGCCTCCTGAGTAGCTTGGATTACAGGCATGAGCTACTGGCACCTGGTGGGGACTCTGTATTTTCTGTTCAGTTTTCATAGAAATTTAAGACTGTGTAGGCCAGGCATGCTTATATGTGTCTGTAATCTCAGTTACATAGTAGGAATAGGTAGGAGGATCTTGGTCTCAGATACGACAGGCAAAAAAAGCACAAGGCACTATTAGAAAGAAAAATCCTTAAAGAAGAAAATAACAGGGGGTGAGGCTCAGGCAGCGGGGTACCTGCTTAACAAGTGAAAGACCGTGGGTAATCAAGATATGTCTTGTGCTTTGCTCTCTGGTTGGAAAGGAGAAAATGAATAAACATCAGTGATTTTCCCTTGTCCTGGGTCTCAGAGCCTTCTCTGTAGCTAGCTGGACTTAGACAAAAGTCAAGCTGAATTCTTTCAGAGAAATTCACTGATCCCTATTTGCATAATTTGATTCTAATGTGCTGCCCTGGTCAAGTTCTTTCTTACTTTCAGACGTTTGCAAAATGAATTACAGCCATATTATTTGATTGTTGCTCATTAACCATGGGTGACTTACTTTTTTAATGGGCTCATTAAGCATTCCATCACCCATTCGACTAGAGATAGGTCCTGATTTCGGATCACTAATCTCTCTCGGTGTCTGTGCTCCAGGGTCAACAGCCTGGTGATTGTAGAACTTCTGTTGGTTAGATGGTCTTCAGGGCCATGTGGGCTCTGGACAGGTAAGGTTGCCCAATCACAGGATGGTGAGCTGTGGTCATCTCTCTGGCCTTTGTCTTTCTAAGATTATTTCTTGCCAGATACCAGTAGCTCATATCTGTAATTCTAGATACTCAGGAGGCTGAGATCTGATTACCCTAGATGGGAAGACAATTCTGGGAGGTTATCTCCAATTAGTGACCACCAAAAAAAAAAAAAAAGGTGAAAATGGCTCATGTGGTAGAACACTGACCTTGAGCAAATAAAGCTCAAGGACAGTGTCCAGGCATGAGTTCCACCCCCAGGAATGGCACACATGTGTGTAAGTCCTTATGTGCACACGCACACACACACTTATTTCTTTGATCTTAAAGGAATGTCAAACTTTTTGAAAAGCGTATGTAGCATGGAGTTATTTCCAATTCTCCTAAAGTAAATAGCTGGCATGGCCCAGAATTGGACCACGTCCAATTCTGCCAGCAGGATAGAGCTTCAGATAGCCTTTCCCCGGGAAGGCAGGCTAACAAAGGGATGCACGTTTGTATTTGCTTAATTTAAGCAAATCTCATTCGTGTGAATGGGGCAGAATGAGGGACAGAGGCCTAGCAGGCCAATGCCTCCGGCTGGTCTCTGTGTTATGCCCAGATTTGGGGGTCTCCAAAAACCACCAAGGAGCCGACTCCCCGATGCAAACACAGGAGAGTCTTGGTTGCAAGCTCAAGCCTGGACTCAAAACTGCCACCGCCACAGCAAATCCGGATTGAGAGCGCCGACCCTTCAGTGAGCAGGGTTTATAAAGGTAAAGGCGTAGCACAGATGCAGGGGCTTGGCGCAGGGGGTGGAGTAAGCCACCAAGGAGCAATCGAGGCACAGATGTAGGAGGTTGACACGGAGGGTGGAGCAAGCAACAAGCAAGCAAGCCATTTATAGAAGCAGAATTTGGGGGTCAGGTTGACCTCATAGTCAAGATGGAGTCAGCTCTACAACATCTGAAGGGCACGCACGGTGGCCCAGCAGAAGCACCACCGAGGAGGTTGTTTCCCCCCACGTGTAAGATGTGGCTTAAACCAAAGATGGCAAATACCTCGTGGTGCCTTCTGTTCACCCTCACCCGGCCGGCGGCGTGGAGAACAGGAATGGGACTGGACGTTCTTTCCGGAAGTACCCGCCAGCCGGACATCCGGACTGTTGGGTGGGCTTGCACCCGGGAACCACGCGTGCTTCCGGTCCAGGGGAGCCTGCCAGTGGGAACCACGTGTGCTTCCGGTCCAGGGGAGGCCGCCAGTGGGAACCACGCAGCATGCTTCCGGTCCAGGGGAGCCTGCCAGTGGGAACCACGCGTGCTTCCGGTCCAGGGGAGCCTGCCAGTGGGAACCACGTGTGCTTCGGGTCCAGGGGAGGCCGCCAGTGGGAACCACGCAGCATGCTTCCGGTCCAGGGGAGCCTGCCAGTGGGAACCACGCGTGCTTCCGGTCCAGGGGAGCCTGCCAGTGGGAACCACGCGTGCTTCCGGTCCAGGGGAGCCTGCCAGTGGGAACCACATGTACTTCCGGTCCAGGGGAGCCCGCCAGTGGGAACCACGTGTGCTTCCGGTTCAGGGGAGCCTGCCAGTGGGAACCACGCGTGCTTCCGGTCCAGGGGAGGCCGCCAGTGGGAACCACGCGTGCTTCCGGTCCAGGGGAGCCCGCCAGTGGGAACCACGTGTGCTTCCGGTTCAGGGGAGCCTGCCAGTGGGAACCACACGTACTTCCGGTCCAGGGGAGCCCGCCAGTGAGAACGACGCGTGCTTCCGGTCCAGGGGAGCCAGACAGTGGGAACCACACATACTTCCCGTCCAGGGGAGCCCGCCAGTGGGAACCACGCAGCATGCTTCCGGTCCAGGGGAGGCCGCCACCCGGAAGAGGAAGAAGGCCGCGCGCCCCGCCTCCGCCGCCCCGTGAGCCCCCCCCCGCTTCCCCCCCCCCACCCCCGCAGGCGGGCGCGGGGCTTTGTTCCTCGAGGTAGGTGTTGACTTCCCTGTCGTCGTGTTCGCGTCCCTCCTGCCCGGGCTGGCCTCGAACCGCCCGCCGCCGGGCTCCCGCCACCCGCCGCGTCGCCCACAAGCAGTGGGAACAAGACGGAAGGACACGACGCAGGCAGGCGGGGCCCGGGTCCGGCCGCAGTGTGTGTGTGGGGGGGGGGGGGCGGGGAATGGTTTCCTTAACTGGCTTTACTCCCCGGTTTCTGCGTGTGTGTCTGTCCGCCCGTCCATTTTTGTGCCAGCCCTGGCGTTTGAACTCGGGGCCTGTGGGTGGCTCGCGTCCCGTAGCTTTTTCTGCTCAAGGCCAGTTGTCTGCCACAGCTCCACTTTTTTTTCCCCCTTCTCGTTTCTTTTTCTTCTTTTTGGTGGTTCATTGGAGATGAGTCTGACAGACTTTGCTGCCTGGGCTAGCTATGAACTTCGATCCTCCTCCTGAGTAGCTGGGATTACGGGTGAGAATCGGACACCTGTCCCAAGTTAAGGACTATCTAAGGATAGTTAGGAGCGAGGAAGTGAGGGTTTGGGACTGGCCTACCCCAAAGGCCACTCTTTAGTGAGCAGGTGTGGGTGGTCACCTGTAAATTCCTGAAAAGCAGTGACTTTGCTCATCTAGTCGCTGCCTCCCCCAGTGCTTGGAACAGCTGCTGCTACATAGTAGCTGCTCAAACAAAAATACGCAGGCTGAGTGACCATTGGCCAACCACCAACCCTAGAGGTAAGCAGGTAGCAGTTGGTTGTGGGAGTGGCCATCTCCCACGTGTGTGGCCTGCTTGTCCATGTCTGTGTTAAGGGGTATAGCAGGAAGAGAGAATAGAAACTGTAAGCTGGAAAAAACAAGTACTGTGCCCTCTGGGTTTTCACTGTATCTGTGCTTTGCTGAGAAGTGTACTGGGAAGTAATTCTCTAGGCAAGTGCTTTCCTTTCATCTTGGTATCTCCTAGTTTGCAGTCTGCTGGCCTTGGAAGCTCATGTGGGCACCAGGTCGGTTTTGACTAATGAGGTTGGCAGAGATGAGCTCTCCTCAGCTTGATCATCCTACAGGATTCAGGGACATTTGAGACCTTGTGCATATGTTGGGCGACTATTTGGAAAGGCAAGAGTAAACACAGGGCATGGGTTGGCTCCTGTCATTTAAAGGCAGAGTTAGTAAAATTGCTTACCTAATGCAACGATGTATCTTCAGTGATTGAGATGTCAAATAAATACATTTATAGGAAGAACATGAATAAACCAGGGTGTTTGAAAAGTTATTCGTTCCCCAATGTCTCTGGTTAGAATCACAAATGAAATCTTCACAACCCCAGTCACACAGTGGTATGGGAAATTACAGTCTTCCCTCTTGGTGAGATTTGTGTTTGAAACACGGGCAATAAAAATTCCCTATGTCTGAACAGATAGCACTTTGTAGTTTATAAGCACTTCTACCTATATTATGTAATTTGAGGAAAAGATAAATCATCAGGTAAACTAAACTGCCAGAATCATAAAGCTGGAAATCTTCTGGGTTGTTTAGCACAAATAAGTGAATGTTTGCTCGAGTGTAATGAGGAGACAGTTACTATTGCACACTCCATCTAGAGTTTAGGGTCAGACATCAGGTTGACCTTGAATGATGAAATCCATCAAAGTCAGGTAAGGCTGCTTTTATGACTTCAGGCCCAAATCTAAGATTTGTGAGGCCCACAGCAAGTGTACCTACAAATGGAAGTCCAAGTGTACATGCATGAATATTTAAAGATGTGTAAATCAAGCCTGAAAATGCTTAAATAAAGTACGATATAGCCTATCCTCCTACCTTGACAAGTAGAGTTTCATAGTGCTCCAGGTGGCCAGGTTTGAATTGAGAATTCTTGGATGACTTGAAGTTCCCTGGTGGGGATATGGCAGAGTAAGGAGAGTCTGACTTGTGTGTCCTCTCCTCTTCTCACTCCCAGATCCACCCCACCCCACACCACAGATGTCTTAAATGCAGCAGATACATATCCTAGCTCATCCAGTCCACAACCATGCACATATTACCAGCATTTCAGAGCTTTGGAAGAAACGTGCATGCCGAGGAGCGTGAACTCAGGTCATCCAGTCAGGAAATTCCAGGGTACACCAGATACTTTGTATGAAGAAGGAGAAGGTTGCAAGCTCTGGGTGGAGATGTTTCTTTGACTCTTGGGAGTGCTCTTTCTGCACAGAGAGAGGCATGGTCAAAGTAGGGAGCAAATAGTTCTCTCTAGAATATGAGGGACTTGGGCAGGGCCCTTCTTAAGTAGCTCCAAAGAAGGTACTAGGGCCAAGGATAGTTGGTGTGTGACTTGAATGCTTGTTTCCCCTGCTCCCCCCACATGCTTAAGTTCTAACTCCCAAGATGAAGGTACTAAGCGATTTAAAAAGATCCTTGCACGTTCTGCCACATGAGGTTACAGTGTCTAAGGCCAGGGAACAGGCCCCCGGTGCATTGCTCTTCTGGGTTTATCAGCCTCCAGGACTATGAGAAGTGCTTTTCTGGGTTAGCCACCCCATTATAGTAGCTCAAACAGACCATGATAGTTCAAATAAAATTGAACATTGCTTGCTCTTCATTTTGTGTCTTATATACAGAAGCTTTGCAAACATTGAGGTACCTAAGGCTGCATGAATTGAAGTCCTGTTTTAAATAAGGCCTAATTTAAAGTCTATTTAAAAAATTACTTGGGGCTACTTGGGCTAGAGCATCCAATAGTTAGAACAAATGGACCAAAATTAGAAACCCAAAGTAGGAAGATAAATCACACGGGTTGTGGCTTGGACAGATGAATTAAAAGAAATCACCACAATAATAATGCCTTTCATGGTGTAATCTTTCGTTTCCAAAGCACTTTGTCCTATATGAATATCATTGAATTCTTATAAAAATATGCATCAGTTCTTTGAAGTCTGAGAGCTGTAAACTGTAGGCAGTGAATCAGAACAGGGCACTGTGAGGGAAGAATGTACTCCCATCAGCCTGAGGAAGGAGGAATCAAAGACCACAAACAGGCTTCTTCTTCGACCAACTCTGAACTGTCAACAATGGCTGCCTGAAATGCTTGATTGTGACCATCTGAGGTCATGCCCAGACTCAGGGGTGGTTTTGAATTAGCCAGCACGGCATGTGTCCTATGATGCCACTGGAGGCTGGAAGACTAAACCCTGTTCCTGGAGATCATATTTCATCTTTTGCAGCTGTTGACAAAGAAGGCAGTCAATCCACGTTCTTCATAAGAATTCGCATGTTGTTGAATATTTGCACTCCTTCAGCAAATAATGATCTATTTCAAGTTTCTTTGAGACAGATACTGCTTTCAACTTGCTTTCTGGGATGGAGAAAAATTGAATAGAGACCTGCTAAGGTGTTAATTGGTGATAGCTGGATTAATAAGAGACCTGGACTGTCTTCTCATCTCTGTTGATAACTAGCTGGGCGACCTTGAACAAATCCCTTAATCTTCCTGGACTTCTATTTCCTTGTCTGCAAAGTAAGAACACTATCCGAGTGATCTCACAGAGTTTGTGAGACTTAAAGGAGATAGTAGCAAAGCAATCACCTGAAATATAAAACATTGTGTAGATGTAAATCATTATGCTTCCCTTGAAAAATGAGCAGTTTGCTCTAAGGTAGCTTTCCCAAGTGTGTTCTTTGGAATTCCAGGACTGTGGGATGTCAATAAATGTTATGCTAATGCTATCCATCAAACAAACAAAAATACCCCTCACAAGTAAATTTAGAAAGCTCAAGCTTAAATTAGTATCTTTCCCCAGGAATCATTACTGTTTAACTCACATGCACATACGTGTGTGCGCGTGTGTGAGTGTGTGTGATGGTTCTGGAGCTTGAAGTTGGCCTGGGCGCTGTCCCTGCGTTTTTGTGCTCAAGGCTCGTGCTCTACCGCTTGAGCTGCAGTTCCACTTCCAGCTTTTTTGTTTGTTTGTTTGTAGTTAATTGGCATCATGGAATTTCCTGCTCAGGCTGGCTTCGAACCTCAGTCCTCAGATCTAGGATTACAAGGATGAGCCACCGGCGCCTGGCTTAGTGTTTACTTCTTAATGGACATTGTAGATCATGAAGGTGACTTGGAGATGAGCAGGCTGATGTGGACGTGGGTGACAGAACTTCAGAGTGTCAGATGAGCTGTGGTGTGGGAGGAGGCGTCATGTGGCTGGGACACTCAGCCCTGGGTATCAGAGAAGGTGCCTCAATGGAGGTGACATTCCAACTGGATTATCAACCCATTGGTAGGAGTTCATTTAGGAAGCTGGTGTGGGGAGAATGGGGAGATGGGGAGTAGGAAATGTGCTCCAGGCAGTAGGAGCACCCTGAGCAGAGGTCGGCTGAGCTTCCATCGCACCTGCTTAGCCAGAGTGGAAATGGCAGGTCCCTTTAGTCAGAGCCCATATATGATTTTCTTTGAAAAGACTGTTCTGATGTTAAGTGAAACTTGGAGGTTTTCCAAGGGAAAATGTGGAAGGTCATTGCCGTCTTTTGAATTCGTAAATGTTATATTTTAGGTCAGTCTCTCTCCCCGGAGCATTTACATTTTCATTGGGAATGTTGGCAGATAGAATGATTTCAAATCCAAGGTACACCTTGCTACTTGCGGATGCATCTGTTCAAATCATTTTCTTGATAAATGATAGAAATCCTAACTTGAGATGACTCTAGTAAAATAGGGAATCACTTTATATTACAAAAAAAAAAAAATTCAGAGAACATTTGATTCAAAGGCTGTAGACCTGGCCTCTCTCTATTTTGTCATTCTTCTGGTCCAGTCAGCATTCTCAGGCATACTATGGGGGTGAGATGGCCCCCAGCATCTCTGTGTCTCCTGTTTCATGCACAGGTTCCCACATTCACTCTGATTGCACCACCTTGTCTTCTGACCTCACTCCTGAACCAGTCACTGAGGCCAAGGGGATGAAATGACAAAGACAGGCCCTGCCTGGATCACGTGGTTTTTTTGTTTTGTTTTGTTTTTGTATGTATGCTGGTAATTGGGCTTGAACTCAGGCCTGCGTGTTCCTGCTTGGCTTTTCTGTTCAAGGCTAGCACTATACCACTTGAACCACAGCTCCACTTTCTCTTTTTGGTGGTTTTGGACATAAGAGTCTCTGTGGACTTTCCTGCCCAGACTAGTTTTGAACATCAATCCTCAGTTCTCAGCCTCCTGAGTAGTTAGGATTATAGGTGTGAGCCGCCTTCGTCAGACATGATCCAATTTTCAAGCAGGAAGCAAATACTGAGTCACATGATGTTTTCTAAAGAAAGTTGGGGCTCTTGGGAGAATAGAAGTGGAAGGAGATGGGGAGTGGAGTGAGATGTAAAGAGGAAGGGAAAGTGATCTCAAGGGAGAAGAAAAGAGCAAGAAATATCAAGGGAGAAAGGAAGAGAAAACTTTTACTGCTATTTCACAAATGTAAAGAGTACCCCTGTACCTGGAGCATTTTGGGTTGTTGGAACTGGAAGGTGAAATATGGAGGAAAGAGCAAGGCTGTGACTCCAATAGATGTGGCTATTCACCACAGTCTGTCATTTATCAATCACCTGCCCTTCAAGACTCCCCATCTGAGGATCCCGGAATTTGTAGGTTATCACTTCCAAGTGATCGTTGAATGCTTGAGCCTCCTTCAGCCTCTTAGGGAACCTACAATCAACTTTTGTTCTTAAATACCTGCTAGCAACAGCAGGCTCTTTCTTCTTCTTGTAACTAATCACTTCATTGCTGACTTCCATTATTAGC
This sequence comes from Perognathus longimembris pacificus, assembly GCF_023159225.1. NCBI lineage: Eukaryota > Metazoa > Chordata > Mammalia > Rodentia > Heteromyidae > Perognathus > Perognathus longimembris. Next base: position 19,516,373 of record NC_063185.1, read on the forward strand.
TTGCCAGTCCCTACAGATCTGAAGTCTTTTTTCTTGTAATTCTAAGGGCTTCAGTTCTCTCTTGCCTATAAGCAGAATTGGGTGGTGGTAAACTGGTGGATTGTTGGGTTTGGACAAGATCAATGACCAGAACAAGTTTCTTTTAGTTATTTGGGACATCCTCGCCTCTATGTAGCCTTGGGCTTGCAAATCCTCTTGTTTCAGCTTTCTGAGTTTTGTGATTCCAGGCATGTACTACCCTGCGGGCCTGACTTGAGGTAAGTTTTTCAGGTGGGTAGGCGTGTTTCTTTTCCTTTGGTGCTCACAATTCCCTGTTCTCTGTTCTCTAGTCATTCATACGTTTATGTTGCTTGCACAGTAGACGAGGGAGGGGTTTGATTTTGCAGTCTTGATCTAATTCTTCCAAAGGTAATAATTAATTGAACAGGTACTTGAGGATGTAATTCTATTTGGTAATTCAGATGCATAAAAAGAGGAAGGGGGAAAAAAAGAGTGAAACTTGAACTTGCATAGGCCCGTGCATTCATTTCCTTCAAAGCATCAGCTTGGGGTTGATGTGTGCTTTCTGCAGTGATACTGCTTTTGCTCAGAGGGTTTTTCAAAGTGATCCTGGTATTGTTTTCAGTGTGTGAAACATATCCTTTGAGTATCTGTCATGATGGAAAATGCCCATTCTCTGAGAGTAGTTCTGACTTTTGGAAGAAGTCAGACATCATTGAGAGTCCAGTGTAGATGACTTGCGTGGCTGGAGCTTCTGCCTCACTTTTGTTCTCAGAGTCCAAAGCTCAGTGCATCAATGCAGCCAGGAGTCTGAGATCCTTGGAGCATCCTTGTGTTAAGCTCTGGGGTCTTAAATATACCACAAAGACCTTTGTATTGGACGCATGGTTTCCAGCTTATGGTGCTGGTGGGAGGTGGTAGAACATTCATAAGGTGGGGCCTGGTGGGAGGAAGCTAGGTCATTGAACTGGAGTGGGATAGGGGGACACTGGCCTCTTCTGTTCCTTTAAACTTCCTTGTGGCCATGAAATGAACAGCTCTCCTCCACCACAAACTCTCTGCCATGAGGTTCTGCCCTTGTTCAGGTGCAGAGTGGCAGGGTCAAGTGGGCATAGGCTGAAGGAATGAGCCAAAGTCAACATTCCTGCTCGATAACTTGTGAGCATTTGCTCACAGTGGTGAAAATCTAACTCAGTTACTTACCACTTTCTTATTTCACTAGTTTAATAACCAACACATCCACATATTCCAAATTTTAAAAAGACCTGTATTTTTTTCTGTGAAAAATCTTTAAAATTTTTTATTGTTATTATAAAGGTGGTATACATAGGGGTTACAGTTACATAAGAATATATATATATATGCATAGATATGCATATATATACTAAAGAAGTTCCTTCTGCCTTCTTGTCCTCCAGATCTCCAGGTTTTTGTTCAGGGTGTCTGTACGTAATCTTCCCGAGAGCCTGACTTGAAGAGGCCCTAGAGAAGCATCTATGAATAATTACACCATTGCTCGGAGGCTAAGATCACTACAGTGTTTTAAGTCTGGCATGTTTATGACAAACACAGGTTTGTCTGACAGCTTTATCCTGAGAATTCCTGACCCGGGAGGCAGTCTCTTGGCTCTGTCACTTGGCATTTGTAAAATGGGGATGGTGTTGGTAGCCCCCTCAGAGGTTCCTGGGAAGTTTTTTTTTTTGGCCAGTCCTGGGCCTTGGACTCAGGGCCTGAGCACTGTCCCTGGCTTCTTCCCGCTCAAGGCTAGCACTCCGCCACCTGAGCCACAGCGCCCCTTCTGGCTGTTTTCTGTATATGTGGTGCTGGGGAATCGAACCTAGGGCCTCGTGTATCCGAGGCAGGCACTCTTGCCACTAGGCTATATCCCCAGCCCCTCCTGGGAAGATTAAGTGAAACGATGCATGGAGCGTGCAGGAGAATGCAGTGGTTGATGTCATCTGTCTACTGGACTCAGCCACGGTGGCCCGTTCTTTGGTCAAACACTAGGCTGGATGTTGCTGTTGATGCGATTAGCAGTTATAATCTGTTGACTTTAAAGCACATTTGTAGATGCTTTGTAATACACAGGTGCCTTATCCAGCACAATTTTTGGAGGTTTTTTTTTCTTTTTTGTCCTACAAAAAACAAACAAACAAGTTTTTCAGAAAAGAAGAACTCTATAACATAGGAAGACTATGACTTAGGAAAGGTGACAAGTTCCCAACCTACTGGCCTTCCCTGTGGATTTCAGACTCGAATGGAAGCATTGCGTCTCATCTAAATTTCCAGCCCTCAGGCCTGCCCTACAGAGTTGAGACTTGCCAGCCCAACTGCAATATGAGCGGTTTCCTTAAAACACTTCGCTCTTTCTCCCTGTCACCGAGGATACACATCTGCTATTGGTTCCATTTCTCTGAAGAATCCTGATTGACACAGAGGGAGAACATGGGCATATTACGGAGAGAGAGCCTTTAACTAATCCTAGGTTTTAACCCTGGCTCTCTGACTGACAGGCAGAGCAGCTCTGGCCAAGACTTCACACACCCTGAACTTCAAAGTTGTTCATGGGCCTGATGTCTCTCAGATGTTAGATATTCGTGTCAAACATCATATATGTGCAGATTATCCTTAATTGGCTTTCTTTGGATGTATACATCTCCTTAAAGCCACCCTTTGGGGGCCCCATACTTCATCTTTTCCTAAGCATTGATTCTCAGCTCTATCCCTTGTCTGTCAAGCCTATCGTTAGGGAATCTCATAGCAAGTACTTGTCAAGGGAGCTGAAGATCCCAGCCCAGGCCACAGTGAGCTTTGCACCCACAGCTACGGGGAAGGGAAGAAGGCTGGAGAAGGTGGCGGTGAGAGCAGGGGAAGGGGAAAGATGATGAGAGAGGCCCCCAGGGGTCTAGGACTGATTTTGCTAGAGTAGTCAGGTTGCTCTGCAGATTGCAAGCTGATTGCGCCGATTAGCTGCGACCTAAAAGGGGGCTCGTCAGAGCACATGAATCCAGCGCTGAGTGTTCTGCTATTTCCTCTCCAGATAGAGCCAATCAAACTGGAGAGGGTTGTGCAAAGCGCTATGAATAACCTGTCTCTTTTGCCATTACAGGGCATCAAAACACTACTCAGCCACTTGTTTTTTCCTGTGCCAGGGATTCGCAGACCAGTGCTTGAGAGTAATGAAACTTTCTCTAGTGTCTGAGATACCTGCATGTTGCTGCCTGTCCCAGCCCAGTGTCCATCACTCAGACCTCTTCCTTCATAGCACTTATCTGAAGTATTAACTATTGATAAATAATTATTTACCCCCACACTGCTGTCCCCACCAGAATGTGCCATGAGATCCAGACCTTTCCTTCCTTCCTTCCTTCCTTCCTTCCTTCCTTCCTTCCTTCCTTCCTTCCTTCCTTCCTTCCTTCCTTCTTTCCTTCCTCCCCTTTCCCCTCCCTCCCTCCCTCTGTCCCTCCTTCCCCTCCTTTCTTTCTCCTGGCTTCCTAGTCCCTAGTAGGATGATACACATCCGCAAATAGGTTCATTTAAAGAATGGATGGATGAATCTCATCACCAAAACCCTTCTCTCTGGCACTGCATGCCATACAATGAGCCCAGAGCTGTATAAGCTTCAGGGTAGTTCTGGGAGGAGGGTTTGCTAATCTTTGTCTTTACTTATTAAAAAAAGAACAACTAAAGTTCAGAGAGGTTAAGTAACACATTTATGGGTATATAGTTAGAGTTGGGATTCTGATCCAGGTTCAACTGATTCCAGAGTATGTGATCTTAATCAGTATGTGGGATAAAACATGTTGTCTGGAGTGCTTGCATTGACGGTTGCTACTTGGATGAACAGAAAATTGAGGCAGTGCCCTGACTTAGCAAAAACAAGTGTTCAGATTCATTAGGGAGGTCTGCAAGGAGCGAAGGAGAATGTCAGGTGGCACGTGTGCCATTTGTTTTCCATTCTTACACTGTCTGACTTGGATCTCCCAAGGATTTAGACTAGAGGCAAAGGGCAGTTGGTGGGGAGAATGGAAAATTCTCGGCTTCTTTTTAGTTTTACTAGAAAAGTGTTACTTCCTCTTGTTGCACTTGTCTTTTCCTTGCAATGGGAACACTTCTAACTACAGGCTTAGTTGTAGGACAGCCTGCAATCTGAAGTAGAAAGTAGTTTTGGAGAGTCTTGCTAGTGAAGGTCACCATGTTGCTTGTAAAGTGGGTGCTGGAGGGACTTCAATTACCTGGTATTGGTGTGGGACTCCAAAGGTGCTGTTATTTCTTAAAGGCCTTTCACTGAAAGCAGAGACAGGAAGTTTTAGAAGGAGGTATATTTGGGAGATTGGAGCCTGGCTCCAGGTAAGCCTTTGCAATCCATTGGTCATGGGATAATGAGCATGTATTTAACTCTGCTCAGTGAAAGCTGGAGGTAGCACCATATATTGAAGAGTATAGCTAATAGACTTTAAGTCTCCATGTCACTTACTGTAGAATCTTGAGCAAGCTATCTAACCTCTTTGAGCCTTGGTTGCTTGCTTAAAATATTATACATCTTAATGGCCTGATAACAGAATTAAACGGGACAGTTTGTAGAAGGAAATGATTTGGCCCTGGCATACAGCAAGTACTTAGACTACATGCTCATTACTATGTGCAAGAAAAGTAGCAAACATACACACACGGAAACTGGAAAATCAAAACAGGGATCTGAAGATCTTCAGATTTTGTTTCACAACTATTTCACAACTGGCATTTTTCTGAAACAAGAAGGCAGGGTCAGTCAGAGCTGCTCATCCATTTGTAGTCAGCCCCCTCTAATTGTACCAGGAGGGGAAAAATCACTCCTCTTTGTGTATTGAAAAACCATAGTTTTTTTTTGTTGTTTGTTATTTGTTTTTGAGACAAAGTCTCACTATGTAACAGGCTAGTCTGGAACTTGCTAAGTAGCCTAAGCTGGCTTTGAACTCATGGTTCTGTTTCTGCCTTCAGGGTGCTGGGATTTCAGGCCTAGCTGAAAACTGAGTTTTGAGATTGTAAAGTTGAGCAGTGTTGTACTTGTCCACGGCAAATACACAGCTCCAGGACAGTTTTCCTTGTCTTCTATAAGAATCAGCTTAGATGGTGGCTACCCATGGCTTTGGAGACCATTTATTAGGCACCAACTGTGTTCCAGGGACTTTAAGTACTGTATTATTACCACACAATACTCGGGACTGGGTGATTTATAGTGAACAAGAAGTTTATCTGGCTCACAATACTGGGAGCTGGGAAGTCCAAGGGCGTGATGCTGGCCACCTACTTGGCATCTGTGAGGACCTTCTTGCTGCATCATCCCATGTTGGGAAGCAAGAGGGAGAGAGAGGGGAGAGTAAGGAAGTGAGGGAGAAAAAAAAGAGGCAGAGACAAGAGAGACAGGTGAGAAACCAAACTCACCACCTCGGCCCTTTTGTAGACAGCATAAATTCACTAAGAGTGGACTCCCCATGACATAAGTACCTGCCGTCAGGCCACGTCCCCCTAGCACTGTTGCACTGGGGCTCAGGTTTCCATGCATATCTTTTTTTGAGGACACACAAACCCCTATTATTGCTCCTGTTTTGCAGCTGATAAGATTGCCGTCTGGTGTGTAACTTACCTGTTTATACCCAGCCAAGAAGGAGCAGAGCTGGGAATCAAACCCAGGCTGGAAGGGCTTTATCATCCCCCCTGCTAACTACATAGTCAAAGTATTTCATGGGAACAGTGAGTTAATAATGGAATGTACTTGGCAGAGGGGATAAAACATCCAATTTAAAGAATGACAATAAGGGCTGCGGGTGTAGCTCAGTGATCGAGTGTTTGCCTAGTACAGGCAGTGCTCTGGGTTCTACTCCCACCACTGCAAAGAAATAAAAGTTGTTTAGAGCTATGACAGACAGTAGAGTCTGAGCCACACTATCCAAGCTCACCTGCCCAACTGAACCTCCTGAAAATCATTCATGAATTAGAAAGCCCCCTCAAAGAGTTGATCTTAGAGCCAGAATGTCTGGGTGGTTCTGGTATGTTTTTAGGCTCGGGGCTTTTCTGGGGCAGAAGAAGAGAGGTAGGAGGGAGTGTAGCAGACTTCTTAGGGTTAGCAACTTTCTCTTGTCCCTTGGGAAAGAGCTGACTCACACACAGGTGCGCTTCCTTCATCTCAGCATCCTCATTTGTGAGCAGCGGAGCTGTGCGTCATTGCAGTGCTTGTAATGCACTATTTAAGTGGAAGCAATGGGATGAATGGGTCCTGAGGCTAGACACAGCCCCATTTCTGGGACAGTGTGAAGCTCTCCAAGCTACATCCTGAGCAACTCCGTATCATCAGGAACCACTGGGCAGCAAGAGGACAACCCCAGGGATCCAACATATGAGGTGTCTGCTCACACAACTCGGGGTAACTGGAGTCTCTGATTGTCCCATCCTCGGCTTTGGAACAGTGTGAGCCAAGGCCTAATTAGAACCATTAGCTGGCTTTCAGTACAGAGGATGAGATTTGTGGTTCTGGCTCATGAAGGAAATATGAAACAGTAAACACACTTCCAGTTATGGATGAGACTAAGCACACCATTAAACTGAATGCTAATGGCTGCCTCCCGCTCCCTTTGAACATTTCACCGTGGCAACGAGCAGGTGCCCTTTGCCTGTCTTCTCTTTCATCTTCCCATAATTCTCCTCTTCCATGGCTTTTTGGATGATAATGGCCACATGCCTGAAATAGTAGTTACAAAGAGTTAGAATTACAAAGCAAATTCGGGTAGAGGAGGTTTCCTTGTTCCTACTTTATCTGCTTATAGGACACAACAATCTCAGGTTTGGAGAATAGACAGAGACCCTCTGAGGCCAACATCTTTATCATAATGTATGTGAAAGACATCGTGACTGACTTTGGAGAAACTATTCCTAAACTGGGTTCAACATCTCCCAGGGCTTACACACGGGGTCTAGGGCTGGGGCTGTGTCTCAGTGGAAGAGTACTTGCACAGCACTACAAGAAAACAAAAACAAGAGAACAGGGCTCTAGGAGTTTGACACATTTAGATCTTAAGCTCTTCTGATTGCTTGCAAGCCGTGTGACCTTGGAGGAGTGACTTTCCCTCTCTGTGTCTAAATGCCCTCATCTGCAAGTCAAGGATGACCACAACCACTGCCTCTCCAAGGGCTGTTTGGGGTGGGGTGGTTAGTGCAAAATGGGTCTGAAGCTCATAGTTCAGTGTCTGGGCAGAGGAGGTCCCAGTTACCCAGTAGCCCCTTTGGTGTTGGTGATGATGGTTAAGTTTGCTGAGTAGCTTTGAGACCATCACTTCCTTGAGCTTCAAATCCATCATCTGTAAAAGGCAAGCCAAAACCAGTTCCCGAGTCATCTGTTTAAGACTCAAGATGAGACTGAAATGATAAAAAGCTCTTGGCACTGGGCTTGGCACATGATAAGAACTGAGCTAGGATTTGCTGAATGAGTGGGGAGAAGAGAGATGGCATACCAGCTTCATCATCAGATCTGGAGCTCTCAACACCAGAGGGGAAAAACACCGACAGCCCTGGATTTGGTCACTTACATTTTTTTAAGCTGCAAAAGACCTTCCTTTGCTTTTTCCTTGTTGTGTCTATGAATCCAGCCTCTTATCAAGACTGTTAGGAAAGACAAAAGCAGGATGCTGACATATACAGATGAAATCCTAGTATCACCATGGGCAGTGAGCAAGGCCACAGACAGCCGGGATCATAAATAACACAAGCGCTCAGCCTGGGAGGCTGGTTTCTGGGTTGAACCTTTTCCATCCCATCCTGACCCTCCACCTAGAGCCAAGGTATCCACTTTTTACCTACACCCACCTTCTCCTGGGCTGTGCCTAGGTCTTCTTTCCAAAGCAGTGACTCACCCTGAAACTGCTTCTCCCCCTTCTGTCAAACTCCAGCCGTCTTCTCTTCTCTCTCCAACTGTCCCTGGGAGAGAAGGCTCTGGAAAACCAGGCTGTTAGACCCGCTTAGTCAGCTCCCCTCCGGGATAATAGAAATGGCACTTAAATAGCATTTATGGCTTCAATTCTAATTATAAAAGTGATGCATGTTTATGTTAGAAGACTTGGGGGAAAAAGTCTGGGGAAAGAAAAACAAAGCATGCAGGAGGAAATAAAAGTTCCGAGGTCCAGGTCACCGTGTGGGCCAAGAAAGTCAGACTTTCTGGGGTGAGATTGTTTATTGTTGTTGTTGTTTTTTTTTAAGTTCTGGACGTGATTGCAATTTGATCAACATGGAGACACCTGTCTATGATACTTTCAAGGATTCCCTTTCCTTTTCATTTTGTCATTGAACTGTGTACGTTATATGAAACTCATTTACGTTATAACTGCACAACTTATGTTTTAACTAAGTGTTATTATGAATATCTTCAACCATTTAATATTCTTCCCGAATGTAATTTTCCATCCTATACAGGCATATACTTATTTTTGGTTAATAACCCTTGGATAGACATTTCTCTCCTAAAGTTTATAGGTTAAAATAATACCTAAAAGGATTTTCTTTTTTTGGGGGGAGAGGTAGTTGAGGGCTTGAACTCAAGGCCTTGCACTCTCCCCTTGACTTGCTTGCTCGCAGTTGGCGTTGTACCACTTGAGCCACGACTCTAGTCCAGCATTTTGTTGATTAATTGGAGATGGAGTCTTGCAGACTGTTCTGCCTAGGCTGACTTTGAATATTAATTCTCCGGGTCTCAGTCTCCTGAGTAGTTAGAATTACAGAGGTGAGTCACCAGCCCCTGTGTTATCCTTATTGTAGGGATGTGGAAACTGAGGCTAAAGGGATGCTAAATCCCTGACTAGTAGTGGAGCCAATCCATAATCTGGAATTGAAATTGCGCTACTGAGGTTCACGAACATACTTACGGTTTTTAAAAGGCATCATCAAATGATCAACTGGAAAGGTTGTCATGGTTTATTTCTTCATCCTTGGCATGTATATCAGTGCAAGGTCTTGGAAAAGAGTCTGGCACCCCATGGAATCTTCTTAACTGAAAAACTGTCCTTCTTGCAGTTCTTCCTCTTATATAAAGAAATCTTTCTGAGTATTTCAAGAAATGGCTATAATAGTTTGTAAGTGAGGTGCCTTTCTTCTTTTCCCCTACCCTTCTCTTTGAGAGACTGCTTCTGCAGGGCAGAGAAGAGAGATGGACACTTGCACCTGCAGTGGTACATGGAGGAGAGATTATGTTGTCAGAGAAAATAAAAATATTTGAGGACCCAGAGCCCCTGCCCTCGAAGACTCTATCCAGATGCTCTCGGGAGTAGGGGGAACTGATTTTCTGGAAGCCCTAGAGGGAGGACAGAGAGGAGTCAAATGCCAGGAAGACAAAAGGATTCCTGGAAAGGGGAGCGAAAGACAGGCAAGAGAGAAGAAAGCACACTGAGTGAGAAACCCTTGACGCACCCATGCACCATGCCTGTGTGTGCCCGTTACATCTAATGGTCAGGGCTATTTCTCTTTTCAGAGAGGACTGTAACTACCCAGGCCTCTTCTCTTTATCTCCACCCCTACCGTACATATGCTGGGCCCCAATCTACTGCTGTTTCTGAGGGATTTTTCTATTCACGGCAGGAAAGCAAAAGAAATTCTCATTCTTGTGAGTGCACCAAGGACAGGGGTTCAGGTCTTTGAAAAAGTTATTGTAATCATTTTCAGTGGTTCTGACATGTCATCGTTTTCATTTTGACTCATGAGGCACCCATCCTACTAACTGAGGCATGGATGGGAATTATGCTGATGAGCACTGCCTTGCTTCCTAGCTTCAGGAAACCCAATTCCAACTGTCCATTAAAGAGGAGGGAGCCCAGAATGGAGAGCCAGGGGGCTGGATTCAGAGTTTTGAAGGATGTTGATGTCACTCACTCTCCATCATTCCTCTGGATTGGCTTCTCTGTACTGCTTAATGAGAGATCCGACTTCACAGGGCCAGGGAAGATGCCTTCCCTCATTTACTACATAAGGGCCTGGAGGAGGGCACTTACTTTGGCCTTGGTCATCGCTAATGTGGGATTGGTTGAGTCAAGGCTTGGCTTCAGTCACAGGAGCTAAACGAGTCCAGTATCCAGTGGACCAAAGCCTCCAGGTGTTCGAGTTCACACGATAACCATGTGTTCAGGAGGATGCATCTGTACCTGATGGAAAAGGATGGGAAACTGGTCCAGGAAGATCAAACCCACGAAGCATTCAGGAATGCAGCTGGTCAAGTTAATTTGGGTTTTCATTTCTGTCGTTAGCAGTACAGCTTTTTCTCCTAGCACTTTTCTATTTACAAGAAGATAAACATTGGTTCTGATTACACTCAGATTTTTTTAAGAATATGATTTTATTGTTGTTATTAAGGTCTGGTATAGAAGTGTTACTATTTCATAAGGCAGGTAGTGAGTATATCTATCTATCTATCTATCTATCTATCTATCTATCTATCTATCTATCTATCTATATTTTTTTTGCCAGTCCTGGGGCTTGGTCTCAGAGCCTGAGCACTGTCCCTAGCCAGGCTCAAGGCTATCTCTCTACCTCTTGAACCACAGCGCCACTTCCGGCTTTTCCTATATATTTGGTGCTGAGGAATCGAAGCCAGAGCTTCATGCATGCTAGGCAAGCACTCTACCACTAGGCTACATTCCCAGCCCCAAGTATATTTCTTTTTTTGGACAATGTTCCCCCTTCCTTTGCTTTTCCATAGTTCATTTTCCATATTACACTGATTTTTTTAAAAAACAAACTTTCAGTTACTGTCTCTCTGTAACTATATAAAACACACATATATTACCATATTTACTGTCAAGATTCTATTTTTTTCCTGGTGGCCGTGGTGGGCATTGAATTCTGGGGCTGGCACTTGATAGGCAGGTGTCTCCAGACCTCTTTTATAGTGGCTTTTTTCAAGATAGTCTCACTTTATGTTGGTGCTGGTCTGGGCTATGATCCTTCTATTTGCATTTCTCCACATCACTGGGGACAACAGGTGCATACCACTGTGTTTGCCCATTTTGTTTCCCACCATAGCTGGGATAGGTCAGGTTAGTGGTGTGCAGGAAGCCGTAATATAGAAAATAACCTCTGTTGCACAAAGAGTTCTTTCAACTTGACCATCCATGTGGCAGGTGCTGAGTCTCACAGAGAGGAGAGACTTGCCTATGAACACTCAGGTGGCTTGTTCAGACCATTTGAGTGCTGCTAGTACCAACAACCCTCAGCCAAGGGTATGCAGAGAGCTATTGCAGGAGCTCCAGGCAGGGCAGAGCCACTGCTGTCTTACTGAGTTTCTCACCCCCCACCCCCCGCCCCAGAGGAGATCTGTGACCCCAGACAAGAAGGGAGTGGAATTCTGAGAACCTTTGGTTGCCTGAAGCCACTGCCAGAGAAGAGCTGGCTCCAAAGGGGCGAGAAACATCCGTGCTTTGGTGAGGTCGCAGTGACTCTGCTGGAGACGAGCTTGGGGAAGCAATAACATTCCAGTGTCAGCCAGTCTCTGGCCCTGTCCCCAGGCCTTGTTCCCATTGTAAAATGACACTGGCTGGGGAGGGCTTTGCATCTCCAGCTCAGGCCAGGAGGGCTGCAGAGCAGCATCTATTCTGGGATATGTGCGGCAGTCCCCGGGTGGAAGTATGAGGAGAGCAAAGTAAGCCCTAAGGCCTGGATCAGAGGGCAGGGCCCAGGAGACCTTGTGTGCGAGTTCTGGGGGACTGGGCTTTCTGAGATTGACATTTGAACTTGATTTAATTTTTTTTCTACATGGCAACAGTTAAACAGTAAGTGAGGAGCTACGTATGGATAAGCTGAGAGAGGAGTCTAAAAGCCTAAAGGCTCTCCCCCTCCTGTCCGTCCTCTAAGTAGTTGTGTACCAGAGGAAGAAGAGGCAACATTGCCACATCCTCTTGATGATTCCTCCCAACCTGAATAATCTACACTTGACATCATATAAGCCATTTTAATTTACTTGTCTTATTGGAGTAAGAAATACCATAAAGGAAGGCCCCAAAGTTAACTTCCTTATTTTAAAAATGGTTATTAGTTGCATTGGGGTTTGAAATTGAGGCGTTGTGCTAGCTAGGCAGGTGTTCTACCAGTTGAGCCATGCTCCCAGCCTTTTTGTTTTAGTTTGTTTCTCAAGTAGAGTCTCTGGCCTTGGACCATAATCCTCTTATCTCTGCTTCCTAAGTAGCTGCAATTACAGGCACAAACTACCCTACTTAGTCCTGTGAAGTTTGCTTTCTTTATAAGCAGAGGGAGTGAGAAGGAATATTATTCCAAGTAGAATGACAGTAATAGTAATAATAATAATGAATTTTACAATGGGAGTAACAAAACAGCCATCTGCGAAATAGTCACTGCTGCCATATGCCAGCAGCTTGTGCCTATAATCCTTGTTGATTGTAGCTTGATACCAGTAGGTTCTTTATTCCAGGTCAGTTTGGGCAGAAAACTCTGGGAGGCTCCCTGTCAGTGGAAGAAGCTGGGTGTGGTGATGTGAACCTGCCATCCCAGCTATGATGGGGAGCCCAGCGTAGGTGGATTGTGGTCTAGGTGTGTACCTGGGGAGGTCTGCTTGATATTAAAGCCCAGTTCTTATCTATTCTGTTATCAGGTGCCAGTGGTAACCTCCACGCTCAGAAGTAGAAATTCAGCTACGTTCAGGCAGAACCGGCCACCAGCATAGCCCATCTAGAAGACAAGGCTGGTGGTTTCTTCGGTGTTAGGGTGGCGTATAAGGACTCTATCTGGATCCATCCCAATCTCACAGAGCCCTGTTGTCCCCACCAAACCTGTTCTCCACTTCACCCATGCTCCCCTGTACCCCAGGGCCTTTGTGCCTGCCAGTCCTTATTCTTGAAATCTTGATTCCCATCTCTTGCTGCTGGGGCATTTCTGCTCAGGCAAGGAATTCTGATGAGGCCTCTCTTTTTGAGGATGTCCTTTCACTTCCAGGTAGCTAATCACAATACCCTTTCTTTCTGCCATGGTTTATATCATGCTCTGCAATCACTGTGTTCACCAACCATTATTCAGTCAAGATTTACAGAGGGACTTTATATGCTGGACACTATGTCAGGTGTTGGTGAATTTTCTGTTGTCTGTTTTTTCTTTCCAGCCTACTAGGCACCCAGCATACCTTCAAACTCTCAATCCCATAGAGGTCTCCTACCATGTCTTATTTCCTTTGCATTCCAGATAATTGACACATCTTGATAGACAGATTATGCTTGACTGTTAGTTGATGAGTGACTCTATGACTCAGAACTTTACTACACTTTTGAGTTTCTGCCCTTTTCTTCCCTCCATATCCAGCTAGATTCTGAGACTTGTGAACAAGACTTGGGTCTTATTTTACTTCTCTCTCCCCCACTTTCCTTTCTTACCTGTTAATCCATTTTGTTGGTTAAATCTCAAGGGGATTGCTAGAAAGACATCTTTTCTGATCTTCCCCTTCCTCATGGGTTAGCAGTCTCTGCTCTCTGCATATTCTTATTTTATTTCATCTTTACAGTGCACATCAATTGTAAGAATACTTAACAGAATACTTGGTAAAAAAAAGTGTAAGCATATGGAAAGCTATTAAGAGAGGAAAAAAAAGGCTTCCTTTTGCCTTTGACACATTTTCCCATCAAGGCCACCATTCTTGCTGCATCTTCTTTCAGAACACATGCACACTTGCACATATGTGCACACACACACATCCACCATTGCTGTGAGGATTTGTCTCTTCATCCTCCAGGCCTCTGACTGAGGGCAGAGACTTCTTGTTTGTACCTGAGGCATTGGTGACTAGACAGCCTAGCAGTTTCCTGTCCTGTTCATGTGGAAGAAAGGGGGGCGGGGGCAGGGGATGGATTCTGTCTGAGATCACTGGGTGCCTCACTCTATGATCTACGAGTTGCTTTTAATTTCCTGTTCTGGGAGCCAACAGCCTGATGAAAAGAGGAAGATAGCCGGCTGTGCACCGAGGCTTGTGGAGTCCGGAGCTTGTCTGCCCGCTACAGGGTCACGATCTCTGGATTCTGAGAGTACATCCGCTAATCTCCACACCTCTTCCTCCTGTCCCGGCCCTGCGTGAGGGAGACTAATGCTTTTATAGTTGGTAGGCCAGGGAGAGAGCTGGTGAGTTCACCACTTGGACTTGGTCAAACAGAGGAGTTGTGTCCTGGCTCTGTGGTCTCTGGCCTCAGTTTCCCCAGCCATTAGAAGAAGCTCTTTCTTGGCCTTCTTAGGAAAAATCAAAGAGAGTGAATTCAGTGTGTGAAGCAAAGTGCTAGACTACAACTTAAGCTAAATGGTGGCAGGGGCCCTTGGTCCTCTGTCTTCCTCTCCCTCAGCATTCATTTTCCTGTCTAGTTACCAACAGGCCTCTTTTCTTTCATCTCTTCTGGCATAGACAACAGCAGCTCCTTCAATGGCTGCTGCGCTTCTCCTTTGATATGACACCAACCCTGGTGTTGGGCATGGTGCCTTTCCTGAGAGGTTTGCCTGTCAACCTTCACAACCCTCCTCAGCCCTACTTCAGAGGAGAGAAGGCAGTCATGGATTTCCCCCAGCTTACACACTGGGTAAAGAAAACTGGCTGTCTGGGGAGAGTTGGTTAATATTATGTAGAGACTTAGTGGATTGTCTCCATCATTGGTTTGCATTTTCAAAGTGGTTTTCAAAAAGAGGTTGGAGCCTAGGTAAGAGCACTCGTTAATCATAGGAGCAAGTCAAGCTTACTCAACAAGCTTGAGGAAGAGACAGTGTTGGTGTGGAGAGCGAGGAGCATCACACCACCTTTTCCACAGGACTGGTGTGTACAGTGGTGGAGAGACTGTCCTTTAAACAGGTAGAAAGTAGTCAAGAATGTTAGCTTCTTTTGTGGGGGAGGGGTGGGGGAGGGATACTTGTTAGGCCTGTGGCTTTGAGCCTCAGTTTCAACATCTGCAAATTGTCAGTTGTAATGGTACCTGATTTGTGAGGTATGAAGATACACACAATTGAGATTATGGATAGAGCACTGGGCTTGGTGCTTGTCCCATAGGAAATGCTCAACAAATGACAGTGGTGAGTTCCTGTTGGAATTGTCACATCTCGCTGCCTCTCTGGGGTTGACTTCCTTCCTCTAGCCAGCATGTCTGGTGTAGCCCATTGGCTTGATTGCTGCAGTTAGCCTACTTTTGGGGTGAGCACCAGACAGCACCATCTCTGTGTGGCAAGTAAAACAATGATGGGTGCACTGAGAAAGGACCTTTTGTGCTTGCCTTGTCTTATTGCTATTTCAGGGCCGTGTGCTGTGCATCTTTTGCAGATGAAGACGTCTTTGCTCCAGTAAGACTGGGGTGCCAGGCCCGGAGTGACTAGCCACAGGTCCTTCACCCCTCTGTTGACTTTGGCATGGAGGACTTTGGCGGAGGGCTGCCATGGTTGCATTCCTCAGAGTAGCACAGAGAAAACAGTGCAGCTCTTGCCAAGTTCCTTGAGCTCCAAGGAAAAGAAACAGAAACAAGTAACATGAGGAACAGCACAAAAAATGTATATGACTGAAGTGTATTGGAGGGAGTGAAAGCTTTGGGGTGTGCTTCAGGAACAATAAACTAGTCCTGCCTGGCTGCCTGGGGCGTTGTGTGGCTGGGTGCAGCCTGTCAGCTGAAGGGAGGAGGATCTCATCTCACCGTTGGAAGGGTGGAGACGAGATTCTTCGCTGTGGTGTAGGTATTTATGTTAGCCTCTCCTCGCCCTGCCATGTTTGGAGAACTGGGATCGTTTGGGGTGTGGGGCTGAGTGCTGATGTATAAACTCAACGTTGGTATTAAGTACAAGCAAATGCAACCCAGGGAGACGATTGTGGTTTGGATCTTAAATGTCTCCCAAAGGCCCATGTCTGTATTAAAGATCTGGTCTCTAGCCTCTGGCACTGTTGGGAGGTGACAGATCCTTTAACAAGTGGGGGTCTTGTGTAAGGAAGTTAGTTCACTGGGGCATTTTCTTTTTTTTTTTTTTGGCCAGTCCTGGGCCTTGGACTCAGGGCCTGAGCACTGTCCCTGGCTTCTTCCCGCTCAAGGCTAGCACTCTGCCACTTGAGCCACAGCGCCGCTTCTGGCCGTTTTCTGTATATGTGGTGCTGGGGAATCGAACCTAGGGCCTCGTGTATCCGAGGCAGGCACTCTTGCCACTAGGCTATATCCCCAGCCCAACCCCGTCTTCTTATAAGGACACTAATCAGATTAGTTTAGAACCTACACTAGCAGCTTCATTTTTCCCCCTTAATTATTTTGTTATTTTTCTCAATTTTTCTTTTTCACTAGCAGCATGCATTTGTAACGTGAAGGGGTTTCACTGTGATATTTCACACGTGCACACTGGGCACCCAATTGGAGCAAAGTTGCCCCTTCACCAAATTCCCATCCCCTCTCCCTCCTTTTGAAACATTGTCTGGTGGGTTTCATTGTGCTGGGATTCATATGAATGCTTGCCCTTGCGTATGTGAAAGGGCACTGCGGTGGTTTGATGCCATATGTCCTCCAAAGGGTCACTCGATGGAAGCTTGATGAACACCCCTCAGTCCTTGATGGCCTCTTTTCCCCATCTCCGCCTTCCACACTCTTAGTCCCCCTCCTGCATCTTATCAAGGACCGTTTCCCAGTACCAGCGCATCACGAAGTGGCAGGAGTTTTGGCTAGTCTAAGAATTGAGTTCCCTCCCAGCCTGGTGAGTGAGGACTTGTTAGATCTCATTTGACTCCAAGGATTGGGATGTTTTTCTGAGTCAAGGACTAGGCATGTATGGTCACCATAGGCAATGGACTCTGTCAGGTTTTCACTTTGGATCATTCTTGGTATCCTTCTCCCTCTGTTTATGCACAAAACACTAGAACAGAGGGAATTCTCAGTTCAGCGGTGCCCTTCTGACAGGCCATCTGTGACCACAGAGTGCACAGTGAACATTCATTTCCTTCACAGCCACTGCCACAGGTGCACGTATTGCGTTCCGTTTCTGTAACAAAGTACCTGGAGCTGGATGCTTTTCCAACGCTCAGAGTTCTGGAGCTAGCAGGGCAGGGCAGGAGCGTCTGCTCGGTTCTGGTGAAGACTGTGGCTCATCCTGATGCGGTAAATGGTAGGGTGGAAGCATGTGTGAGAAGGGAGATCAGTGGCCACAAAGGAAGCTGGAGAGATCTGGGGTCCTGGGGAAAGGACAGGAATCCGCCTGAGGGTTGCACGCTGTGACCTAGCCAGGCTAACTCTTAAAGGACCCACCCTATCACCACACTGAGCACCAAGCCACGTGACCCTTTGGAGGACACACAGCAAACCAACCACAGCAGTGTGGTTTTGAAAACTCAACTTCAAATGCCATTTTTAGAGTCTTGACAGGTTGGTCTTTCTTGCCACTGAAAGTGATTGCAAAGTGATGGGAGTAGAGAATAATAGCTCAGATCAAAAGGCACCGATACAAAGTTGGGGGACCTGCAGTTAATTCCCAGGACTCAGCAAAAGCGTCTTTGAGGTTGCCTCTTACAAGAACAGTTCGACCTTGTCAACTGGGCCATCTACATCTTTCAGTCTGGAGCCATGGTGGGTGTGGCCACAGAAAGTACATAGTTCCAAGGAGCTCAGCTTTTGACCCGCCTTCTCATATATTTTGGAAACAACACGGCAGTCTTTGAACAGCAGTCACCTAGAGAAACACACTAAAAAAGATTACTGGTCTTGAGGGTTGCAGGAGGGGGCACCCTATGTCTTATTGGGTGTCACAGGTAGGGCCTTAAAATTCAAAACTTTCCAAAGATTATCTATGCCCAACACTTCGGGACCCACTGTGTTATAAAGATATTTCATCATTTTTATTTCTTCTCTCATCAATAACTGTCACATCCTGTCACATTCTCATATTCTTTCCTCCTACCTAATCTAAAAAGATCTTCTTTTGTGATCAATAAGCCTTGAGTCCCCCTCCCCCCTTTCCCTGACTCTTCCAAATTCTAAAGAGCTCATATGCATGCAGTGGCAGAGCCTAGCTAAGCAGGAAAGCAGTGGGGGAGGACTGGAAACACATGTGTTAATTTACAATCTTTCATAAGATCAGGGCCTGGGGACAAGGGACAGCAAACGGCAGGAGGTAGCTTTGGTCTGTAGATCTCCTCCCAGGCAGCCGGAGGATGGGGGTATCTGAGAGGCCTGGTGGCCCGCCCCACCCCATTCCCAGAAGGGGAATTTTGGCAAAAGTAGAGGTAAAGCCATCCAGAGGGTTTGTTTTTAGAAGCTCACTAGTGGGGCCTGGCTCCCTGCAGAGCCCTATTGGACAGAGCTCTTCCTCCTTTTCATGCTCCCACATCTAGCCCCTCCCCTACCTCCTCAGCTGGCCTCCCGCATCCAGGGGCTGCCTTGGCAGGCAGGTGTGGGGACACACACACACACACACACACACACACACACACACACGTGAAAGTTTTAGCAAGGGTTTATTTTAGTATAACAGGGTTAAAGTAGGGAGATAGAGAAAAGGAAAAGGCAGAACCATTTCCTATTCCATATGCAGGAAACAGAAGTGAAAGACTCGAAATGGCCACTGTTCTCTGTTGAGGTGGGTTCTTGATAGCTTTTTGTCTAGACTGGTCTTCATCTATAATTCTCCTGACCTTTGCGTCCTGAGTAGCTGGAATTGCAGGTTTATGCTGCCATGCCCAGCCTATTCCTCATGCTCTGGGAAGCATCACTTTGTCTAAGACAACTGAGAATTTTGGAACTGGGCAGAAAAACTTTCTAGGAGGGAAAATGCTTACTCCATGTTGCCACGGCAGTGAAGTAAGTCTCTACAGGAAGACACTCTCACACTTCAGGACTAGATGGTTAAAGACGCACACTTAAGGACCATCCCTACTGTTCTCCACCCCCGAATGTGTCAACAGAAAACTGCCCCTCACTCACCCATTTACCCAATCCAGAAGCATTTACTCTGTACCGGCTCTTGTCCCAGAATTCAAAGACAACACACTCTACTCTCAGATAATTCAGAGCCCAATATGGGAGAAGGACAATCAATCAACTAATAATCACACCATGGCTACAGGAGGAGCAGTTATACAGTCGGCTCCAGGGGCCTAAGGGAAGGAGAGGGCAGTAACACGAGATTGGTTGGTGGGAGGCTTCCTAGAAGTAGCAATAGCTGAGCTGAGCCCTGAATGAAAAGTGGGGAAACTTGGGGGTGGAGGTACCGGAAGAGAGCCTCCTCAGCAGAGAGCAACACACACACATGGTCCAGGGCCAGGAAACGGCCTTCCTTACTCAGAGGATTGTAAATTGTTGTGTGTGGTGGATCACTGGTCCCTGGTGGCTGTTGCAAGTCACAACCATCGTTATCTACTGAGCTGGGCCAAGTTTTCAATGAAACCAAGCTTGGAAGAGAACTTTCATGCAGTTAGAGGAGAGAGGGGGGACTGGCAGGATGCTGTGCAGTAGAGGAAAGTCTGAGGCGTGCTGGGAATAAAATGGGGCTGACTTGGTAGTCAGTTCTTCTTGCCTTGGGAGACGGCAATCTTCTGGTAGCCTGGACAGACGGGCCAGCAGGGAGGTGAACCCTGGAAGGCAGCTTGTGATGCTGAGGAGGGAGGCAAGGACGAAGCCAGCGGAACTCACTCTCCGCTCTCGGAGCCCAGGCTCAGGCCAGGCACCAGGATCCTTTCTCCCACCACAGGCTCTGCAGAGGAGCATTGATCTCTGCTGTGGAGAATATGATTTTGGCACTTTCAGGCTTCTCATTTTGTGCTGTTACCCTGGAGGGAAGTGAGACCATGGCTCTGAAGGTTGATGTCTCTAAGGAGCGTGGGATTTCTAGAGTATTCTGTGCTGTCCAAGGTGGTTGTGATTCACTGTCTACTCCCTGGACACAGGAGCCACAAAAATAAAGGCCACTTATTTAGGATTCTGTAAATAGTAGTATTGTAAGAGGCTTTTACTTCTTTAATTGTGGAAAATCTCTCCCTTATTCAAAACTAGCATCGTGTAATGAACCCTGCCATTACCCCCAGTCATTATCAGTTACAGCCAGCCTTGTTTCGGTGACATCTACAACCTCTCTCCCTTTGTATTACTGTGAAACAAATGATAGATAGAATTTCATTTCATCTATAAATATTTCAGTATATATTTTGCAGGATGGAGACTCTCTAAAGAGTAAATACAGTAATACCACTAACACATTCGAAAAT
This sequence comes from Perognathus longimembris pacificus, assembly GCF_023159225.1. Classification (NCBI taxonomy): domain Eukaryota; kingdom Metazoa; phylum Chordata; class Mammalia; order Rodentia; family Heteromyidae; genus Perognathus; species Perognathus longimembris. The sequence continues at coordinate 19,536,576 of NC_063185.1, forward strand.
TACAAATAGAATGCCTAGTTATTTAGAAAGACTGAAATCAGGAGGATCACAGTTTGAAGCCAGCCTGGGAAGAAAAGGCCAAGAGATTCTTATTTCTAATTAACCAGAAAAAAATCTAGGCTGGAGGCATGGTTCAAGTGGTACACCACCTACCGCGCAAGTGGAAGGTACTGAGTTCAAACCTTGGTACCAGCAAAAAGAAACGTGATTAATGACAAACCACATCATATATGAGGATTGTTGATCATATGTAATGGGAGTTCATTAAAATTGTAATGTAGCCGAAGATTCCTACTGCCTGATAACAGCCTTACATTTCTAATATTACATTATATCATTCACATTTGTTTGTACTAAACCCACCAGTTGTATCAAAGGGAAATACAAATATGTGTGTGTCACACATTTTGATTATACACTTCAGTACATCATAGTTGATAATGGTGATAAATAACCATGTTATTGGTTTATGTATTTATCATAGGACCTTTCTTTTAGATAGGTTCTTACTATGTCGCTCAAATTGGCCTTGACCTCCCCATTCTCTGCCCTGCCTCCTGAGTTCTGGGATTCCAGGCACCGGGTTAGTTTTGTTATTATTTTAAAGGAAAGTCCTACTCGTGGAAACACTGTCAAACAATATGACATGTTACACTGGAAGCAGCCTCCTAGTTTCATTGATTGTGTCTTCTGATTGGATTAAGAGGGTACATTGGGAACGGGCTTATTTGATCACATGGTCAGATTTGTGTGAGTGCCTTCTGCAGCATCCTTACCTCTCCCAGAACGTGGCCCTGTTATTCAGGGACACATAATTGTATTTCTAACTGTGACACATTCTGTATTACTGTCTCTTATGTGATCATGTGATGACATACAATAGCATAGACATTTGTGCATTCTTAGTTGTCTTGTTAAAAGTGATTATTACTGCTTATTTTTGTTTCATCTGAGCCAAATTAAACTAATGGGTATACCTCCTAATTGACTTTACAGATGATATGCTATTTGATCATTTTTATGCAGCTTTCATTTCCCTATTCATTTCTTTGGCACTGAAGCCTAAGAGGGGTAGGTGGGGACTTTGAGAGGCAAAAAAATAATTTGAGTATTAATCCTGACAAATGCCCTTGAGACGTGGGCCACTTTTCTACTTACTTTACTGGCAGAGAAATAGAGACCCACACAGACAGGTCACCAGCTAAAGGTGATGATGTGTCCCTTTATCTCTCAGGGTAACTTTTCTGTAAAGCAAAGTTCATCTTCAGCTGGTAGAAGTTACTTTACACAGTCCTGCCTTCTTTCTAGAAGTTTCTCTGTACATTCCTGCCTTCTTTCTACAAAAAGAAGAAAGTAGGTGAAGGACGGGTCAGGGAAACTATGCCTTGAAGAAGAGATTCTCCCTCGCTCCTCTCCTTTCCCTCTTCCCCCGGGCTGGTAGCTATCCAAGAAAGGCTCCTAATATACCTAGTTGGAGATAGTGAGGATAAAGAAGTTCAGGGAATTCTCCTTGCCCTCAGGGAGCTTAAAATAACTTCAGGCTCATTTAAAATCCAAAGGCAGCAAACTATGTGCCAGTTAAATTAAGAATGCTTTTATGGGCTGGGGATATAGCCTAGTGGCAAGAGTGCCTGCCTCGGATACACGAGGCCCTAGGTTCGATTCCCCAGTACCACATATACAGAAAATGGCCAGAAGCGGTGCTGTGGCTCAAGTGGCAGAGTGCTAGCCTTGAGCGGGAAGAAGCCAGGGACAGTGCTCAGGCCCTGAGTCCAAGGCCCAGGACTGGCCAAAAAAAAAACAAAAAACAACAAAAAAAAAAAAAATTAAGAATGCTTTTGAATGACTTTCTCTTATTTTCATTACCTCAACCCTAGGAAATGGCCCTTATTGCTTCTCCTTACACTTAAGACTGAGGTAGAAGTAGATTATGTAACTTTCACTTGGTTATATAGCTAATGCGAAGAAAGTCTGGGATTAAGTTCAGGTCTGTTGGACTCCAGTTCCCAGGTTCTAAATTAAATATCAACTTGAGTGTAACACATTCACACCTTAATTTTAGAGGGACAAAGAGAAGAAAAAGAGAGATAGGTATAAAATAAGGGGGCATCATTTTTTTAAGTTTTAGCAAGGATTTATCTTAGTGTAACAAGGTTAAAGTAGGGAGAAATAGAAAAGTATTTCCTGCTGCCCTCTCCAGGAGTGAGTTAAAGACTCAAAGTGGCAATGTCACCTCCTGTCTGTTTCTTCTGAGCTAGGAGAATACACTTGGTCATGTCATCTAGCAAGCCCAAACCATTCAGCCCTAACCTGCTTATTATTCTAAAGTAGAGAGATGTATATGAGCTTGCCTAAAACACAGGGATCAGAGGTTAGTACTTCCTTTTCCCCAAATGTGCTTCTCATTTTTTTTTTATTTTATTTTTTTTTACCATTTCAAAAGGCAGGGCAGATTAAGATAGCCCCCTTTGGTCTCCTTGTAACTCAGCTTCTAAAAGGAGGTAGGTAAGAGGGAAGCTTAAGTGCGTTTTCAGTTACTTCCTGGTTTTAACCTGTGAGTCTGGCCCTTTTGATTTTTTTGTTAAAAATAATATAATTTCCCAGTCTCCTCATTTCCTCCCAAATGGCTTTGGTCCCCTTTAAAAAGATTAATAAAAGGGATTTGGTAGGTCAGCAGTCCATCTTCTATATAGAGCTGCTTCATGCTGAGAGGACTGTAGGTTCTATTTGAAAGAAGATAATCAAAAAGTTGTTTCCCTGTCTGATTTAGGAGGTGACATGGGAAGTTTAGTTGGTAGGAAATTTGGTTGCCATAATCTGCACCAACAAATGACCACGACTAGGAGAGATCAGGTTACTTTTCCACGTGTGAGACTCTATTCCAGGTGGAGGCTCATTAATTTCCCTCTGCTGCCCAGCTCCTGACCCAAATCATAGCTCCTCGAGATCCACTCATGGAAAGCATTTCAGAAGTGTCTCACATGAAGCAAAGAGCCTCATAAGGTGAAAGTTTTAGGCAAGGTCTTATTTTAGTGAAAGATAGGAAGAGCAGTGTGCCAGTGGCTTATGTTCTAGCTAGCCATTTAGGAGGAAGGAAAGTCCATGAGACTCTTATCTCCAACTAAGCGAGCAAAAAGAAAAACAACCCCAAAACAATAACAGAAATGGAGATGTGGCTCAAGTAGTAGAGTGCCAACCTTGAACAAAAAAGCTCAGGGACAGCTCCCAGGCCCTCAGTTCAAGCCCCAGTACTGGCAAACATAAATATGCCACCAGCAGTAGCAGAAACAACAACAAAACAAAAAACTAAAACAAAAAATAATGCTTGAAAACTTTCTGGGCAAAGGATAGAGAAGAAGACTAGCTTTGACTCAGATAAATGAGGCAAGAGTCTCAAACCTGAATGTGCGTATTACTGAGCTGAAGATTTTGTTAAAATGCATCTTTGGGCATAGGAAGTTGAAGATGGGCTCTGAGTCTATATTTCTAGCCAACTTCCAGGTAATAAGCTACTGGACCATGAACTACATTTTGAATAGTAAAACTTGAGAAAAGGACCTTGGGAAAAGTCCTGAATTTCTACTGACCTCGAATATCTTTATTTACAAAGTGAAATGAAAGTGGTGCTTACATTGTAGGATTGTTAGCTGGATCCAGCCAAAATAATGCATATAAAACTGCTTGTCACCACCCCTAGTACTTAAGCAGCTATCAAAGAAGCTCTGAATAAATAGTACTGTAATAAAAGTTCTATTGACTCAGACTCCCAGGAGGGAGGATGCTGGGAAGTGTACATTTTTAACTGAGATATGTAAGTGACTTTTATGTACAAGGAAGTTGATCACCCCATACTTTGTCTTTGTCAAGGAGAGGAAAATTCCCAACCTGATTTGAGTTCTTCAAATCCCACAGGCATCTCTCTGCTTTGGAAATGTTTGAATCGGGAAGTGATGCAGTAAAGTCTTCAATAAGACTGTTGCTCCCCAAACAGCACAGGTAATAAGAGATTTGTAAGGTCCCTTTATTGTTCTCCAAACAGATGTGTGCTGTAAGGCTCCTGTTTTCTCTGAGTTGTGTCAGAAACAGACCCAAATCGTCAAATACATGAGTGTGAAAAACTATCTCTGCTATCAGGCATAGAGTAAGGGACAAATGAGAAGAGGCTTAGACCTTTGCAGGTGGCTGAACTCTTATGGGAGAAGGAAATAGGTTGGGTTGTAAGACAAACTCTCACCCTTTCCATGTAGTGCTGTGACTTGACCTTGGTTTACATTCTGGTGATTTACTTCTTGAGTTTCAAAAAATGCTATCCAACCAAACTCTCACCCCTCATGCCAGCTTCTGCATTAGGTGAAGGAACACAAGAATAATAAGACAGCTTATATGCTTGGGTTGTCACATCAGATATGGTGGCCTCTCTTTATCCATGGGGGATATGTTCTAAAACTCCTCCTTGTTAGACCCCTGAAATCACAGGTACTACCAAACACAGTATGTGAAACTGAGATTTTATACCCCAGGCCCAAAGATCCTACATTAGATTAGATCTGACCACCTGTCCCCTTGTGCTCAATAAAGGGACATTGGTGAAGGACAGAGAAAGGCAGCACCATGCTCCTTCAACATTTTCTTCTTATAAATTGGTCATCTCAGGCATTATTTATATAGTAGAAAGCAGCCTGACACAGATTCTGGGCTGAGGAGACAGGAAAGGCTACGTGAGAGCCATAGAATTTGCCATCTGAGCTGGAGCAGTTTTGAGAGTACGTGAAAGTATTCTTCTTAGTAAGTAGAAGTGACCAGCATGAACTGGGATAGTCCCCAGCTAGCTACACATGTTTGGCGTAGCTACGAAGTTCAGGAATTGGCAGGGTAATTAAGGAATATTAATTAAGGTAATTAAGGAGTGTTATTAAGAAATGCCAGTGCCCCTATATCTGTCTGGTCTCAAAGCCTCCCTAAGATACAGACAATAGGGCTGGGGATATAGCCTAGTGGCAAGAGTGCCTCCCTCAGATACACGAGGCCCTAGGTTCGGTTCCCCAGCACCACATATACAGAAAACGGCCAGAAGCGGCGCTGTGGCTCAAGTGGCGGAGTGCTAGCCTTGAGCAAAAAGGAAGCCAGGGACAGTGCTCAGGCCCTGAGTCCAAGGCCCAGGACTGGCCAAAAAAAAAAAAAAAAAAAGATACAGACAATAGCTTATTCAGTTCCAAGTTGCACATAACAAAAGATCTTGGTTTGCTCATGTGATTTTATTTTAACAGAATTTTTTCTTTGCAAAAGCCTCAGTAGTCTTGGGGATACCATTTTCTGTGATGTAGTGGTGAAATTCCTTTCCCACCTAGGGAGAAAAGACTTCCATTCTAAATTAAAATATCACAACGTTGAAGAAAGCCAATTAATTTTAGACTCTATTTGTGGAGGAGGGGACTGATGTTCCCTTTTGCATTAACCATGAAATAAATTTGTTTAAAAATCGCATGTTGGGCTGGGGATATGGCCTAGTGGTAGAGTTCTTGCCTCATATACATGAAGCCTTGGGTTCAATTCCCCAGCACCACATACACAGAAAACAGCCAGAAGTGGCGCTGTGGCTCAAGTGGTAGAGTGCTAGCTTTGAGCAAAAAGAAGACAGGGACAGTGCTCAGGCCCCGAGTCCAAGCCCCAGGACTGGCAACTACCAACCCCCGCCCCCCCCCAAAAAAAACCAACAAAATAAAATTCACATGTTTTCGATGTGCATGGTAGGGGGACTAGATGCAGCTTTTAGAAGCTATAAAAACCACATGGTGATAATCGTTAATATATTTGGGTGTTAACCTGTGTTGAAAGGCTGAAGAAGCTGGAGTCTGGTTTCCCAGGCAATGGCAGCCTTGGAGGCACTCATGCAGGAGGAGTGGAGAGTGTGTATTGAATAACCACGGAACAGGTCCTGAATAAGAACTAAGCAAGCACTGACTGCCTCACTTTTTCTCATTTTTCTTTCTTCTGGGCTCCCCTGGGCTCCCAGCCTATTGGATAGTTCTGCCTACATTTAGGGCAATGCTTTCCCTGTCAGTTGCTGTCCCAGATGTCCATCATCTCTGGAAATGCCCTCAGAGACACATCTAAAAGTATGCTTTGCTAATCACACAGGCCTCTCTCAAATCAAGTTGACAATCATGATGAATTGTCACAGTCAGAAAATGATGACACTGAAGAGTAAACTACTCATTTCTATCAGCTTCAGAAAAGTAAACTATTTTTTCTTACAGATAATTGATACAGAAAGTAATCAGACTCATCTTGGACACCAGTATAGAATCCTGGAGTTCAGAAGAACTAAAATATGTAACCCAAATTTTACTTTGACTTTGAGGTCCATAGTGCCTCGTATTAATAGCTTAATGTCTAATGATAAAGTTTCACTTTTATCTTTCCTCTCCACTTTGAGCAGCTTATAGTTATACACATGTCTGCTGTAGTTGGTCTTAAGGACATTAACCCACATTCATATCCGTGCTCATTCATTTGCTTATTGATAGATTGATTTGTTTATGTTTTAGATGTTCTCTATGGGGCAGATTCTCTGCTAAGCGCCAGGGACACGTACTTAGGAAAAGCCACATAGTTCCTATCCTGTAGCGCCACAAGTTCACATTTCCAACACACCATAGTGCCATGAGTAGTCCACAAGAGAGACAATCTGGAGGAGACTTGAACTTCCTCTAATTTGCCTCCAAGTCTCAAGCAGGGCAGAGTTTTTAGGTTGAGGGTAAAAGGAAAAGGCACATGGTTGATAAAGCAGGTAAAAATATTACAAGTTTTACCAGACCCGGGGGGGTGTGAGATACATGGCAAATACAGATTGCAGGTGTACTCTTATAATTTAGTGTACCTCGACACCCTAGGTGGTTGATTTATATATTTACCAAATGTTTCCTGAGACCCTACTGTGTGTTGAGCCCTGTTTGGGGACCAGGGGTTTAGAAACTAATAAGCTAGAGATGCCCTTAGTCTCCAGGATCTGACATTCTAGTGGATAAAATAAAGAAGCAAATAGATGAATCAAACAGAAAATCCCAGAGTGGAAAAAGTGCGCAGAAGTCGGTGAGCATGCAGAGAGAGGTAAGAGAGAGCTCCATGCACAAGACTCAGGGAGGCCCAGGTGAAGAAGTGGTGTTTGAACTGATTCTTGGGCCATGAGGAGGCATGCATCATGCAGAGAGCTGGGGAGGGGAGGAGGCCTAGGCAAAGCCTGAAGGATTGATTAGGAAGGAGGTCTGTACTATTTTCTCCAAAGAGCACAAGCCTCAGCAGAAAGCCATAGCCTCTGGACTTCACTTTGAGAAACTTCATCCAAGGCTTTGGTCATCAGAGATACTTACTCTTACTTTCTCACATCTCTGTCACCCCCCCCCGCCCCCGCACACATTTGTCTCCTTAGAGTAGCCAACATGTGCAATGGTGACAATCTCCCTGTCATTGTCATCACCCAAGCCTGAGAGAGGATGCTTTTGTGAGGAGCTGTGATGGACGGTTTGAGGCACTCACCTTATAAAGTGATTGTAACTAAGTAAGAGGCATAATGTTGCTTGAGAGGCCCCAGTGTCTGGAGGAGAGAAAGAGCAGCTGTTTCCTCGGCTCTCATTAAGAACTTAAGCCTTCTTCATATTGAAGAGCTTCCATAAACAAAAGCAGAGATTACTGGATGTTCCTACAAAAACTGTTTGTGTAACTAGACAGTATCTGTATAAGGGGAGCTCTTGGTGTTGGCCAATGGCATGAAAACTGTTCTATCCTAGGGTCTGGAGCACCAGAGGGCCAGGGCAGGTTCCCAAGCTGCGGGAGATTCTTTCCTGAATTAATTTTCCTTCTTGAAGATGACTTCTGATCTTGAGGAATTGATGACAGTAGTGTTGTTTCCCACTTCCCAATCCTGCACTGGGTTTACCTTATACAGTGTCCTCTCTGGCAGTTCTAGGGCTGTCTAGAATCACAAACCCATGCTTGATTCCTCTCCCCTAGGTACCTGCACAGTAGTCTTCTTGGCTTATTATTGTGTTGTGGAGTTTCTCTGAGTTATGTCCTTTGAAATGAATATTATTGAGGACTTCTGGAATCTTCAAGAGAATTCAGATAGTTCTTCCTAACAAGTCTTCTGTAAACATTTTATTATGTATCTTTTAAGCTCAAGTAAGCCTGTATACCCTCTGACCTGAGAACTGTTCTCCTCTTTGGCTGCCATGTTTATGGAATATTCTTGAAAATATGGCCTCTGTTTCTAGAATGTACTGCTTTGCTTCTTGACCCCCAAAGAACTCTGTCATTGTGGCTACTGACTGAGGAGCATAATCAAGGGGAAGTGTCTGTCATACATTGTCCATGTTCCCATGTCCTGGCTTCAATAGCTTCTCATCCTAAAATAAGTCAGAAATCAGCATAACCATTTTGATAGTAGCCATCAGCTAGGTCGCCCTTAACCATATGCCTTGCTTTCTCTTAAGTTCCTTGCATGTATTCATTTAACTTAGTCTGATAACAACCCCAAGAGATTAGAGACCACTATTCTCCCCATATTACAGATGTGACTGAGGCAAATCAAGAATAAGTAATTCACCCCATGGCCAGTAAGTGGAACAGGTCACACATTTGACAACTCTGTGGAGACTGAGGCAATTAGTCAGGGTGAAGTGAATTCCAGAGCTATTAGGAAGGAAGGATCAATTACACTCAGATCAGAAATCGCAGTGCAGATTGTCAGAACAGAAGAGGAAGTCAGTGACCATGCAGGCCTCTGGGCTGATTTTAGAAATGAGGAAACTGAGGTTCAGAGAGGTTAAATGATTTGTCAGAGCTCATGTAAAGTGTTAGTGGCAGGGCCAGGAGATGCAATGAGTTTCCTGACTCCTGTTTTGTCGTCAGTCCACTGACTGCCTTGTGCTTTAGTGAAGCTGAAGGTTGGTCCTGTCCAAAGGCTACCTGGATCAGTCAGAATTTTCTAGAGGAATAGAGCCAACAGAAGGAACACATATTTTAACTGATGGGATTTATTAGACTGGCTGATGTGTAAGTAGAGGCTGTAGCATCTGCAGACTTGAGAGCTGAGGAATCAGTAGCACAGCAGGTTAGGAAGCCAGAAGTGTCAGAACAAGAGAGACCATGATGGAACTCCAGTTTGAAGCGAAAGGCCTGGTATCCACCTGAAGAGTCCTAAGTTAAGTTTGTGTTCAAAGGCTGAAGAATCTGAGTCTGATGTCTGTGGATGATGGCAGCAAGAAACAAGCAACCTCTCCCACAAACAAAAATTCCTGTACCTGCTCAATAGTGAAGCATGTATCTTTCTCACACATATACATACCCACACATGCACATGCACCCCCCCCTCCAATAATCTCTGTAAATCCTCAGAGATGCACTCACAACCATGTGTTACTACTGGGTACTGGTGGCTCATACCTGTAATCATAGTTCTACTCAGAAGTCTGAAATCCAAAGGACTGAGCTGAGGTTTGAAGCCAGCTAGAGCAAAATCCAAGAACTCCAGCTCCAGAAATAATCAGCCAAAGAAGCTTAGGGTGGAGGTTTGATTCAAATAGTACAGAGTCAGCCAAGCAAGCAAGCATGAGATCTGGAGTTCAAACCCAGGTACAATTAGGCATTACTAGTTTTTGAGATGTCTGTCAAGCTGGTCAAGTTGTCAGCCATGGTTACCCATCACACTGCCCATGACCTTTCATTTCAGGTCTCCTCAGATGCTTTCTACTACTCTATGTTGGCTGATCTTTTCATGAAAAGGGGGGAAATTGGAGTCCTCATCTTGGATTTGAAATGCATTTTCAGCTTCCTTCCCTTTTGTCTGGCAGTGCCATCAGCTTAGCCTTTGTATACCCATCACAATGCTTTTCTTGAAGAATGACTTATTACTCCTTTCTGTTCTGTTCAGGAGCCAGATAGTTCTCCCATCTCTTCTGGTGGTCCATGATGATTGGCTCAGAATTGTGCATGTGAACTCAAGCTGAATCAAGGATGCGCAATCCTGGAACTTAGCAAAGAGAGATTCACTTTCCTAAAGGGTTGGGAGGATCAGAGGACTCAGAGGACAGATACCTGATGAGAAAGATGAGGCCTGTCTCAGGAAAAGTGGCAAGATAGAGGGAAAGAGGGGATTCCTGACGGCACTGAGCATGCATAGGCTTCTCAATTATACTGTCATGACTAAATGTTGAGAATCGACTCAGGATAGGTAATGAGACTTAATAAGATGTGCAGGGCACAGTTCTTCCTCCCTCCCACTCACAGTTTCCAGGGTCCAACAGTCTGATAGAAAAGTCAAGACTGACACATAATTGTCTTATCATTTCTAAAGAATACGACCACAGGCAAACAGTATTCTGCTAGGGCAAAAAGGAAGAATCATCCATATTCAGTTAGAGAGTAAAGATATTTCTTATAGCATACAGCATCTCTGTAGATTTTGAAGACTTAAGGAGGAACAAGGAGAATCCTAGGCATAGAGACTAATATCAACTACAAAGGTAGAAACCAGAAATTTTCTAGACACAAAAGGGAAATAAATGGATAGTTCAGTTTATTCAGAGCAGGCATTTCAAGAGGAAGAACACCAGGAAATTAAATTTGTTTTGTCAAGTAAGATACAATGTGGATATATTAATGTTATGCTGATTAATGTTTCCTCCCAGAAAGGGCCAGGCAGAGTGCTGTACTGGGAGGACTTGAGTCACTTCTTAGGGGCATACTGTTGGAACCTGGTCTGTAAAAGTGAATACTAAGAGGCTTTCCAGCCCATAGAAGACCAAAATCTTCTTTTCCATAACCACAAGCCACAGTGACAATTGCATTTGATATCATAAACCTGGACTCAAAGATGTGTAACTGAAGTGAACACTTCCCAGAGCAATTCTTTTGCCATCCCATTGGGGCTTTTGTAGGATGTTCCCTCCGCCTCAAAGATCCTTTTATGCTCTCTTTTCTTTGTTAATTTCTCTGGTCTCAACTTCAGTGTGCCAATTACAGAGATATTGCCTAGCCCACCATACTCTTCCTTAGCCTGTCTAATTTACTACCCTCTTCCCTTAGACTCTCTTACAATCTCCTGCTCAGAGTCCCACCATTAGTAAGTCTTTGGTTGGGTTTGTTTGATGTAGTATATTCTACCATGCAGTGATAGCAGGGACAGTCTGTGTTTGGTTCGTCACACTTTTTTTTAAAGCATCTTTTAGAGTCACTTGCAAATAGATTAAAACAAGTAGTTGCTCGATGGATGCAAGTTCCGCTCACAGCATGTTAGTCATAGCCAGGAGTATTTCCTTTGGGGATGAACAGATCTTAAAGACTTTGGAGAAAGATCTTAGAAGGTGTCCCTAATCCTCCAACACCTCAGATTTATGCTAGTTGATAGTACTTGGGTTATATTTACTATGTCCAGTGAGTGTACTGTACACCAGAACTTATTCTTCTGTCAAATGCCATTTGATTTGTTTCCAGTTTCTTGATAAAGTAGACAAGGAATCTGTGAACATTCTATATATCCTTTTTTGGTGCATTCCTACCAAATAGACCCAGGAATGATGCTACTAGGCAAGAAGATATGCATATCTTTATCTTTACCTAGTAATGTCAGTTTCCCCCAGTGACTGTTGCAGTGCCTTATTTAAGCCTTCCTGTTGACTCACATCCCTGGTAACATTCAGCCTTTATCAGATTTCTTAACATCTGTTCATCTTATGGGTGCAGAACAGTACTTTTGATTTCACAAGTCTAATCTGTTCAGGCCACAGGTTGTAAACCTGCCGTGCATGGCCAGATGAGACCTGCTGTCTTCATGCCAGCCACAAGGTGTTTCTTTCTTTCTTTCTTTCTTTTTTAAGCCACCAAATTAAATTAGTTGCCAACATTTAAAAGCTGGAAGAGCTTACTTAAGATGCTGTATTTTCCTATGGGGTAAAACAAAATCACTGCACTGGTTCTTTCTTATTCACACACGAGTGCAGCTGGCTGCAGCTGAGAAGCAACTACTCCCACTCCTTGGGTGGGGAGGGGAGGATGCTTTGGAATGGACCACAGTCTCACAGGCAGTCTGGGTAGACAGTCATTTGGGTAGCTTAGCTTCCTGGTCCTTGGTGAGAATCCCTCCCCCTCCCCCCCATTATCTGTCTTGTCCTGATCCTTTATGAAGCAGAGAAATGCCTCAGAAATGGGCTGGTGGTGCCAAGATACCTCTGTTACCCAACTTTGTCCCAGAAATAGCCCTGAACAGCAGAGCTCTGTGTACACAGCCCCCATACAAAGATTAGATCTGTCACTGAAGCCCAGGGCCATTTGATTCTGAAACCTGTCTCCATCCCTTCCTTGGATGTAATCTTCGAGTGGCCATAGCTCTTTTCTTCACTTGTCCTTTTCCTTTTTCTTTTTTGATGATGGCTCTGGGGTTTGAACTCAGTCTTGCACTTGTTAGGCAAGTGCTCTACCATTTGAGCCATCCACCCATCCCTTTGTGCTTTTGTTAGGGTCTTGCATTTATTCCTGGGCTAGTCTGGACTACAGTCCTTCTGATGTCTCCCAAGTAGCTGGGATGACAGGCACGCCCTTCATACTTAGCCTTTTCTGGGTTGGGATGAATGGAATCTCATGGACTTTTTTTGCTCAGGGTTACCTGGAACTATGATCTTTCTGATCTCAGTCTTCCTAGTAGCTGGGATTATAAGTCTAAGTCACCATGTCTAGCTCTTCATTTATACTATACTTCTTGCATGACACTGACTATTTGTGTGCTTGTTTCCTTTTATCTGTTTTCCTTGAAAGTGCCATGAGATTTACAACTGTGTGTTGATGTGTGTAGTTTTGTACTGTCCATTTTTTTCTTTTGGTTCTTCACATCTAATCCACCTGGCCGTATCTTACCTTAGTGTGGTAACTTGCACATGGAAGTTTCATTGACTCATTCAACAAACATTTATTAAGTGCACATGGGCCAGGCATTGAGAACATGAGATGCCATTGTGGCCTTTAAGGATGTTATAGAACCCTTGGGGAATGACTGTCTTTGTTCATTCATTCATTCATTCCACATTAAATATATATTAAGTGCTTCCTTTGGGCCAGCCTCAGTGCTAGCAAGCAAAAACTAACAAAATTCTGGCCTCATGATAATTACAGGTGTTCAGCAAGGAGACAGAGGTTCAGTTGCCTGTCACTCAGGAAACTGCTCTCATAGGGAAGTTGGGTTTGGTAAGGCAAAGTGAGACTTAGGATGAGATTTGAAGAATGGGGTGGGCTGGTCAGTGAAGGAGGAAGGTGAAAAAGAATATTTGCCCCATGTCTGTGTAGCACATGTGAGCACTTACAATAGGTAGCAGGTAGAGGATAGCATTAATTGGGACAGAATAGAAGGAGATGAGGCTGGAGATGGAGGCAAAGGCCAAGACCCCAAGTAGAAAAGTATCCAGGTACTAAAATACAGATGAATGCAATTGAAGTGCCTAGAAGTGGATTAAAGTAATGCACAAATAAGTGAACACATGAATGACAATTGTAGAAACTTGACATCTAGTAGAAAGGATAGATAAGATACTCATTAGACATGTGGTGGTGGTGGTGGTGGTGGTGGTGGTGGTGGTGGTGGTGGTGGTTGAATCCAGAATGGGCAAAATGGAGGCTGAACATTTCAGAGACCACACGCTCTAGAACCAGTTATCACAAGAATTCTGGGAGTCTGGAGAGTTATTAAAGATAAACGGCTCTCCCCTAAAACCTGACTGGAAAAGAAATAGCCTTTGCCAGGCTTCCATAGTCCCTGAAAAGAGAATTGTTGCCTGTGGAGGATTAGCTGAAATAGGCCCATAATGAGCCAGCTCCAAGTCTTGGACTGCACTTGGCATTTAACTGGAAGGAACAAGTCTCATTTCTTAAGCTCTTGCCTGGCTAGTGCCCTTCAAGGCTTCCGAGGTGAACTCTCCTAATAATAGGTCTATTTCCCTCTCACTTTTGGGTGCATTGAGGCTGACTGAAAACTTCCTGCCTGGGGTGGATGGACATCCTAGGCCACACTGATTGCAGGGATTTCTCAGACACATTATCAAAATTTAAAGTATCCTTGGGGATACTTTTAACCCAGTGTTACTCTTAACTGGAATCTATTCCCGGTAGAGTTGGCTCAGGCTTTTGTTTGTATTGTTTCTTTTGCTCTCGTTAATGTGTCAGGTATTAAGAGAAGGAGACACCTGTTAACCTAAAGCTTAGAGTCACTTCTGTTCCTTTGCTCTCTCTGTCCCTTCCCCTTCTTCCTTTTTAGGGGTTGTATCTACCATGAAGCTGTATCTACCTCAATAATGCAAGCTCATAACTCTTTTGTTAATCACTCAGTACATTTGAGTATCTGATCCAGTTGCTTACATGTACATTTTTTTCAGAGGTCTATTTTTTGACCCCTTAATAAGATTAACTTCATAATAAGCTAATAAATATTTGTTGAATATATTATTATATTGACATACAAAGTTCAAGGACAAGGACTGAATTATAACCTTCATTGTTTGTTCCTGCTATGCTGAGTTTATTGATGGAATCATAAGGTACAGTTACTAAATAATTTTAACCAAATTAAATAAAGTGAGGTTAAAAAGAAAGACAGTATATTGTATCATAGTGATTAAAAACATAAAATATGGAAATAGGTAGCTCTCAGCTTCCAGCTAAACCCATGGACAAATTCAGTCCTGTTTCCATGCCTTGATTTCCTCATTCATAAAGTAAGGATTGTAACAATATCTACTTTTGAAACCGGCTAAGGTAATGCATTTGCAAAAAGGCCAGCCTACATCCGAGATTAGTCACAGACAAGGCCAGGAACAACTGAAGTGTACCTCAGTATTGGGTTTCAATAGGGCTTGAAGATCATAAAGGAAACCAAGAAATGGGTGGCTTTGTTGAAGCCAAGAATCAATCTCCAGCGGCAAAGCCTTCAAGAACCATTGCAAGGTGAGTGGCAGGAAGAAGACAGGGAGAGAGCAGAAAGTAAAGTGGAACAAGATGTAACAGGATAGCATTTCCCAAATCCTCACCCTCATCCCAAGCAGTGGCAGTCAGATCTGACATTGCAGTGACCAACCAGGGCACTTATTCTCTTCTCATTCTTTTCCTTTCTTCTTCATGTATGATGGACTTTCCACTTGATAGAATCTTAGACTGGTAGATGTTAGATATTCCTTTGCCCCCGCCCCCCCTTGAATCCTTGCTAATTTCCTGTTTGGGGGATGAAACCTCCATCTCAGCTGCCTATCCTTTGATAGGCCCCTGTGTATTTTAGCTGGAATTTAATATGATTGGCTTGCTACTCCTATTTGTGTCTTTTATTTAAATGAAGTAATATTTTCTTTTTTTTCCTATTAACAGTTGGTTGCATCGAGTGTCCTTCTAAGTTTAGTTTTAATTTAACATAAAAATACCTTAGAAGCTGGGCACTGGTGGCTCACACCTGTAATCCTAGCTACTCAGAAGGCTGAGATCTGAGGATTGTGGTTCAAAGCCAGCTGGAGCAGGAAAGTCCATGAGCTACCTATCTCCTCTTTAAAAAAAAAAAGCCAGGAGTGGAGCTATAGCCCAAGTGGTAGAGTGCTAGCCTTAAACTGAAAAGGTCAGGAACAGTGCCAAGGCCCAGAGTTCAAGCTCCAGGACCAGAAAAAAGAAAAAAAAAGACCATAGTTAAAATTTAAGTAAACAGTAGTATAGGAGGTAGTGTTGCTTCAGCTTTGGTTACTTGAAGAAAATTGGCTTACAAGATTTATCTTGGCACCCGGTCTCAGATGTTCCAGTCTATGGTCCCTTGGCCCTTCTGCTCTGGGCCTGTGGTGAGGTGAACGTATATGGCCAATGTCATAGCACCAGAATGTTGATAGAGAAAGGAAGGGACATCCTTCAAGGGTAAACCTTCTACTTCCTTCAACAAGACATTCCTTCTAGTTTCCATCACTCCCTAATAGTGCATCTTCTAGGGATCAGATCTTTCACACAAGAGCCTTAGGGGCATTTGTAAGGTCCAAATAGTAGCATAAATTTGGGGCTCAATTAATGTCCCCCAAAAGGTACAACTCACATGGTTGATGAGAAGTGACCATTTTACTCGCACACCAGTCCTACCCTTCAGTAGCTGTGCCAACCTTGGGAATTCATTTCCCAAACCAAGCCTCCCCTCTCCTATTCTGATCTGTAAAATGGATGAGTTATGGAAGAGAGAGTCGCCACAGTTGTGTCTGCTCTGCGGGATGTAAGATTTGGTCAGGAGGGCATCCGAGAATAGTAGTTTTCAGAAGTGCACGAGGGTTGATGTACCTTGGGAAGACCTGCTTCACGGTGCGGTGGGCAGCCCTGAGGCTGAACGGATGTGCCGTGCCAGGGACGTGCAGAATGTATTTATTCTCTGGCTATAATTACTCCAGCGCCATGTTGCCGTCCCTATTTTAGTGCTGAAAATATTCCTTTCACACATTCAAACTGAGAATTGGCAAGTAAATCGACACCAGCATGTGGTCATTTCAGACTCTTCCTGATTTCTCCAGATTTTTTTCCTTATGACCTTGGAAAAGTAATGTTTTTACCCCCTTTTAAAGAAAATGCTCTAGGTAGGTCCTATTCCTTATTTTCTGCCTATTATAACAGCAGCAATCACTAACCTGGTAGGCACTCCACAAAGCGCTGTAGGCATATGAAACTGCTTCTTCATCTTTGAAGAAAGAGATGTTGTTCTTATCCCTGATTCACAATGAGGAAACTAGAGCTCAGACAGCGTAGGGTAACTTGGTCAAGGTCACATAATTTGTAAGAGGTAGAAATAGAATTCAAATACAGGTTTACTGGAGTTCCACTGAAACTATTAAAATGTGTATGACTAGCAGTTTTCATGTCTTTTTTCCCCATTCAGGGTTTGTAAGTGCTCGACCACTTGAGCTATGTCCCCAGTCCTTTTTCTGTTTTTAAGACAAGGTTTTACTACCTTTTTGCCCAACCTGGGATCTTCAATTGCCAGGCCAGTTCTGCCTCCATTTCAGTGTAGCTGGAATTTCAGGTATAAGGCACCATGCCCAGTTTATATTAGTTTTTCAAATTATAGAGCAAACATGAAGAAGTTGAGGATCTAAAATTGAGAATTTCTCTCCCCTTTTAAAACTTAAATGAACTCAGGATACATTACCAGAATAGAATCCATATACTTGCTAGCAAGTATATGGGCCACATCAATGCTTGAAGGTGTGTATGTGAAATGCCATTTTTGAAAAGGGGCATAATAATTGTGGCTTTGTGATAACATTCTTAATAGTTATTAGCAAAGGCAGCAGAATTTGAAAATGTATATTATTCAGAGTTTGATGCATTAGACTCCTAATGAAAATTACCTCCTAAACATACAGATATCTCTAGAAGAGTCAAGAAAAAATTTCAGGGTGTTTTTTTGTTTGTTTGTTTTTGCTTTTGTGTTGGGCCTAGACACTGACTCTGAGCTTTTGTGCTCAAGGCTAGAGCTGTACCACTTGAGCTACAGCTCTTGGTTAATTAGAGATAGAAATCTCATGGACTTTTCTGTTCAGGCTAGCTTTGAACTGCCATTCTCAGATCTCAGTCTCCTGAGTAGCTAGGATTATAGGCATGAGCCACTAGAGACCAGCTCAAGAAGTGTTTTTTGAACAGGAGTAAACTTGGTCTTTTTTTTTTTTTTTTTTAAAGAGTGCAGCGGTAGCCGAGTCTAGTGAAGTAGTTAAGAAAGAACATGATTTCTGTTTGAGACCAGGTTCCACGAAAGTCTTTGTCAGCCCTCAGATCTTTGTTGCCCCAAGTCAACTTCATTGAATCAAAATTTGGAGGGAAGCCTTTCTTTTCCCAGAAACTCAAACGTTTTGGGTAACCAACCTGAAGGGAACTGCCACATGTTTATGCACATAACTTTGCATAGAATTTCAGCAGATCCATCAGCCCTTGCACAGGTGGAGTACTCTGCTAAGAAAACTCGCTTCTGAAATTCTGAATGTTTGGAATGAAATTGGATGAACTTGGAAAAGTCTGAGTCTCTGGGCGAGAAACCAGAGCCTCTACCATTGACTTGAGACTTTTAGAGTGAGAGGACTTCAGTGGTCACTTTAGCTTTACAGCCATTTCCAGCTGAACAGAGAAAAATAACAGTAATTTTTCACAGTGTAGATGTAGAGGCAGATTTGTTATTTGTTGCCTGTGCAGCTGAGGCATATAACTTATCTTGGAAGCCTTTCTTCTATCTCTCTGTAAAGTGGAGATAAGCACAAGGGGTAGATCACTGGGTAGCTGTGAAAACTCGGTGGCACGTGGTTATATAAGCATTTATCACAATGCCTGGCACCTATGCCTGAAAGCCCTATGTATTTGATAACAGAATGACTTAACTAGTTAAGGAGTGAAATTGAGCCTCTATTTCAGATCATTCGTCAGCTCCAAATCCACTTCTAGGTATAATTTGTTAGAAATTATAATGCATCCCTTCATTTATGCTCATGAATATACACATATATATGTTCATATATGCATATCACCATCTTCACATAAATTAGACATCTTTTCATAGTGAACCAGCCAGTAATTGCTCCAGCTCACTTAATCATATATCATAAAAATAATGAAAGTTTTTCTTAAGACATTCTTGTAGGATTCTAAGATTCATGAGAGATAAAGCTTGCTAATAATTTTGATGTAAAATTGCCAATGATTAATCCATCTCCATTTGTGTCACTCCCCCCCCTCCCATCCCCCCCCCCCGTTCTCTTCAGGGCCTCTTTTCTCTCAACTTAGAAATGTGGCTCTCCGCTGCCCCCCATTCAGCTCTCCAATCAAATGTAATTTCCCAGCCTTCCCTAATCTCTCTCTGACCTCAATCTTCCCCCCCCACCCCCAACTGTCCCTTTGCTGGGCGGTCTCACAAAACCACATCTTTCCCTTTACTTGCCTCCATAATTAACCTGGATGATTATTTTTGACTCATACCTGTTTTCCCCACCAGACTAGAACTGACAGAAAAGCAGGGACTGTGTGTCCTAGGCTTAGCCCTCCTTCTGCCTAAATAAATACACACTTTAGTTTGGACACTGGCTCTGCAGGGCCCCTGAAACACCACCTGCTCACTCAACTTCACAGAAAATTTCCAGGTAGGGAGCATTTTATTCATCTTATACCTCAAGGAAGAGCAGGGGCAGTGGGAATGAATAGCTTGCCCCAGATTATAGGGTAAATAAGTGACAGGAGACTGAGTCTGTGGAATTTCTCCAGAGCCAGGGACCCTCAGGCAGTGAAAGGGGAAAGCTTTGCCAAACCCCTGGAGCACTGGAGCCTGGATGCCTGGAGTTGTCACCCTGGAATCAGCAGCTGGCCTGCTAGTTAATTAGAAGAGCAATCATCAGAAATCAAGTCCCCTGACTAATGAGATGCCAGAAATTGAGATGTCAGACATCATTTATCACCTCCTTCCTCCTAGCCTATCTGCATCAAGATTCCTAGGAATCGTGTTTTTAGATGATGTTGTTTTTTTTTCCTGTGAAAATCAAAACACTTGAATATGAAAGAAATAAAGCCCCCTCATCATCAAGGAGAAAGTTAAAATGAGTTTCAGTATTAACTTCTTAATGATTTTTGAAATCTGCACATCTTGCTGGAACAGATGTGCCACAAATGGATATTGTCCAATGTCCTGCTAAAATGTAGGATGCCTTGGAGGCTATAAAAATAAAATTCTAAACACAACTTCATTCTGGCAGAGGCTGGGTAACCATTCGGGATTGGACCAAAATATCTCATTGGCTGGAACACAGAGGATCAATGCTGCTCTTCAATTGGTGGACTTCTTATGTAGAGATTAGATGGAATCATGGGATTGTTATTAGTCATAATTATAGAAATAGTCTCTTGCGTTCTTGTCTCTTTGCGGAGGCAATTGCCTGAGATGGCTTTGGAATAACTTGTTCTTGAGGCTGGGAAGGACTCCGAAAAGAAAGTTTTCCTAACTCAAGTCATCAGTTTATGCATTTGGACAGGGGAAAAAAGGCTAAGTGCTTTTAGAATTAGGTATTGCAAAGCTTCCTGCTTCCCACTTTTCCTTTAAATCAAATCCCTGTGTCCCCGCTGGGGGCTGGGGAAGGCAGAGGCCAAGCTGACTGCCGTCACGGGTGGAGGGACGCCATGTCTTAGGTGGGAACTGCAGCGATGACTAGTGAGAACTGATAGATGGAGGTTCGTTCCTTAGCAAGGGAGGCGGGAGGTGACCCTGCACACAGCAGCCTCTCCGCATGACCACACACTTGCTCTTCTTGGGCTATAATGTTCTTACTATAAAGCCGAGTCACTACAGGTTGAGCCTCCCTAATGTGGAAATCATCCCCAGATGCCAACTGCTCGAAAAACTAAGATTTTTTTTTTTTGGATGCTGGCAAGTACAGAATCCCACACCTGATCTGTGAAGTGTGTGTGTGTGTGTGTGTGTGTGTGTGTGTGTCTGTCTTTGTTTCATCCATAAAATTACTAAAAAAAATTATATGAGATTATCCTTTACACTATGTGGCTAAGGTATGTATGAAGCAATAACTAAATTTTGTGTTTAGATTTGGATATCTTGTTATCCCCAAGATATTGCTATATATATATCTTCCCAAATCTCCAACTTCCAAACCCTCCTGGTGCCAGACATTTCAGATAATGGATAATCAACCTACACCACTCATTGTAGGATGCTTACTTTCATACCCATCTCTCATGTAATTTATGAACTACATTATTCCACTACTTTCCTCTACTCGCTAAGAAAATTCTCTGGTGCACTACTCATTTTTTGTGAGTCCATTCTTTAAAGCCTTGTATGTCACCATTTATCAATTCTAGTTCCTATTGAGGTCTGGAAACACAGAAGACAAGGCCAAAATGCATTGGTATCATATCTGGCAGGCTCTGGAAGGAGTCTATCTTGTGAGGTTTTTATTCTTCAGAAATAAGAATGAAGGGATAATTATGTATAGCAATTACTCAATGCCAGTCAACCAACCCACAGACCTCTATTGCATACCAATACTGTTTGAGCTTCAGAGAGTTAAGGATATCATTGCTGACCCCATCCCATCATATGCTGCTTATATTGCACTAGGAAGCTGGGCTTTATTGTTCATACTAGAAAAGGAACTGGACTTGCTCTTTCACTCTGAAAGTCAGGGATAGGAAAGAGGAGTGGAAACTGCTGAGAGGTAGATAGGTTAGGCCAGACTTCTGTGTGGTTCACACCAGCAGAATCAGCAGCACTGAATGAATGTAGATTTTATAAACAGTGCACTGATGCCAATATGCACTGACGTTTGAGAGCCATTGGATGTGGGAGAAGGCTCCCTTTTCCACCTCCCCCCACTGCTTCCCACAAGTAAAGTCTTCAGACAGCAAAATGAGCCATTACTGCACTGGGGCAATATTCTCTATCTCCCGGTGGGTGCAAACAAGAGTGCTTGAGGAAGAAAACAGGAGTTTTCCACTTCACTATCTTCTCAATGTGTCAGTCAGCTGTCAATAATGACAGAAACAACTGAAATGATTAGTTTGTAAAGATAAAAGGTGTTATTGGCTCTCAGTTGGAAAGGTTTCAGGTCATGATCAGGTGGGTCTGTTGGTTTTAGTTCTCTGATAGGGGTTCAAGATGATGTTAGGAGCATGTGATGGAGTAAAACTTCTCATTCATCAACCAGAAATAAATAAAAAATAATAAAGCAAAGGATGAGGGCCCAGGGTATCACAGTCTCATTTGAGGGCATATATTCAATAATAAGCATATGGTTTCTCCAATAAGCTCCCCCACCTAAACGTCTTACCACCACCCCAAAAGCACCATCCTGCAGACCAAGCCTCTAACATATGGACCTTGGGGAGATATTTAGAATCCAGCCTATAGCACTCAACTTACTTAACCATGAAATACTTTTATAATTATGAGGCACTAATAGGATAGCGGTGGGAATTTGTAAAACGGTGCACAATTACACAATTGTATTAAATGGATTGCAACAGATACCTCCAAACTAAATAAACGCTGACAGAAATTTTCAGGAATCTTCTCTATGTCTTACAATATGCATACAAAACAATTTTGAGTGAAATCATTTTATTAACACATTAATGTGAATATTATAAATATTAACATTTCTCCTTCCATACTTGTTGCTGTATCACAGAGCGGGAAATAAAATGCTCTTGTATGGCTCCTGATCCTGACCAATGTGCTCTAGAAGAAAATAGTGGAGGGGGGGGACAAAAATTACATTGGGACCTGCCTGCCCCCCATCTTCCATGACTTCAACTTGTCATCACTGTCCTTCTTTCTTCTTCCCTAGGTAATATACTCCATGCTTGCCTTCAACCTTCCTAGGAGCTGGGTGCCCAGTGTCCTCATCTGTCTTCCCCAGTCCCAACCTTCTCATTCCTTCCTTCCATCTCTGCTGCCCAGAAGGCCTCTGGCCTCCCTTCCCTAATCAGCCCCGGGCAGCACATGGTGACTCTCACCCCTGGTGATGAGGCGGCAACTGCCAATGACTTATTGGTTCACCTCTTGGCTAGCCTGCTTGGTGTGTCATAGGGCCCTTCTAGAGCCAGCCCTGCGAGAGGGTGAGTTAGAGGGTGAGTTAGGGAAGGGAGGACGACATGGAGAGCATTTCTCAGTCAAGTCCAAACTTGACCGGGTATGGAATTATCCAGAGAGGCATTTCTCTGCTTCAGTAATTGAAGGTGAGATGTAATCACTCACTTGGCCTTAATCTGACAGTGTGGCTGGCTTTCTTCCCTGTGGGTCCAGAGAATGGTGGTGGTGATGGGTTCATGGCAGGGGGGTATGACGGGATGATGACAGAGACAGGAATGCTCCAGTCACCTTTTACCCTGCAACTCCTGCACGTGTTTGGAGACCTATGGCCACTTATTAGCCAGTGTGATGTTTTGGCCTGGTTTATGGTGAAGATTAACACAATCCAGAAGCAGCCTGCTGGGCTTCTTTTCCATAATCTAAAAATAAGCAGAGCCCAAAGGATCCATTCCTTCTTCCTATTAATTTGAAGCAAGGCAGATGGTGCCCAATAACCTGATTTGAATTGCCAATAAAGCTCGTCATCTTTTTGCTAAGTACTTGCCTGAAATTTGAACCGATAGTGTCAGGTGGTGAAGAATGAGCTTCTTTAGGTTACTCTTGGCCTGCAGTGTGCGAGAGCAGGGGGAGGAAGCAGTCTGTCTACATACAGCTTTCCTGAGAAAGGGGATTTCAAGGGCTAAGAAAAGTTGAGGCTGTCCCTGAACTGTCAAGACCGAAGAGCAAAATGTAGCAGAAAGGGGTGAGCTGTCAGGAAAATGATATTCCCCCAGAAGCTTGGGAAAATTGGGGGCACCAGCAGTTTCTCGCTTCTTGTCACCTTCCCATCACCCTTTGATGTTTAGTAGTTAGTCATGCAATGCTTGCTGAATGAGCCATGTAAACTCTAGGTGGATGAGTGGAAGAATAATCATAGTGAGGAGAAAAGAAAATGGATGATCTCCACAAAGAACTGCAGAAAAGAGAGCCCTAGACCTGAGTTCTAGTCCTCACTTGGATACTGCTTCACTGAGGGAAGTCTCGTTGGTCAACAAGTGGAGGATGGGTACCACATTATGCAATGTAGTACCCAAGCCTCCGGGCGCTGTTTCTGTGCCCACCCACGGGGCTTGTTCCTTTCTTGTACACTCTGTGCATAGTTTATTGATTTTTTTGAACTCAAAAAGTTTAATTCTGTTGATTTTTTTAATGTCAAAATTAAGTGGCTGAATTGGAAGATCGATCATGTTCCTTTCAACCCTAAAATTTTGTGATGTTTTCTATGATGCTGTAAAGGGCCAAGTTATATTTTTGTTTTGTTTGGCTAGTCTGGAAGACCAGAGTCCCCAAGCCAGCCTCACTGGATTCTGGTACCTTTCGGGCATCATCGTCCATTTTTCCATTCCTTCCCACTTCAGTGTCCAGAAAGCCACCTGTCTTTCATTCTTAACTCATCTGGTGCTGATTGAGTGACCTTTTTGCTCAGAGGGGGACTCTTGACCAATGTCTAGTCAATCGGATAAGCTTTATTCTCTTGAATAAGATGAGCACTTTTACACAAGTCAGGCAAATGAAAATCATTTTCAGAAATGTTACCCCCACACAGTTGAGAATGAGACTGTCTTTTCACAAAGATGGGGGCTTGAAGTTGCACGTGGGCATCAATTCCTGAGGATATCCAGGATGAGGCCAACGGAGAGATCGCAAAACTAACCAGTCAACAGACATGAATTCTCATGCTTGAAGATAGATTTGCCCTTGGTTCTTCTGACCAGTAAGGCAATGAATTCTCTCTTTTGCATGAGTTTTTTTTTTTTTACTTTCTATGAGAGATATATCAATTATCACAGATATCTTGGTAATCAGAGCAACTGCAGGGAAAGGAGAGAATTCGCAATATAATGAGCAAATACAGTGAATAGTAGCATCTAACCTGTTAGGTTTAAACCCAGCCAGTTGAGGAGAAATGGTCTGGTAACCCTACTTTGTTAAAGCTAAAATATAAGTGAGCAGTCTATGCTTGACCTTTTGTAGTCATGCTGGGATGTGATAGAGTAGGGATTGGTAAAGCCGAGTCCTCAAGCAATTGGTATCAGAGTCATCCAGGCATTGTGAGAATTCAGACTCTGGGAATTTACACAGATCTACTATTCTGAATCCAATCGTAGAAGCCTGAAATTTTCTCTCAGAAGATTCCCAGGGTACATAATAAAATTTGAGATCCATTGACTTAGTAAAAAGAGATCCAGATTAGAAATGACGAAGTCTGGATTTGAATCTAGTCTCTCTGCCACTTTTTGCCTGTAATACCTAGGGTGAAAACCTCCTTCAGCCTCAGCTGTCTTAGCAGTAATTGGAGGCAAATAATTCCTTCAAAGGTTATGAGAATATACAAGTGTGCAGACAGGTGTTTAATCATCTTTTGTATAAGAAATATTCAGTGTGTTGTTATTCTGCATGCTTCAAAAAACCTTAAGAAAACCCAAAAGGAACAGATAAACACAAGGCTTAGTTGATGTGCCTCTCAGAAAAGATGACAGAAGGGCATAGGGACAGTGGTTAAGATTGGAGACTCTGGAGTAAGAGTGCCTGAATCAGATTCTGCCTGTCTTTGCTCAGCAATATAATGTCTTACTGCTTTGCGCCTCAATTTTCTCACCTGTGAAATCAGGTTAATATTGATTCGTTCATAGCACCCCCTTCCTCCATCCCCCCATCTGTCTGTCTGACTGTTTCACTCTCTCTGTGTAATGAATAAGGCAATGCAAAAGATAGTTGTACTTACTTGCTAGTTTTATTATGACCATTTCCCCTTTTCCAATTACATTCATGCTTTTTCTTTGTTATTTATCCTTACATAGCCTTCCTCTTGAATTACCATTAACTGACTTCTGACCTTCTTATTAAGTAAAAATATTAGATTCCAGCAGAGCTCCTCCTGTTCCTAGCATTCAACTTGAGCTGAATCCCCTAAGAGAGGGCTCTGGGAAGGGGGATGGCAGAGGTGTGCTTGCTTTGTGCTATGAGGTCCTGGTTCTTTTACTGACAGCCTACATGCTTGGAGAAATGTTTGAAACTTCAAGTTGACATTTGCAAAGTGTCAGAGCCCTAAGCATATCCTTCTTAACCAAGCTCCAGGAAACCTCAGGGCCCAATGTGTTAAGCAAATGAAGGAAAGGCTGCCATTTCGAGACTGTAGGTCATGCTGATGGATGGAGTTCTCCGCGGCTGCCTGCTAGATCTGTATAGGTATTGAACACTCCAGGACCCGTTCGATGCAACTTTTCAAGGGAAAAGGGAAAAATAAAATCTAGCAAGCCACACAATGAGAAAATAACTGTGAGAGGAAAATGGCTGTAAGCTGGCTGTGCTGCAGAAGTACCTAGGAGAGTTTGAAGAAATGTCTAGATCTGAACTCCATGTCCAGCCTTCGCTTTCTCATCTGCTCAATTAAAAGATCTTTAAGGTTGCTTTTCAAATGGATAATTGAAGATTCTCAGATTCCAGGTTCCTTTAGAAAGTCTCCCCTCTGAATTTCCAGCAGTGGGGGGCAGCATGGGTGACATCTGCGGCTGAAAACAGGCCATGTTGTGGAGCAGTTGGCAAATCCAAGTCATTCTCGCCTTTCTGGAATGGGTGCAGGGTTGCATATTAATTTATAATTACTCATAAAGTAGACAGCAAAGGCTTTTCTTTTGTCAACACTGGGACATACAAATGAGGTAATATTGAATGGGCAATGAATATTTCATTTCCACCTTGTATCATGGTGCCAGTCATCTTAAATGAGACTAGATTAATATCAGAAGTGACTCACACGTGGTAAGGTATCCAAGTCTGGGCCCCTCAGACTCGCTCTGTCTTGGCCTCAATTTGTCTGCTGAATCCTGTTACTGACTATTCAAGGGCAGAGCAGAAGCCCACAGTCTGTCTCTAGTTAATGCTGGGTGTGAACTTCAGTATATTAAAGCAGTCTTTGGTTTTGGCAGTATGGAAGAGCCAACTTGTAGAAAGGCTAGATGAAAAATACAAATAGGATTTTTTAAAAAATACTCCGGCATGAAAGAAAGAAAAATCCCCAGGTGCAAAAAGAAAGCAAAAGCAAAGGAGGGCAGTCATGGAAAGCTGGTATTTTAGCAAAATATCTGACCCAGATATGGGCTCTAAGAGCTGAAGGCTGGGAATTTGACACCCACAAGTGTACAGGACATGTGGCCTCTAGCCCTAGGTAGAAAGAGGAATAGAACTATGCTTCAGCATAAAGTCATAAGCCTTAGAAAGGTATACTGTCCATGGAATGATATGCACAAAAACTCTACATTTAACTACAGGAAAGAAGCAGGAAAGCTTGCTATCTGTCTAAGACCTTGGTTAAAAAGAAGAAAAAACAATGTTCAAGAAATTGAGACCCCAGGCCTGTGCTCTATCTGGATGTGATCTCCAAATGTTTACTACTGATAAATTAGCATGAACTGCTCAGGCCCCTGGAATTCTTAGGCTATAATAGTTACAACTGCAAACCTGAATTGTTGGGATATTTTCCCAAATGCTCAAAAGACCCACACCAGGAAATTCAACACTGAGAGCAAGACTCACTAAAGAATCATTAACACACTAAGAATCTAAAATAACAAAAGTTATCTTCAAGTGACTATAAAATAAGAATATTTGATATTCCTGAAGATCTAAGAGAGGGAGTAATATAAGAACCAGCAATTTGAAAGAAATAGATGAACAGAATCCACATGTAGTTTGACCAATTGTAATTTCTTCAGAAGTGAGAACTGTTTCTTATAATACATGCTATTCAAAACTAAAGTAGGGAGAGTCTTAGGCAAAGAAGGAAGATGGGTCATTCTACTCCAAAGGAGTGATTGGAGAGATTGCAAATAAAGGAAATATTGATAAACATTGGTTCAGGGTGCCACCAGTGGGGTGCCATTACTGCAGCTAAGTATGAAAGGACAAGGAAAGTATGTGCTTGTTAAAACCCAGAGAAGTGAGCATTATGGACTATGCTTCCTAGTGAGGTCTTTAGTTGAAATTCATTCTCTTTGTACCTCCCTTCCAAACTTCCCTAAAGCTTCCCATTGGCTAACCTGACCCGAAAGCCTGGGACATTGGCCCAGCCCTTGCAGCTCAGCTCAGACACGGATGCAGAAGGGCACCGAATGAAAGGCAAATGAGAAGTAATCAGAACAAACGCACAATAAAATTGACCATCTGCCTGCCTACACATGAAACTGCCAAGTTAAAGCAGGTTGTACAAGACCAGCTTTCGGAGGGAACATGCAGGTGAGGGTTAGTGCAACCAAGTCCTGGCAACACTCCCATTTTCCACAGTCAATGTGACCACCAAAAGGTTTCCTTCTTTACGTCAGACTTCCTACCTGTTAAATGAAGAAGGTACTTCGTGCTAGAACCTCTTGCATCTGGAGGCTCATGGATCTGATCTTGTTATATGTGTGTTGGCTGAAAAAAATATTTTAACATAAATCACAACATTGAAAAAATCAGGGGAATTGACATGATAATCTGAATTTCTAGATTTCCTTTTGTTCCCATGAAGCAACGATTGCCTAAGAGTCCATCGGGGCAGGATCCCCACACCCGGTGCTGTAGGATCTGGTCGTGTCCTCTCCTGTCATCTGTATTACTTGCTGGCTCCCTGAAGGAATCAGAATTTTGCAACCCTTGAAAGAGTTGAAAGGTGAAAGAATTTTCACCTTTTCCAATTTGAGAAATTTAAGGCATCAGCATCGCTGTATCTTTTTCTGCACAGGAACCTCAGCTTTTTGAGTCTTCTCGTGGAGATGTGAAGTTGGCAGGTGGCTATTTTTGCATGTCTTCCTTTACATCACAAACACAGCATATACGAGGTTTGGTGAAGCATATGGCTTTCCATGTGTATGACTGCACTTTGTTGATTTTTTTTTTTAAACTTTCCTAAGTTCTCCAAGAGCCCTGTAGAATAAACACAAGCTGCCACTTAGAAAACAGTTCTAAGGAAGAACCCAAGTAGGGAGGAAAAAGTGAAAGACTCTGAAAAGCTTCTAGGTGACCATATTGTGCAGAGAGGCTTCTGCAGCCCCTGAAGTCCATGGAGCAAGGATGTGAAACAAGTCGGGGGGGGTGGGCTGCCTTCTCTCTTTGGGCACGCAGCAGAGGGGGTAAAAAGATGCATTCCACCATTCTACTGCAGACCTTCACTAGAAACAAGAGCAAACGTTTTAGGGGTTGATGGCCCCTGGCTTGTACATCGTCTGCCAATAGCCTTGGCAGAAAGGCTTTTCTCCAGGCTTGGAGAAAGATCAATCTGCAAAGGAGCTTTCTCTGAAGACCAGCCCTGCTTAAGAGATGTTAAAAGGGAGCTTGCCAAACCCGGGAAGCTTGAGGGAGGAATAACAATTGCACTAACTTTCCCTAAGGGACCAAAAAACTGGAGCTTGCCAGCCAGTGTTTCCTTTGAAGACCAGAGACTGGAGGATACTAGAGATGGCGTGGAGGGGGTGGAGGCAGGACGGGACTAGAGGGGTGGCCTGCTGCTCCAGAGCATTTTCCCCACTAGCCCATCCCTCGCAGCTTCCCCTGTAACCTGTATCAGCTACTCCTACCAAGAACAGTTCAGCCAAAGGATTAATGTGTTGAAAGAGAAGCTCTTAGCTTTGTTTCTAGAATAAACAAGGATTATAGTGTTGAATGTAAATTGCTAAGTGTATTAGTTTTCCTCCAGATAAGTTTGGCACTAATCACCCTGCCCTCCAGGAAAGGTAAATGGGCTTGATGCTGACAGAAATCATTAAGAAGAGCAATGCGGGTCTGGATGGATCCTCTTCTCTTTCTGGGGCCTCTTTTACTGCTTGCCATTTGCTGTCCCTTTGGCTTCCTGAACACACTCGGCACTTCCTGTCACCTTGGTGGACCTGCCTCACTTCCCTGCCAGGGCTTCCTCCTTTGTCTTCTGTCATGAGGTTTCTCATGGGCCAGGTGTATGTTAGTGTTCAGACTGGGACACTTTTGAGAGTTAAAGAGTGTTATTAATAGCTGTCTATATTTGTTTGAACTGTGATGACAAAAGAACAGAGTGGATGGTGTATAAATAACAGAACTCTGGGAGGTGGAAGAGAAATCAAGGCATTGGTAGATTTGGTGTCTGCTGAGGACTTGCATCGAAGGCACCTCTTTGGGTGTATCCTCACAGGCTGGAAGGAAGAACCTAGTTGCCCTGGTCTTCTTTTCTGGGGGTCACTGATACTTCTCATGAAAGCTCCATCTTCGTGACCTCATCTCCTCCTAAAAAGCCCTACTTTCTTAGTAGCCTCATTTTGGAGGTTAGCATTTCAAGCTGAGTTTTGGAGGGATATGAACATTCAGAGCACACCAATAATTATACCTTTATGACATTTTACCTGCTCCAGAAAAAGAATGAACTAAGCCATAAAAGAGCCGTAAGGGCTATGAATTAAATAAATGAGGAGCTGGCATTTGTCAGAGACATGAAGAATGACCACGTTGGGAGGGGACCTAGGGCCAGTGTCCAGGCAAAGGGACAACATGTGCAAAGGCCTTGATGGCTGCAATGTGCTTATGGTCCTAGAAGAAGCAGGAGATGCTTGGAGGAGGAGAAGGGAAGGACAATGTGGAATAAGATAAATTGGAGCAGGTGGCTGGAGCCTTGAAGACCTCTGTAGAGTCTGGATTTTATTCTAAGTGCAGCGAGAATTCTTTGACACTGGTATGATTTACGTGAGTTCCATGCTGGTCTGTTAGAATAACACATGTATGAGCTCTGTACTATTCCTTATCACAGTCTTGGATCGTCCCATCTCTCCAGAAAGTTACCTTATGTCTTCTTCCAATTAATTTCCAAGCCCAACAGGCTATTACGCTTCTGATTTCCATTCCCATTGTATGCTTTGCCTGTTTTTAATTTTATGCAAACAAAATCATATACTATGTGTTGCTTTATGTTTAGCTTTCATGCCGTATAATGATTTTGCATATTCATACAATCTGTGATTCTTTGGTATGGTTGAGAAACACTCTACTGTTTAAGTTTGACCCAAATGACTTTTTTTTTTTTCATTTTTCTTTTGAAGGACTTTCTCCTCCTACCCTATTCTAGGTTTTTATAAATAAAACTGCTATAAACCTTTTTATGTAAATATTTTTAGGACATATGCTTTTACTTGTCTGGAGTAAATGACTAGGAGTGGAATTGTTGGATTATAGAATAGGTATGTTTGGAACACGTTTTATCAAGGTGTGGTTTAAGTCTTCAGATGAGCTTGACCAATATATACAAAGTATAAGCATAGTGACCACCTTAGTATAGAACTTTCACATCAGTCCGCATTCCCTCCTCCATTGCCCTTGGTAGTTACTGACTTGCTTTCTACACTAGCTTTTGCTTTGTCTCCATATTCAAATAGGAGCAAAATTGTGTGTCCTATGGTAGTCTTTTATACCTCATTGTCCAAAGCGCAAGATCTTATCTGAAACTATAAAGCGAAAAGGACTGTTAGTATGGCTCAGGTGAAAGAATGCCTACCAAGTGCAAAGCTCTGAGCTCATACCCCAGTTAATCAGAAACAAACAAACAAAACTGGACTGGATTAAGATATACCCAGAAAAGTTGTGAGGCACCCTGCTGGGTGTGTCTTTGAGGAAGCTTCCAGAGTTGAGTGGCCTCAGGGTTTGGGAACTGAGTGGAGAAGAATGTGGGTAGCACTGTCCAGTAGGTTGGGGGCCCAGATGGAAAGGAAAAGATATGAGAAGAAGCTCAGCCATGCACACTTGGCTCGCTGCTGCTTGTATCTATGGATATCAGACTCCAAATGTTCACCTTTGAACACAGGCTTGTACCGGTGACTCCACGGGGCATTCAGACCTTCAGTTCAGACTGAGGCTGGTTCATTTCCCTCTCTTGTACTGAGCTTAGCTTATGGACTGAGAAACTAACACTTTCTCCTGTTCTGCAGCCTGTGGACGTCATGGTGGGACTATTCAGCCTCCAATTGGATAAACCAATCTAATAAATCCCCCTTATAATTACATATATTTTATTGGCTTTGTGCCTCTGGAGAATGCTGATGAATCCAGTCTCTGAGTGCTGTCGTATGTCTGGAACACACATCTAGACAGTTGACAGCCCTGGCTCCATTCCTGCTTGCCCAAAGCCTCGTGGGCAGCCAGAGCTGAGAGCTTAGGGTCTTCTCTTTCCTACTGCCTGCACACAGCCTTGTGCCTGTGGCCTGTTTGCTACTCAGGAGCAGCTCCCAGCGTCTCTAAACACTTCAGGACATCTTATTCCCTAGGTTTTCCTCTTGAGCTTTTCAGTTGGTCTGTTCTGCTTTTGAGCTTTTATATACTCAGATGGCTATGAATTAAGCACTTACCTGTAACTATTTTTGACAAATGACCCCCCAGGGAAGCTGAATCATACAGTGACTCAGGTCAAATAAGTACACCCTCACAATTGCAGTCTTCCGGAGAAGACAGGTCAACTCCAGCTAGTTCTTTGGGAATGGCGTTTTGAAGGAGCTCCAACCCCATTTTGCTCCTTCCAGTGGCTGCCAGAAAGCTGTTTGCCTTCATTATGATTTTATTTTTCCCTTTTAGTTTTTGAAGATGTTGTATGTGAAGCTAGAGAGTAGTGGCAGGAAATTAAGACCTGCAAAGCTCTTTGATTTTAGTAAGATTCGGCTGCTTTTCCTGTTTATTTTTGAGGTGGTACTGAGGGTTGAACACAGGGCCTCACCCTACTCTACTGTTTGAGCTGCACTTCCTCCCCTTTTTGCACTGGTTATTTTTGAGGCAGGATCTCGCTAGGGCTGGGCTGGGCTGGGGTGACCCCAACTTGTGTGGCTGAGAGTGGTGCACCGCTGAACCTTTAGTGAGTCCTCACAGCTGCTGAGATGACAAGCAGACCCAGACTGGGCTGAGAGATCTCTTCCCACTTTTGCCTGGGACCTGTGATCCCCTGGCTCTACCTCCCCAATAGCCAGTATTATAGGAGGGAGTCACTGCACTGGGCTCAGCTGTTTTTCTACTCCTTACATTGCCACATGACTTTAGTTCCTAGAATTCCAAAGAAGTCAATTCTGACCTTTTGTCGTCGTTGTTGCTTTGCACGTTTTATGATTGCTTTTCAAAAGAAGACTATTTTTAGTACACTTACTCTGCTATTTTCCTCCTTTGGTTTTACTTTACATTTCCCATATTCTTGACTTCAGGTACCTAGAAACTACTAACTTGCAGATTTCTACCTCTACACTAAGGTGTCTGTCTCCTGTATTCAGAGCTTACATAACCTAGACTCAGTCACCTAACCCGTGAGTCCAAATTTAACTCATTGACACCTCTCCCCATGCTCTCTCCCCTCCTTCACCCCTTGCTTTGATGATTGATGCCAGACCTACCCAGTGTCCTATGTCAGACACCTGACAGTCCTTGTAGACTTTTCTGGATGACTCCATTAGCCTTCATCTAGTATGAAATGAGGCTTTATTACTTATTTCCATCTGAACTTGATTTTCTGTGACTTGTGCCTCAAAGTACTCTGCTATGCCATGAAGTTTAAGAATGTGGAGTCATGATACTGATTGCAATTACTTCTTTTTTCTTTCTTTTGTTTTCCTTTGGTTTCTTCCCCGTTGTCACTGTTCTTGATTTCTGTACCCTTTGTCATTTATATAAGTTTATCTGATTTGGTGAAAGGAAGGGGGAATCACAGAAATGGTGGGACAAAGGGTGAGTCAGTGCAGCAGTGATATACACTGTGTTGGAAATGAACTTTACAACTTGAGGGGAGGCGGGGAGAAAATGAGGGAGGAGGTAACACTGTTGAAAAATACATGTACTCATTATGTAACTGTAAGTAACTGTGACCACTCTGTACATCACCTTTACAATATTTTTTTTTTAATGTGGAGTACTTGACTTCTGAGGAACTAGGGAAAGTATTAGACTTCCGTGTCAGGTAGTACCACTCTTGTTTGACAGGGCTGCTGCTTGCCTTGTTTGTAATCATTCTATTGTGATTGTTCTGGATGCCCATCTGCTCTAGAACTTTATAAAATCAAGAGCAGGAACAAACCTCTTATTTCTCTGTAGCTCTACAGCCTTTTATATAACCCACACACTTTTGCCAATTATTGACCCTCCACACACACACACTCTTTCTCCCACCCACACAGATTCTTTCAAAACAAATGACCTAAATGCAATCTCCATTTGGAAATAATAATTAGTATCATCTCCCCTTGCTTCCTCTTGAATGTGGAGGGAATTACCGGATGAATAAGTAGGAACACAGTGGCCATGTGGTCCTGTTGCTCCCGGAGAACTACTTGGAGACCAGCCTGGCATGGAAATGACCAGATGTTTGAAGCTGAGCTGCTGGTGAGTGAAATAAATAAGTTAGCTGTCACACTTCCCATCTGCACGGGCGCTTTCTGCATTGCAAAGCTGCCTGTGTCTATAGTCTCACGTGGCAGTGATTGATCTCTTAACCTCCTCCTAAACTTGGAGTTGGAAAGCTCTGGAAGGCTGATTAGGACTGTGCAGGGATGTGAGCATTAGTGCCCATCTGGTACAAGGGGCTGAACTCGGGCCACAGGCCTCGTTGGTCTGTAGTGCTCATGCCTTACAGAGTGGCCTGTAGGAAGAGGGAATGACAAGGTAAGGAAGCAAGTGGAGAGCGCTACTAAGCAGCTCAGAACAAGCAGAGAAAGACAGTGGTCAAACTGTGATGTGGGGGTCTGGGGATATGGCCTAGTGGCAAGAATGCTTGTCTCGTATACATGAGGCCCTGGGTTCAATTCCCCAGCACCACATATACAGAAAATGGCCAGAAGTGGCGCTGTGGCTCAGGTGGCAGAGTGCTAGCCTTGAGCAAAAAAAAGCCAGGGACAGTGCTCAGACTCTGAGTCCAAGCCCCAGGACTGGCCAAAAACAAAAAACAAAAAAAACCTGTGATGTGGGATGTGCTAAAAATGGACTGGTATTGCAGGTTATTTAAAAACAAAAGCAAGCCCTCCCACCCCCCGATGATTTTTGTGAGTATCCTACTACAACACCATTGTGAAACATTTAAGATCTGGAGAAACATATAAGATTATAAAATTGCCTGTACACCTATCTCTGAGTGTTTCAGTATAGATCTATACAAGTTTTTTCTCTAGTTATATGATCATTTATTCAACTGATAACATCTCTGCCAATATTAGAAATGCATTCTGTATGTATCAGTTACAATGCCAGATATTGTGAAACAGTCATGATTAATAGTAGGCATGTTCCTTTATCTCATGAACCTGCTTCTCACAGGAGAGAGTCATAGATAGACATGCAATTGCACCAAGAATTCTTTCATCTTATATGTGACTGGCTCTACAGAGGACAATTACTAACCTTTGGGAACAATATGACATTGTAACCTAGACTGGGAAGGTCAAGTGATGACTCTTACAGAAATAAAAGAACCCTGAGGCCAGGCTAAGTGGAACTTGCCTTTAATCCCAACTATGTATGCAGGAGGTGGAGATTAGGAGGATCATAGTTAGAAGCCAATCAGGACAAAAAGTTATTGAGACTCCATTACAATAAAGAAAGTGAGCACGATGGCTCATGTAGGCAGGATATAGAATGGAAGAGAATGTTCCTAGTGAAGGGAGCAGCTTGTTTGATGTTCTCATGACTAGGGGGTAAAGTAGCTTTGTGAAGTTGGAGAGGAAAACAGAAGTCAGATCTGCAGGGTAAGTGTCAATAAACTACAGCCTAGGAGTCTAATCAGATATCTCCCCCTATAACCCCCCGTCTAGTTTGTAAATAAAGTTTTACTGAAATAGTCATACTCAGTTCACCTACCTAACATCTGTGGTTGTTTACACACACTGTGGCAGAGGTGTGTGGTTGCTATAGAGACCATAGGGTTCACAAAACCTATCTGGCCCTTTGCAGAAAAGTTAGTGCACCCTCACCACAGGCTCTTAAGATTGGACACATGGTATCATTCTTTTATCACAGGTACTATGGGAAGGCTTTGAGAAGAACTTAATCATACGTCCTTGAGAAGAATGATGGCATGGTAGCAGGGAGAGATTAGAAAGAAGGGCCCTGGATGGAATTAGGATGCCTAAGGGTATCAAGAAAACAGAGCTGGAGGTGGTGGGGAGGAGAGGGCATGCAGAGGCATAGAAGTAATTGAGTGCTCTCGAGGCTTCGTATGGGGTAAGGCTTGGTAACTGATTGGGTGGGATAGGCAAGAGAAAAATGGTGTCCAAGACCACCTTCCCAACTTCTCAATAGATGGTGTCACCAACTGTGTGTGTTATGTGGGGGAGGAAGGGGAGAGGGTTGGAGAGCTCGGAAAAAGAACTTTTTCATGTCTTCCTAGTTTGCCAAGATGGGTTAATAACCCATTTCTTATTATTGGATATGTAGGTTGTTTCTATTTCTTCTGAAAACTCTGCTGTGATGCTCATTTTTGATATCTACAACACAATTCTACAAGCTAAATGTTTGGATGGAAGGATGGAAGCTCTTTGATTCGATTGCTAAATTGCCCTTCAGAATGCAATTCCAATGTGTGTCTCCACCAGTATGTATTGCTACTGCCGTTTTTGGTTCAACAGTTACGGAATGCCCCTAAGTTGAATGTCAGAATCTGCCCTGGGTCTTTTTTTTCCTTCAATTTTTAATATCCATCTTTTTCAGCTCAAGATGCTACCACTTGAAAGGTTTTCCATGTTTGAAGAGATTTCGTTTTCCTCTGTGTTTCTGGCCTGTACACTGACTTTTTTCTGGTGGACGAAGAACATTCTGTAAAATTGTGATTAACATCTAAGGTAGGAGTGCTGGTTCCACCTCTCCTTGGGGTAAGAAAAGGCAATCTCATGAGCAGAGTCACATTATCTCCCTAAAATATGTTAGCTGGCATTCAGGGCTGCATCTCCTCTGTCTCCAGGGAGGCGTTTGTTTCATGGCATACATCAGTCTCTTGCCACTCTCAACAGCCTTTGCTCCAGCTGGGTAGTTTCATTTGCCACCCAGGAGCAGCCAAACTAATGAGAGCTTTAGGTGTAAAGAGAGGTCATGGTATTAAGGAAGCCTTGCTGAGGTTGTAGGGTGGCTGTAGGTAGGAGAGGGGTCCAGATTTGAAGTCAGTAGCCTTGGATTCAAACCTCAAGTTCCATTGATTACCTGGCTTGTGAAGTCTCAGGATTGGTCTGACTTGGCCTTCTCTGTACAATGGAGTTTCATAGCTCACTCAAAGGTTTGGTTGTGAGGAACAGCCACATAGCCTGTTGGAGGTGAATCTAGCTCCTGGCATGGAGCAGGTACTGGCTTAGTAATGTCTGCTAGAAAATGAAGTGAGGGTAGGAGGGTCTGAGGAGTTAGGACTTTGTTGCCCTCTGTATTGCAGCTGCCTAAACTCTGAGATCTTAAATTCCCTTAAAACATAAAACTGATCAGAACTGCCTATTTAAGATTTATTTTAACTTCACCATGTTCGACAAGAAATGTACTCATCACCTTACTTAGGTAACTGTAACCCCTGTGTGCACCACCTTGGCAATAACATTAAATTTTTTAAAAATTGATTTTTAAAGACAATCTCTGAGAAGAAAAAAATAGATGAAGTTCTTTTCTTAACCCCTGTTTTCAGGTATCCAACTCATTTAAGTTAACCTGATCTACCAGATCTGTGGTGGTTCATACTTGTAGTTCCAGTTACTCAAGAGTCTGAGACCTGGAGGATCAAGTTTCAAAGCAACAATGAGCATAAAAGTCCATGAGAAATCTCCATTTAACTAGCACAGCTGGAGACATGGCTCAAGTGGTAGGGCACCAACCATGAACAATCAAACCAATCAACATGAAGCCTTAAGTTCTGGTACTGGTAAAAAAAAAAAAAGATAACTTGACTGTATGTGCACAGTGTGGAGCTTGTTACTCTTCCCACCCCCCATCTGTATCATCTGGATAACCACTCGTTTACCTGGTTACCAGCTGATAACCACATATTCTACTGAGTTCATGGCCCAAGAGATGGACTATCAGGTTTTTAGGTTCATATGGTATCTCCAAGGTACCCTTGGAGGGAAGAGGTACTAGACATTTAGCAAAGGCTCTGGAATTGGATGGCTTGGAGATACATCCATTGTAACCCTGGTACTTATTAGCTTTGTGATCTTGGACAAGATACTTTATATCTCTGTGCCTCAGTTCTGTCATCTGTATACTAGGAATAGTGGAAGCATTTGCAGAGAAAGTAGGTGAGACAATACTTGGGACATAATTAGTACTTATCCAATGTTAGCTGTCATTAGTAGCTATTACTACATGCAGAAAAGGAGTAAGTAGTGACATAACCCACTAGGAATAAATTGTAGTTTATTCTTCAACTGTGTGAGCCTAGTATGGCTTTACAAAATCAGGACTTTTTCAGAGATGAGGCAATCAAGTCTCAAAAGAGATGAAGTAGTTTTGGATCACATGA
This sequence comes from Perognathus longimembris pacificus, assembly GCF_023159225.1. Lineage (NCBI taxonomy): Eukaryota > Metazoa > Chordata > Mammalia > Rodentia > Heteromyidae > Perognathus > Perognathus longimembris. The sequence goes on from NC_063185.1 coordinate 19,574,681, forward strand.
CTTCATCAAGAATGGCCTTAAAACACAGAGTGTACCTTTTGGCTGGAACCACCATCCCACAAAGGGAAAGCCGAGAGGTACCTGGTACATGTTTTCTGGGCCCTTCAGTAAACATTGAGTTGTTCCTTTGGCCACATAAATGAGAATCTACAAGAAGGGCGATATTATAGACCTCAAGGATAGTGTTCAGAAAGGAATGCCCCACAAATTTTACCATGGCAAAACTGGAAGTGTCTACAGTGTTATCCAGCATGCTGTTGGCATTGTTGTGAACAAGCAAGGGTTGGGTAAGATCATCACCAAGAGGATTAATGTGTGTGTTGAGCATATTAAGCACTTGAAAAGCTAAGATAGCTTTCTGAAGCAAGTGAAGGAAAATGACCAGAAAAAAAGAAGCCAAAGAGAATGGAATCTGGGTTAATCTCAAGAGCCAGCCTTCTGCACCCAGAGAAGCATACTTTGTGAGAACCCATGGAAAGGACCCTGAGGTATTGGCCCCTAGTTCCTATGACTTCATGGTCTAAGAAATATAAAACAGTGAAAGACCACTGGACTATAAAAGTGACCATCTTAAGTCAAAGTGTGTTGTACCCTCACAAAGAAATCTGTAAAGCAAAACACCAACCAGCCACCCCCCCACACACAAAAAAACTAGGATGGAATGCAACCCTCCCAAGTAACATTTCTACTTTACTCAGAGTGACCTGATATTAGTAGCCTTTGAAACTCACTTGTACCATCTTCCCAAGACAGTATATGTGAGAAATACTCTCCAAGTGGGAGTTGACTAAAGCCCTCGGCTTGAAAGCAACTTGCAAAAATAAATAATAAAAAAAAAAACCCCACCAAGGTCAGATGCTAAATAAAAGGCCACACCGACGTTATACCTTGGCTCTCCCAAGGGTGATTCGGCACTTAGAGATGAGAAATTATCTTGGAGGCAACATAGGCGACTTATTTAGACGATTGATTCCATTGTGAACTGCAGCCAACTCCACTTCTGGCTGCACGCCTGGTGACATGGAGAAAATACCACAGCTGCCGTGGCGTGGGTACATTTCCATCTGCCCACTATTCTCTGGGTCCCAAGGGGAAGCGAGCCAGTGGCCTTTCAGTACCATGGATTTAGTGTCTTGATGTGGGTTCTTCTTGTAATGTTTCATGGACATTCACCTCCACCAGCCACAAGGTTGTCATCAAAACTAATGACACCAAGCTGAGTGCCGGTGGCTCACATCTGTAATCCTAGCTACTCAGGAAGCTGAGTATCTAAGGATTGCAATTGGAAGACAGCCCTAGCAGAGAAGTCTATGAGACTCTTATCTCCAATTAACACCCTGTCTAGAAAAAAAAATGGCTCAAGTGGTGAAGCACTAGTTTGGGGCAAAAGAGAAAAAGAAAGCTCAGGGATAGTGCCCAGGCCCTGAGTTCAAGTCCCCCAAATCCTTCCTTTCTTTAGCTCTACATGTCCCAATCTAATAGAGTTAGAGAATCCTCATCTCATTAAACATGTAGTTCAGGAGAGCCTCCAGAGACTGTTCTGGAATAGGAAGGAAACTCCCAGAAAATGTAGCATAATCCAGATGAAACTGAGCTCATGCAGTAATAGATACAGTAGCATCTGTTTATCAGGCTTTTTTTGTTTAACCACATGTCAGTTACTGTGCTGGAATCATTACAGCTTTATCCTCACCAAAGCCCTCCATTAGAGATTTCACTCCTATGTCCATTTTACTCAATAAAAAAATGAAACATGAAGATTAAGTAGCCTTCCCCAAGATGGCAGGGCTGTCAAGTGGGGGAATTGAGTTTCAATCCTAGGTACAGTCAATTCTTGTTTTTCACAGCAGTGATGGCCTGTAAAGTGATTACAGACCCTGAATTAGGCACTGCTGAGCCATTTGTTCCCAAGGGGAAAACGGAGTCAGGTTCCCATGAGCCTCTGTTCACCAAATTTTCATTGGCTCATTTCAGGTGTGTTACTGTCCAAAGACACCTCATTTAATATACATTGTGGACTCATTAGTAATAAACTGACAGCTGACATCTCTGTGATTCTGTGCTAGGTGGGGTTCTCTGATACATGTCTTTTTGTTTGTTTTTCTGTAAGACACATGTTACAGCTTTCTTATGTGTAGGCTCACTCAACAGCACTTCAGCATATCCAGAGGCCATTTTATAAACAGCAAAATTGCCAAGAAAAAGCACAAAAGTAAGACAAGTGTGGCCTGACGTAGGCTATAGCAGGGATACTTAATCACAGTAGGAAAGCCCAAGCAGTGACAGCATCATCTTGTTGTCCCACCTCTGCTTGGAACCGTGCATCCTGGGAGTCTCAAAGCTTTTGTTTTTATTGCTTGGAGAATGTGCAAATGGCTGCAGAAGAGCCATAAATATTGATTTGAAAGTTACAAATAAATTTGGACATGTAAGGAGAGTCACGAGTGTGAAATCCATGAAAAACAGGATGGTTGTAGTCTTGTTCCAGACTGTGTGTGTGTGTGTGTGTGTGTGTGTGTGTGTGTGTGTGTGTGTTTCTTTTCCTTCATGCTTTGCTGTGGTCAGCATCCTCTAAGATGGCTTCCAGCTTCCAGTGATCACTTCCTTTCTATGCCCTTGGGGACACCCTTGGCGACATCCTCATAAGTGTTAGACCTAGTCATTTGCTTCTAGTCCACAGAATGTGGTAGAATGAGAGCTTTCTAGGTGACTTCCTAGCTTGCATCCTAGATGTGGGAAGCCAACTGCCACATTTTGAGGGTGTTTTTTTTTTTTCTGGAGTATCCAATGGAGCAAAGAATTGAGAAGGCTGATTGGAAAATGAAGCCTTTAATACAGCAAGATACTGCATCCTGCCAACCATCACAGGAGTGAGTGGACCTCCCTCCCTTCCCCCACAGATGAGACTGAAGCCCAGACATACACACTCATTGTAGTGAGCGGTACAAGAAACCTTAGAGAGAGAGGCAGCAGACCAAGTCATGCACAGAAAACAAGAAATAATAAAATGATGGCTGTGTTAAAGCAAAAGATAATGAATGCCGCTTGCCTTCTCACAAGCTATATTTGTCATAACATACAGTATAATGAGCTAGTTTCTTTGTATGTTGTTCTATTGTCTTAATCCTCATGATGACCTGGTAAGTCACGGATTCTTCCATTTTGTAGATAAAGAAATCATCAATCAAAAGGTCTGATAACTTGACCAAGATTTGCACATTCGAGAGTGGATTTTGACCTCAGATGTGATCATTGCCAAATTGCATAATACCATGGAACTGGGATTGGAATAGAGGGTTCTTTTTTTTAAGGCCAATTTCCCCCCATATGTCATATAAACAGACGAACCACAGGCTAAAAAAAAGGAGAGATGAAAAGAGAGAGATTAGAGGTGGCCACAGAGGTATTCAGCATCTTCCATTATTCCTTCCTAATCCTTGAATACCGAGGAAGCTATATGAGCCAAGAATTGCATCAATTTCATTTCTTGCAAAGCTACACAATCTGGATTGATTGTATGAATTCTTCTCAAGTGCTCATAACAAACTATTAGAGACTCAGGGCCTACCTGAACAATAGAAATTTATTTCTCATAGTCCTGGAGGGTGAAAGTCTGAGATGAAGACAGATGCTGCAGCTGGGATGTTGGTTTATGTGCAGAGTCTTAGCAGTCTAGGACCAGGGGAGGTTCTGTGACCTCTGAGGTCCTACTGCAAACTGGTGCAAACAGACTTGATGTAGCTGGGTACATTAGTTACCCACCTCTGGGTCCATAGTCCTATTAGGCGACTCGAGCACCCCAGCTCTTGCTGACTCTCCTTGGAAAAGCATACCTGCTACACTTGAGGATGAGCTCTGAATTTTCCCTTTCGTTTTTTGGTTGTTCTTTCTTTCTTTCTTTCTTTTTTTTTTTTTTAACATTCTCAATTTCTGGCATGCCTGTGTATACTGAGTGAATTTTATCTTACTGCCTTAAATGTGCACATTAAAACTCTATATTTGAACTTTCAATAGTGTCCCCAATACAAATAAGTAAAGGATGTCTCTCCTTAGCACAATAATGGTTGGCATTTATGAGAATGAGGTGGCTAGTGCAGATTTTGTACCAATGATATTTTTCCTGCAGCAGCATACTGACTACAGCATGGGAGGCAGTGAGAACTCTATTTCATAAGGGGACCTGGTCCTTTCATGCTGACAACGCACTTGCTTTTTGGTCAATTCCCCAGTTGCCTTTTGCAGACCATTCCTTCTAGAGGTATCCCATGCTCCATGAATGAGAAATGAATGCGCTATTGCAGGCTTGCAGGTGCAATGCATCATTGGGTGTCTAGCAGGCTCCTTGGTTGATATTCTGAACATGCCATGAATGCTCAATTTCCGTCACTGGGTTTCTCTAACCCGCATTTCCATCAAGTGGGTATTGCTTTTGCGGGAGTGGCAGCAAGTGAGTAATGCCTTGTAGTTCCATGGAGATAACTTGCTCTAATCAAATATTCCAAAGTCCAGTGTTCCAAATTTCATTACGATTTTGCTGTAAGAAGAAATGTGTGTGTGTGTGTGTGTGTGTGTGTGTAAAGGATTAATTTTTCTCCTAATCAGTTAGAAAAACAAAACAGCACAAAACACAGCTCAGGAAAAGAAAGCAAGCAGGGATCAAAATATCCCATCTGTGGTACAGAATAACCTGTGGCTTAGGATATCTCATAGAATGACTTTAAGTCACGTGAGAATCTCAGGACTTGCTGAGCAGACTCTGGAGTAGCTGGCTGCATTGGAATCCTGGCTCCACCTCTTGCTGGCTCTGTGCTTTGGGACCTTCCATACCCTTCCTAAATCTCAACCTTGCCATCTGTAAAGTAAGAGTCATAATAATATTTCCCTTATTGGGTTGTTGCAGGCGAAATGAAATAGTGTAGGTAAAACTACTTACACACCTAGCATGAGAAATGCAATGTTAGCTGTTGTTCATCAGGTTTCTGTGAAAACACACTGGTGGTTGGGCACCACTGGCTCATACCTGTACTTCTAGCTACTCAGGAAGCTGAGGTCTGAAGATTGTGGTTCAAAGCCAGCTCAAGCAGAAAGTCCATGAGACTCCTATCTCTAGTTTATTACCAAAAAGCCAGAAGTGGAGTTATGGCTCAAGTGGTAGAGTGCTAGCCTTGAACAAGAAAGCTAAAGGACAGTGGCCAGGCCCTGAATTCAATTCCCAGTGCTAGCATGCACACACACACACACACACACACACACACACACACACACACAGCCCCATCCATGCATGCGTGTGTGTGCGTGTGTGTCTGTATCTGTGCCAATATCATGTTTTAGGCGTAAAAGATAAAGCAGTGAATAGATAGATAGGAATCCTTACCTTTATTCCCCAAGGGCTCAGACAAGTAAAATCCACTTATATGAAGTATTAGTGACTACTTGGGAGAAGCAGAGCAGGGAATGTTCTGGGTAATGGCAATGTGGTCAGGGGTTGTTTTTCTGACTTACCCTCTGGATGAGGACGGCAGTCTGGAGCTACATACCTTGGGAGCCCTGAGTAGCCCATGTTAACTGAGTAGAATTGGAGCAGGAGGTATACCAAAAGTGCTGTACTGATTCTGCCGAGGCAAGCAGTATCATTTGTTGAGATCTTAGTGGGGAATTACGTCCCCCAGCCCCATCCCTGTATTTCAGCTGTTAGTGGAAGATGGATAGGAAGTAGATTTGCAAGCTCTAATTATTCTCTCTGCATAAAAGGTTTCCTAGCTTGAGGGTAGAATAAAAGGGGGTTTCCAAAACTCCTACATCTGTATGCAAAATCCTGTATGCACACGCAGAGGGAAGGGCTATAAATTACAACCCATTCTCAGAGGAACCCATCCCTGCAGCAGGGCTGGGGCTGATTTTCTCCTTGAGTCCTAAAATGATGGCCACACAGGTCGGTGCCATCCTTCCGTCCTCCGTGCTGTGTCCATGATTGTAGGATCTCCCAAGTGGTAAAGCTTTTATTTTTTGTTGTTGTTTTATTTTTTTGGTCTGATGGAGTTGGATACCTCTTAAATGGTCTTCAGCCCCAGGTTGGAAAGAAAGGTCTAGAACACTGTTCAAGTGGGATGTTAGAACCACTAGCGATCCTGTTCACTATCGTCCAGGCCAATGTCCTGGGGTAACATTCTGAACACAGAACAAGGCAGAAGTGCTTCATGCTAAGAATCAGGCTTAACTCTCCTGAGGCTTTTCCTCCCGAGCTGATCTTTTCTCTTAAGTCTCCTGTCACACGTTCCTTTATCGTCCAAACAAACTGTGACAGTCTGCCCATTTGGGCCAAAGGCAAGATCTAGTACAAAACAAAGCCCCTGGAAACTTAATAAGATAAATTATTAGAGCTGACTGGGAACTTAGATAGTGAAAATTCCAAATCTCTTTCCATTGAGATATGTGTCTGCATAGCTGAGGTGCTTATCTAAAATGGTGGTAGAAAGACCGACCCTTCTGGGCACTTAAAAATCCTGAATTTTGCCTTCTTATCAGCAAAACAAACAGTGATAAATGGAAAGTAAAGGATAGGCTGTAGAAAGAACCAACAGAATTAAATATAGATGACTGACCACTGAGCCTTTCCATGCCTAGGCTCTGGCTTCACCACTTTATCTGCACAAGAAAAGGTGTTGGTTTATAATTTTGTCTCTCTCTCTCTCTCTCTCTTTCCACACATAGACACACACAATTACAGCTGGGTGGGCATGGTGGCTCAAGCCTGTAATCCTAGCTACTTGGGAGGCAGAGATCAAGGTATCGTGGTTCCAGACCAGCCAGGACCAAGATACATGGGACTCCACTGTGGCCAGTGGCTGGATGCAATGGTATGTACCTGTCAGGCCAAACTACAGGGGACGCACAATGCCTGCATACAGTAGCTCACTCTATTACCTCTGACTGGGGGAAGCACAAACAGGAAGATTTCAGTCCGGAGCAGCCTTGGCATAAAGCAAGACCCTACCTGAAAAACTAGCCACTACACAAAGAGGCAGATGGGAGGCCTGCCTAGCAACTATGAGGCCCTGAATTTAAAAACTCTACATAAAAAAGTAGCTGGGAATTTGAGTGTGCTCTGAGGTACACACGATCATTTTGGGGGCTCGGGTCTGGAAGTCTAAAGTCTTCAGTGAACCATGTTTTCTCTTTAATGTACATTGTGATTAGTGGAAATCCAGTAGAGGCAGACAGGCTTTCCAAGTGATTCATATTTATCATAGAATTACTGAGCATAATGAAATCTTTTCAAATATAAAAGTAAGCAATTGGATCAAACCATAGTTCCTTACTAAGATACGTTACAATATAGACACATACACCTCCCTTTGGGAGAAAGGGCATAGCACCCCAACCTTTGCACGAGAAAGTCCCATGGTCCATGTGCCCATGGGTTGGAGCGCTGAAGCAGCTAGAGGAGCACTGTGGTCAGGATTGGATCTGGGATGATTTGCAGAGAAGCCCAGCAGGAGAGCAGACCACCCATCCTCAAGCACCACATCAGCAGAAGCTATGGGAATGTTACTGGAAAGTCGTCCCTTGACCTTGCTGTGCCAGCTTACAAGTGAGGAATGCAAGGTTTATTATCATTTGCTAGATGAAGGAGGAGGTCAGGGAGACTCAATTCTCAAAGCTCCGTCATCCTCTTTGAGAGCAAATGTCTGGTATTTAAGGGGAATCTCGGGAGCAAGGTTCCAGGGAGTGCAGGCCCCAAACCAGATGTTGCCCTGGTTTTGTTCTCCTGGCTTATTGGTCTCTGACGTTATTTCTTAATTGACAGAGGTCTGTTCCTTCCCAATGGTGAGAGAGAGGGGTGGGGGGAAGGGAATTACCTGGTTTGGTTGGAAAAAAAAAAAAAGTTAATCTTGAACTTTCCAGCATGGAGACAGAGAAGAAGGGGGAAAAAATGACAATAACAATCACACCCATAGTGCAAGATGGCTACACCCAAAACTTTCATATTTGTTTTTCCATTTGTATTCAGGCATCTTGTTCTTGGCAAATCCTGTGACGATGCCTAGCCTTTGCTACCCTGACCCTCCCTGCCTCTAGGTTATACAGTTTAGTCTGTAGAGATCAGGCAGGTGGAACATGTGGATCCCGGTAGTATGCCCTCCCCAGGACGTTGACAGCTTGAGTGGGTTAGGACGATACATGGGTATTACAAGACTCCAGTCACTGCAGCAATGGAAGGTACCACTGTGATCAAGATAGCCTTATTGGTGGTGATGTGATTGTTTTGATCTTCATGGTGGGTGGTTGTTGTTGCTGAATTTGATATCCACGTTTCAGAAACCAAAGAGATCCCACCCCACCATTTCGTTTCCGGACTTTTGTTTCTTTCAGAAGATCCAGGTGCATTTGCTCACGCATTTGCTCTCCACTGGCCCTTGTTTCTACCCAGCACAGTTCTCTGTCCCTGCTGGCTTGCCACGCCACCGTGTGGGTGTGGAAGCCTAGATTTTTCTCCCTAGCAAGTTTGTTTGTCCCCATTCTCCCTCCTACAGTCCCTACTCTACACTGGCAATCCTCAGGGTTCCATCTAAGGAAGGACATCCCTAACAACCACCTCTTTTCCTCCCAGATCCCAGATCTGCCCTGGTGACTGCCTGCCCCCTGCAGAGCTTGGCCCAGCATGAGGAGGTGGGTAGCAATGGCTCACTCACTTTGCCAAAGGAGAATCGCGACCCTACTGAGATGCTGCCATGCATGTAGGAGTACTCCACGAGTAGAGGTAAGCTGTCTGAGTCCATTTTTGCTGATATAACAAATATGTTAAACTGGGTCATTTCGAGACAATAGGAATGTATTGGTTCTGCAGGGTGAGAAGTCCAAGACCAAGCTGCTGACATACTCAGTGGCCGCCGAAGGTCCATTTCTCATAGGTGGTTCCTTCTGCATGTCATCATGTTGTGGGAGAACAAAGCAGCTCTCTAGGAAGGCCAAAACCTTTAGGACCCAATTACTTCAGCAAGTCTCCAATACCATCGCCTTGGTGATTAGGTGACCTATGAACTGGGAGAGGACTTTGACCTCCAGGCCATAAAAAGCCATGGTCTTTTTTTTTTTTTTTTTTTTCTCAAAAGTCGGTTGCCAAATTTCTCTTCTTACATCTTCATTTATAAATAAGAAAGCCCCAAGCCCAAAGAAGTTTCCGGATCATTCCAAAGTCCCACACCTGGTCAACAGTACACGCAGGGTAAGGATGAGGTCTTCTCATCCTTGGCCCAAATTACCATTCTCCTCCTGCTTTCCTTCACTTGAAGTGTGGCATCCTGGGGCGAATTCATCACTGTGTCGGTTCCTCCCCCTCCCAACAGAAGCTCCTTCATTTGTTTTCACTTTCTTCTTCCCTGCTGGTCAATGGCCTTGAATTTCACAAGTATTGCAAGTGTGAATTGCCTTGGGTTACAGCTCCAGGTTGGAGTCAGTGGCAGTCAATACTTTCTCAGAATGGTGTCTCTCAGCAAGACCCAAAGCCAATAAATGGCAAGCAGGCAATCAACAAGTACTCATTAATCCTCTGATCTCTGTTGAACACTTCAGGCTTTCTGAAGAAGTATCACATTTAATTCTTACAAATGGCAGACACCCTTTTCCAGAGTCACCAAAGCAAAGGGGAAATTTACTGACCACGGGATAAAAATATGAATATCAAGTCATAGGAAGGCCACAGCTGGGCTTTGGAGCACATAGCTCTCTCTCTGGAGGGTGGTAGGGTTCTGAGTCAGCCAAGTGGAATTAACATATTGAATGAGGAACATTGGCCTTACCAAAGCATAGAAGCACACCCGCCCTCTTTGGTTTCTCCATGTGAATTTTCTTCCATTGGCCGTTCGTCATTGGGAACCGTAGTAACATTTATTTTCATTTTGTGCTAATGACAGGTAAGAAAGGTGATTAAATTGTATAAAAGAAAGTCTAATCCCAGCAGTCAGAAAAATGAAGCAAGAGAATGTGAGTTCAGGGCCAGCTTGACTGCATAGTGAGATCCTGTTTCTAAAACAAAACACACACAGAAAAATTATATGAAAGAAGTTCTTAATTTTTCACCATTCAAGAGATTTCTTGTTTGTTTTATACAGGAAGCAGGCGATAATGATGATTTTTTTTTTTTAAAGCACTACGAGTTAGATTTCTTTGAATAACATTTTGAATCCAGGTTCTATTGCTCTGTTTGTTAGTTCTTTTGTAAAATGTGGGTAAGCATAGTGCTTATCTCCTAGGGTTGGGAGAAGCCCATGAAATACTCTTGTGAGGCCTTCGCCTGATCTGTGAATGATGGAAATTATTCCAGCATGAATTTCGTTACCGTAGCATTTCTCAGCAAGCAGCTGTTCATTATAGGAAGACAGGCGGTGTCATGGTATTTGCAGTGACCTTTTTACTACTGGAGGGAGAAAAAAAATCCTCCGGACCCAAATCATGATTAATTTATGTGCTACATTTATGAATAGCTAAGCTTTCTCCATTTGGTTTTCTGAGAGGAGTAAGGGTCAGTGACACATAACATTTGAACTCACCGCAACATGAACCCTTCCGGAACCCTAATTTGGTAGAGATCAAATAGACTGGCTTCTCTGGTAATGAGCTGCGGGCAAGTCTCTGAGCCAACACGTCGGGCCCTAGCATAGCTCACACATAACGCACCAAAGTGACAGCAGCTGAGCTGTGGGGTGGCCAAGGTGCAGTGTTCCTTCCTGGCACATGCCAGGAAGAGAAGAACATTCCAGTAGCTAATGTGCTACTCAAGTAGCAACTGCCTCCTCAGCTACTCATTTCCTCATGACAGAGGATACCAGTGTGGACAGTCTTAGGTTGAAGGAAAGCATGGCTGCCAAAGGGAATTAATTCTCTTCAGAAGCACAAGCGGATATTGGAAATGATGGTTCTGATTTACAAGAAAGAACTTGTTTGAAGATACATTCTGCTGTTGACCTTAAAAGATCCTGCAGTGGGGCTGGGAATATGGCCTAGTGGCAAGAGTGCTTGCCTCGTATACATGAGGCCCTGGGTTCGATTCCCCAGCACCACATATACAGAAAATGGCCAGAAGTGGCGCTGTGGCTCAAGTGGCAGAGTGCTAGCCTTGAGCAAAAAGAAGCCAGGGACAGTGCTCAGGCCGAGTTGACGGCCCAGGACTGGCCAAAAAAAAGAAAGATCCTGCAGTATGTCTGTATGCACAGGTATGCGCGCGCGCGCGCGCGTGTGTGTGTGTGTGTGTGTGTGTGTATACACACACACGCACACAGACAGATATACATCTGCTCAGGCTGTGGCAGGTGTACCTTGCTTGAAATGAACAAACAATTTTAACTCCCAACTGATATAAGCCATGGGAGCTGCATCTCAGTTTCTTCCCCAGGAGAACTATATTATCCTCTTACTTGTAGGCATTCTGTTTCCTAGTCTTTTAATGGTTTCCTAACCATTTCAGAAGGCTTTGATCTCAGAGATGAAGCTAGGCAAGTTGACAAATTTACTCTGTGTGATCCAGTGTTTGGAACCTGACCCTATGCCAAATACATATGCATATACCTCCAAGTTCACTCAGTAGAGGAGCTATTAGTTTAATGTGTCCATTCTAGAGCAAAGACCAGTATGACATGTAAAAAATTACGGAAGGGTTCCATAACACAAATCCACTTCATTTTTAAAGAGAAAAATCCCATTTCACCTCAGATAGGTGGGTCACAAACACCAGCAGTTCATTCCTTTTGCTAAGAAAATGACACTGCCAAGTCTCCTGTTCATGGGTACTTAAGTTCATCTTTCCTTGGGACTGTGACAAATAAATATCCTAAGCACATTCTTCTATGCATTTTTTTCAGATTCACTCATTTATCTTGTGCATATGTTAAGAAAATGACTCTTAAACTTCTTAAAATTTATCTTTTTCTCTTTTGTGCTTCAGTTTAACCCATTTCTTTTTTTTTAAATTTTTATTGTCAAACTGATGTACAGAGAGGTTACAGTTTCATACGTTAGGCATTAGATACATTTCTTGTATTGTTTGTTACCTCCTCCCTCATTTCCCCCCCCCTCCTCCCTACCTCCCCATGAGTTGTTCAGTTCATTTACACCAAACAGTTTTGCAAGCATTGCTTTTGTAGGCGTTTGTCTTTTTTACCCTGTGTCTCTCGATTTTGGTATTCCCTTTCAGTTTCCTAGTTCCAATACCAGTACAGTTTAACCCATTTCTATTGACTCACTTCCATTCACTTGCCTCTGTCTCTTGTCTCTCTGGCTATCTCTGGCTGTTCCACACCTCCCGATTATCTTTCTCACAGAATGTGATTCCCATAAAGGAGAACTAGTAGGTGGGAGTGCTCTCTTAGGTTCCTCCCGCCTGGGTGATGTCTCTTAATCCCATCGAGCTCTTCTGCCTTCAGCAGGCATCCCTTGCCTTCAGACTCAGGATCACTCAGACCTTCTAAGGGCTAAGCATCCTCCTATCGGAACAAGAAAGGCCTCTGGGACTTGATGGCAGAGTGCTTGCTTGCCTCCTCTCTCTAGAGGTCAGATGATTGTTTGAACCGTCTGCTGGGGCTTTAAAGAGAAATAGGATGACGTTCTGTCTTGAACCTCTGCATATTGAGTGATAGCAGATCTCTTGAGTCTGATTCTGATGGATTCCACAGTAGATTCCTGCAGCCACTCACTTACTTTAAAAGCAAGGTGATTAACGATTCATCAAATTATAATGCATTTGCAGATGTTTTTTTTTTTCTCATCTGCAGTGCCCAAGGCCAAGTAAAACTCATGAAATCTTGGGAGATTCTGCTCCCCTGCCTCCTTGGAGTGCTGAGATGGAGGGTGTGAAAGACCTAGTGCATAGATAGGAAAAGCAAGGCAATTAATATGTATTAAGTATGAGGTTTATAGACGTCCCTAAGAATTCTACTTGGCCCTTTACATGCATCACTTTATTTTTAAAAATATGTACAAGTGTTTCTTGTGCATTTGCACTGGGGACAGGGAAGGGAGAGGATGCGTGGGAGGCGTGGGGTGGAGACGCCAGGCATCTGGAGTCCATGTGTCAGCTCCACGCCCCATGCTTGGTTCTTGTTCTCTGTTCCAAAACAGGAGCCTCCAGCACCTCTGGGGTGGGAACCACACACAGAAGTCAGTCACATGAGTGTGGGGATTTTTCATGTCCCAGAATGTTCTACCACTTGGCCGACATTTCAGTTACTTTCTCCACTCCATTTCCTGGCAAAGATTTTGTTGTTTGTCATGGAAATAATCATTCCTCATGGCAGTGCCCTAAGGTGAAGGACTGACTTCCATGCTGTTAATGCAGCTTGGGACCCACAGATGACATTGTGGGAAAGCTTCCTTACTCTGTGGGAAAAGCTGCCTCGAATCATGGCTCCCCAAATGTGAAGTGATGGCTGCTGGAGAGACAGCGGCAGTCTCTTCCTCGTCCCTGTGAGTCAGTCCTGGTTTCCCCTGGGCAGCCTCCCTGGTCCTGGGTGTTCTCTCCCTCCGGGCCTCACCCCCTCACTTCTGTGTCTCTCATACTCTTCCTCACCCTCTCACCTTCTTTCCCATTTTTGTTTTCACATTGCTTCTTTTTCTTTCTTCCTTTGTTCCTAAAGCTGTTAAGGCGTGTGGGTTTCCTTAATGCCCCTATCTTGGGGTGATCATTGTGTGTTTATGTTTTCACAGTGTTCTTAGAGTTTCAGAGCTGGTCCGGAGCTGGCCATGGGGTGGAGGATGGTGATGAGGGTGATGATGGAGAGGACAGGACTGGCAGTGTGTTTACTCTGTGCCTGCTGTTCTAATTATCTATAGAGATCACCTCATTGACCCCTAGCAAAGTCCCTTTTGAAGAACTGTGTGTATTTTTCTTCTAATGTTGCAATAAAGCAGCTCTTCCAACTGTAAGCCACCCACCCCATTTTCTCCTATTTACAGAAATAAGGAAAAAAAAGTAGTGGTTGTAAGAGGTACTTAAAAGCTACTTTTTGCTGTAACGCACAGACTCCTTCCTTGTGCCTACAGATTATCTGGGAGAGAGATCAAGGCTAAGCATCTGAACCCCCTTTGTTTTGTATCTCTGCCAGGAGCCATTGTCTCCTGCAGATAAGACCACCTCCAGTGTCAGTGACGATTAAAAGAAGGCCCCTCCGAGCAATCCTGAGACTATGGACTCTCCAACCACCTCTGATGCCACCCCTGGCAACTTCTGAACTCCTTGTACAGTTTTTTCTTGAGGGGGCGGGGTCCTGGTCCTGGGGCTTGAACTCAGTCATTGTCTGGGTGCTGCTGTTCCTGAGCCTTTGTGCTCAAGGCTCACACTCTTTTGCTGGAGGTATAGCTGTGGTTAAGTGGGAGATAAGTCTCACAGACTTTCTTGCCTGAGTGGGCTGGCTTGGGACCATGATCCTCAGATTGCAGCTTACTGGGTAGCCGGGATTACAGGCATGAGCCACCTGGCACCTGACCTCCCTATACTATTTTAATTATGTATGCCTTCTCATTCCCTACCCCTGTGTCTCCCTATCTCATCTAAGGCAAATATTTGGATGCTGGAAGGCAACTGAATATGTGCTGAAGTGCTGTCTTCCTGTGGCTTATACATAATAAGCCTCGTTTCTCTGCTCTTCACCATATCTTACTTGGTATACTATATAGGAGTTCAGTTTCACAAGTCTCACTTTGTAGAGGGAGAAGGCATTTCTTAGCAGTACTTCCCAGACCAGTACTAAACCACATGGATACCTAGTACTCTGTTTTTCCTGGGAAAAGTGTCTAGCCAAAAAAGAAAAAAAAAAAAAAAAGAGCCAAGTTTGTCGTGATTGAATTAGCAAAAGCAAACATAATTCATCTCTTCAGACTGTGCTTGGAAACCCAAACAAAATCAGAGTTCTGTTAGAGCTATATTGTGTGCATGGCAATTTACTTTAAAATACTTCAGTGTAAGTGGTGTGGTATGTATGCATGCAGTTAACAGTAATCAACACTCTAGGAATGAGTGGTTAATTAGTATTTGAAGAGTCCTTAGCTGAATCAATACTTTGGGGTGAGTTAATTAGCATATAGAATGTTAGAAACATGTTTTATTGGTGAAATTAATTGTACCAACTCTCTGTAGATCAGCCAGGTTGGACAGCAAGAGACCGTACTTGTGCATGAATGCGGTAGGAAAGAACGCATCCAGTCCTCAACAGCAGAGATGGGAGTTCATTGAACCTGCATCTTCTTGCTTCGTGGGGAATTCCACAACTGCCCAGTGATGAGGCCTCTCATCATGCTTTAAGGGGTTCTGTTTCTAAGGAAGTCAGTCCTGCAAAGGGCTTGTCAGGGAACCCAAAGGAACAAAGAGGAGGGGTTCTCCCAAGTTGTAAGTCACCATATTTAAGAGGATACAGGGGAGACGCTTCCCACGGGCAGGCAAGGAATCCCTCCTCTGTTCCCTCCCTAGGTCCTCCCCTCCTCTGCTGTGCTTCTCAGCATCCATATCTTCCTACATAACAAAATATTACAGCACTGAGCATCTCGCAGCTGTGGTGTCAGGAGTCAAGGTGGGGCTTAGCTGCATAGCCTTAGTTGCTGGATAAATTGAGTTCCTCCTGGCTATTAGACTGACTGGCTGAAGGAAGTCACTGTCAAGGAAGGGAAATACCCAGGACATGAACACCAGAAGGCTGCGATGGTTATAGGGCACCATTTTGGGGAAAATACTTGCTAAGTTTGTATCTGATAAAAGACTTCCATTCAAACTACATAGTGATCACTTTTAATAAACCATAAGTAATACAAACAAAACAATAAAAAGAAACAAAAGAAAGGGTGGGGGCATGGCTCTGGTGGTAGACTGCTAGCCAAGCAAACTCAAGGCCTCAAGTTCAAAGCTGCTTCTACTCCAAAAAAAAAAATGGCAAAAGGCTTGAAATGATCCATTGTCAAAGTTATGGAAATGAAAAATAAGCACATAAAAAGACACCTAGCATTCTCAGGCATTGGGGAGTGCAAAACCCTTGAAATATCCATACACACCCACTGTGACATATATTAACTATAGCATTCAATCCTTTTCAGCCCTGTTAAGGGCTGGGTGCATAGCTTAAGTGGTAGAGCCTGGTAAGTGCAAGGCTCCGAGTTCAAGCCTCAGTACTGTCAAGTGAGTAGGGTCTCCTTTTCCCATTGTATAGATAAAGACAGTTGCCTTCAGGGGATCCTGAAGTGTGTGCAGCTAAGTCACGGGGATACAGGCTCCAAACTTGGGCAGCCTGATTCCAGTGCTCATGGAAAATATGATGACTCTACTTTGTCAGCTGAGAATTGCTGAGTAGCTCGGTGCCCAGCTTGATCTTAGCAAACCTTCCAACTAGTCCTGGCTGGGTTATCTCCACCTTCTACTTACCCCTTACTTCCCTCTTTGTCCTTTTCCTTTGCCTGTTTCTCCCCCCTTTTCTTGGATGGGCTAATGTGGCTCTATCTTATCCATTGGGAGAGGACATGCTGGGGGTGCTGACCTCCAGGGCAAACTACCTGTGTTACCAAGACCATACTTCCTGGGTGGTATACACAGCCTGCCCTGCCTGGCCTTCACTAAGGCCCCTGCTCTGCCTCTGCAGCCTCCATGGCCCTTTCCCACGGGGTGAGGGAGGCCCCTTGGTCCACCAGAAAGCTTGCCTGTTCCCAGGGAGAGAGTCCAGACATATCAGAGATCTGCTCCTATAGGAGGGAGGTCACAGGAATCCAGGGCGGGAGAACCATGCCCCCATACCTAGCTGAGGCCTGCCTTCCTCGGGCTAAAGACAGAAGCAGGGGATGCCAAGTTTGCCTCTCTTCTCGCTGAGAAGGGGGAATGGGGTTGAGCTGGATTTTCTTTCCACTCTTGGATCAACAATGGACCCGCCGTGTCTGCCAGGCCATATGGTTTGCAGAGAGGCAGAGGCAGACCGGGTTTTGGCAGAACGAAGGAGCTATGCTGAAAATGACAGAGTCTAGCAACTGGGGGGAGGGAGGGGGCGGCCCTGGCAGAAGAGAACCCCGGGAGGGAGGCAGGTGGAAGGGGAGGTAAATGGACAAGGCAGGAACATATGAAATGGGGCTCTTTTCCAGTAGAGCAAAGGCAAAAGGCATCCTTTGTCCTGGGGGAGGGGGGGCAGCATGAGGAGCCCTGGGTGATTGTGTACTCACAATATTCCCTCAGCGTTTTCATTTTACCACATCTGGGTGCTACTTACATTGTGTCTAGTTAATAGTTCTTCCTTGTACTGACTTTTGAAAAACATAAATTTATTTAAACGGGAAGATTTTTATCACTAGCACATGTGGGAAGCTTGTCATCATTGGATGTTAATCATAAACAGAAGTAAAAGGAAAACAATGTGGTAATATTAAATTCTAGCTCAATATGACTGCCTACTGAAGACTTGGCACTTGGACCTACTCTTTCATTTAAAAAAAAAAAAAGGAATCTAAACTAAAAACGAGAATCACTTTTAAAGACCTACCAGCATTAAACTGGGACTTTTTCTTTGCTGTGATCAGAAGGTTTGAAAACAGCCTCATTGGTGTTCCTTTTTCTCACTGTGGGGTTCATTGCTAATTCAAGGATATATCAGTGATGCAGGTTTTACTGGAACACTTTGGCAAACGCTGGGGGGAGAAGGCAGGACAGGCATGGCCCCAGTCATTAGGCGATGGGACTTCTCATTCTCTGCCTCCATTGCTACATCATCTTGGAATGTTTCCTTACGAGGAATCTAGATTTTTCTCATTTGTTGGAAGGAATGGAATTGAACTTTGTAAGAAATAGTAAATTGATTTTATCCTTGGGAATCACATATTGAGAATGATTCTGAAGCTGTGACCAAGCTGGTGCGAAAGGACGCCATGGTAAATTAGTGATGTCTGCCCCAGGTTGGAGAACCTCTCGGGTACCCTTGTGTTCTGACAGTTTGTGGCGGCGTGATGTACACAGTCATCCAAGAGAATATTTGGGCTTGCTTATTTGCTCATGACTGATGACCAAGTAAGAAACAAGACAGTTTTTATAAGTGATTGGAAAACAATTCAACAGAGTCTAACAAGTATTCATTGTGCTTCTATATTGTGCCAGCCTCTGAGTTGGGAATATAAAGATGAAGAATAAGACTTAGTCCCGATGCTGGAAGAGCTCACAGCCATGTCCATGGAGAAGGCCGATGACAGAATCCTCAGCAGGTTCCACACAGGTACCTGGCCGCATGCAGTCGTTAAGTACTACATGACGGCACATACCCAAGTCAGGAATTCCTTGGAAGCATACCCTGACCTGGAAGTTGTTATGCCAGCACTCTGGAAGTTCTCAGAGATTTGTAGAAACGTGTTGTAGGTTAAATTGTGTCCCTTATAAAATTATGTTTCAGTCCTAACTCCCAGTACTTGGGAATAAATAAGACCTTATTTGGAATAGGTTGTTAGATGTTGAGTCATGACTCCTCCCCACAGATACTTCAGAATGTGACTCTATTTAAATTTAGGATTTTTAGATGATTAAGTTAACGTGTGTTCACTAGAATAGCCCCTAATCCAGCATGACTAGTGTCTCATTATGAAAAGGGAAGTTAGATTCACAGACAGATACTGACAAGAAATTGAAGTGGAGAGACACAAGGAGAAGGTGGTCATCTTGCATAAACCACAGAGAAGTCTGGAACAACTCCTGCTCTTACAGCTTTTTGGAGAAATAACCCTGCTGGCAGCTTGATTTTGAACTTCTGGTGTCCAGTACTGTTAAGAAAATTATTTTTTGTTGTTTTTCAGTGAACCAGTTTGAGATATTTTGTTACAGCAGCCTTGGCAACCCAGTACACAGATGTAAGAAGTTAAGATGAGGTTTTCCTGGCTCAGACTGCTCATGGATCTGGTGACTGACATCCTTACAAAAAGAGGGAAATTGGACATATAGAGTCATGGGGATCCCTGTACTGCACATCCTTCTAGGACTGTGAGAGAGTAAAACGTGTTCTGTGACACCCAGTTCATGGTTATTGTCACAGTAGCCCTAGGAGGAAGTGAATACCCTGACTCTTTATCTTGTCTTCTTCTTTCACCTCACCCCTCACCCTGTCCTGTGTAGACTCTCCTCACCCCCGCCTTGGGAAATCTGCTCAGAAAACTGAAGACATAGGCTCATCAAGGTGAGCACCGTGTCTCTCCGATGGAAAGGAAAGACTGGTTTTGCAATGTCCAGCTGTGGGTTCTCTCCAATATTTTCTTTCTCTTTCAGTTTCTTTGTTTGAGGCAGGATCTGATTATGTAGCCCAGGCTGGCCTAGAACTCACACTGCCTCACCTTCCTCAGTGCTGAGATCCACTGGTATTTTCTGCAACCATTATCTCTTATTCCACTACATTTGGAGAGCTAGATGATGGTTCTCATTGCTTCAAAGAAATACACAAGTCAGTTGTTGGTTTTGGTTTCACTAAGTAAAGGAAAGGAAGCCTTTGTGTGGGAAAAAGGAGACAAGCTGTAGCCTGGGTGAGCAAATCTCAGGGACTGCTGGGAATGAGCTCCTCAGAGCCTGGCGCCCAGGGAGACAACCAGCTACGGCTGCAGGACTGGCGCCCCCAGCCCTCTCTCCTGTCTAACACCCCTGAATCTAGACGCCACCCCGAGGGACAGGGAACATACACACAGGCTCGCCTCACCTTCGTGCTACTTCAGGAGAACGGGGCACATCTAGGGCGCAGAAAAAGAAGAGAGACCTAGAATTTATGGAGGCGGTTCAGTTTAAGTAATCAAAAGAGGCTCTTTTTTTTTGCATACTGCAAGGTTAAGCAGAGAAATATGTACTTGCTTTAAGAAGATAACTCTTTTCTATACCCATGAGGGGCATAAACTCCACAATTTGCATACCCAATGCTTTTTCCCCCTAAATTTATTGAAATAAAGCATATATGCAAATCAGAAGTATCCAGCTCAATTAATAGTCACCAAATAAATTCACCTGTGTAACCCCCACACACATCAAAAGAACATTACCAGCACTGCAAGCACTGGCCTGCACCTCTAAACTTAATCCCTTCATCTGATCGGCAACACATGCATTTTTATTGTCTTTAAATCTTACATAAAGGGAGTAGACCCAAATACACCCTTTGGTGTCTGACTTCTTTAGCTCAAGAAGCTTGTGAGATACATCCAGTTTGTTTCATGCTTGTCCAGAAGATGTTTGTGTACTAGGAGTTATAAATCCATTCTGTTCTCAGCAGACATAGAGGTGGTTTATAGTCGGGAGTTCTTGAATATAGCACCAGTGTGTACACTCTTGTACCTGTCTTTTGATGCACTTAGATGGTACTAGTGGGGATAATCCTAAGACTAGAATTGTCAGAGAACGGTCACAGAGTGTGTGTAGAGTTCAGCTTTAGGAAACACTGCCAGATAACCAGTTTGAAAAGCTATCAGTTAATACACAAGTTACCACATCCTCCCCATCATTCCACTCAGTAGTCGTTGCCTTTCTCACTTTCGCCATTCTGGTTTGTGTGTGGTTGCCTTGTGTGTTGGTTAAGGATAAGGATTGAGGAGTTTGTTCTAACAGTCTTCCAGGCTTTCCCCAAAACAGTTTTCTGTTTAAGCAGCCCAATCCTTTTCTCCACTCCTCTTGCTAGCAAGACAATTTGGGGAATGCAAGAACAATTTGTTTTCACCATCACAGTATATTGGAACAGAAAAGATACCCTTCAAGATTACCCCCCCCCCCATGCCCTACTGTACGGAGAAGAAACCAAGCAGGGGAAACTACCCACGCCAGTTCCCAAGGATCTTCCCTCTGTTGGGCTCCCTTGGTCATGAATTCGCTGTGTTTTCTTCTTCCCTGCTCAACTTCTCTATTATAAGTCCAAGACATCACTGCCGGACTTGACAATAGATAATATTTTGTGCCAAGTGTAGTTAATTCAGATTGGCTGACATCTGGACTGTTCCCTTGGCCATGCAGCCCACCCCTTTGGGTGGGAAAAATACTCTGAGCTGAGGGTTTCTCGACCAAATGGGGCACTGCATTCCCCAGCCTTGTTGTCTGCCTGGAGCTTGTGGTGAGATTGCATTTCAAAGCTTCCAGAAGCTTCCCTAATCCTCATTTCTCATCAGCCTTGGCAGCTGCCCTTGAATTCTAAGTCCTATGTCACATGGGGGATGGACTGAGGATTGGGTTTTCTCTCGATACTCACTCTCTCTCTCTCTCTCTCTCTCGCACACACACACACACTTACACACTTTTTTTTTTTCTTGAGACAGGTCTCATTTTGTAGCCCATACGGGCCTTGAACTCATTATCCTCCTACCTCAGCCTCCCAAGTTCTAGGAGAATAGGTGTAAATGACTCCATCTGGCTTCTCTCCTATTTTTATGGCAACGAACAGGTCTAGTCACTTATTCTTCTGAGTGCCACACAGCACATCATTTAATGCCCACAGTAGCCCTATGAGGCAAGTCCTGTTTTCTCCTTTTCATTTTTTAACGTTAAAGGTTTCTGAGACCTCATCCCATCCACAGACCTAGTGTGAAGTGGCTGAGCCAGGATGTGGACCTGAGAATTCAGAGGGACGTTCTGCACCATGGCGGTTCTACAACTCCCACCACCGTCACCTGTGAACTCAGGATTGAGTAGGAAGAAAATGCTGGCTCGGGCCATACTTTTAAGAAAACTGCGGAAAGGAGAGCCTGAAGCTGTAACGCCAGTGTGTTTCCTTGTAGAAGGAACACAGCGTTGTTGAAGTCCCGAGCCCATTGGGAAACACTGTGAGGTGTTTGTGTTCATGGGATTTTTCTTTAACCACTTGACTCGGGACCTTGGCAGAGTCACAGATCCTCGATCCGTTGTTAAGGAATATGGAGCCTCTTGCGATGATGGGACATTAGGATAAGGTACCATCTCTTCAGATATGTGATGATGGGGTTCCACCCAGGAACCCTTAGAAGTGTAAAAGGTGGTGGGGAAAGGGAATAAATCACACAGAACAAAGCCCAGAAGGCTTCCTTCATGAAAAGGGATAGTAGAGTGGAGTCCATACTGGAATTAAAATGAGAAATTCAGCAGGAAGAAATCAAGTGCATAATTGGCCCTGATGATGGAAAAGAGTAATAGTCAAGCTCACAAGGTAATGATCAGGGGACAGGGGCACAGCAGCTGTTCAGCTTGGTGCAGAATCATGGCTGAGAGCGGAAGTTCACGTTGCAAAGTTTTACCTTAAGCACTAACATGCTTTGGAGAACTCTGACATAGTAAGTAACATTGAAATCTAACTTAGAGAACACGTCAGCCCTTCTTCTTCTAGCTAATTTCTACTTGGCTCTCAAACCTTCCCCATTCTTCCCAGAAGATCTTCTCCAGGCAGATTTTTCTAGATCCTCCTGTTGGATTTTTTATGTCCTCTTCCTGGTGATTTCTTGTTGCTCCCTGCAGTGTTTTCCCATCAAGGGTCAGTTTACTCCTCTACCTAGCACGCGTAGGGACACCATTGGTTGTCACAGTGAGCCAAGAGGGAGGAGCAATGTACTGTTTTCATGTATCAAGTAGACACCAAGGATACTTGTGAAATCCTACGGTTACTTCATTGCTTAAATCTTGGATTATCTGCAAGATCTGTATTTGTTCCTCTTCTCCTAACTAGTGAGTTTTTTGACTAGGCACCAGAGCTTCTGAAAATTTACTGAGCATAAAGCAACACTTCCCTTTGTACCAGAGATGGCGCCAGAATATGTACTTTGGGGGTGTCCACTTGCCTCTTCGGCCTTCTTTCCCAAGCCCTCTTCCTCAGTCTTCCTGCATAGCCCATCAGGGCGTCCTGGCTGCTAGGTTTGTACCAGACAACTCGGCTTCTTTGTTCTGGTTACAACAGCATAGACAGACACAGTGCCCCACATCAGCACATTATATTTTTTCTACAGAGAATTTATAATTGTATGATAGTTAGATGACTGTAGATCAGAAAGCTAGTACAAATAAATAAATAATAATAATTAAAACTCTGGTTAAAGCACAAGAATGTATTGTGGATAGGTTGCAGAACATTAGAGGACATTACAGGCTACAAATAGTTGCCTTGGTTTCTCCAACAACTTCATACATGTTAGTTCTATGGAATCTGTGTGCTTTCCCCATGTTTCTGGGCTTGACCTGCATGTCTTTCTGTTTATATAGAACCAAAGTCTTCACAAAGACTCAAGCTAGAAAATAGTCAACTTTCATCACCTTTAAGACAAGGTTCTTTATTTTCCCCAAGCCTGGAAGTCTGGAGAAGAAACTGTACCATACAGAATCAGTGAGAAGGACGTAGGAGGTACCTTATTACCCCATTTTCAGCCTTCTACAAAAGATAGCTGGGAGGACTGTCCCTATTTTTGGATAATCACCCAGAAAGAGTGACTGATGCCTGGGGGCCTGGCTTTCGACTGTATATGATGTTGCAAAGCTCTGAGTTCTCTTCTAAATGAAAGGCATTTGCAATCTGCTTCAGTTTCAGCAGATCAAAAGAGGCTCGTGGAGACAATTATTTGCTGAAGGGGCACACGACCTTGTTGGACTTGACATTTATTTTATCTTCCTTTGAAAACAGTTAAAGTTGCACAGTTGATATTTTGTATTTCTAATCTTCTGCTTCTAGATGATTACCACAAAGGAATAATAATAATAATAAATGATTAGATCTGGCTGTCGACTTGGAATAGACTTTGGAATTGTTCTTTCCAAAGAAAAACAAGCAGAGAATACTGGGGTTTTCAGAGAGAGCTGCCCACACAAACAGGAAGTGCCTCTGGTTACCTCTGGCCAGTGTCAGGTTTTGAGCTCTACGCCTGCCTCCAAGTTTGGCCACAGGGACAGTCTGTCAGTGATGTGTTGTGTACACCAGAGACGGACGTTTACCCCAAAAGGGCCTACCCTCTATTTGTTCCTTCAGCTCCTCCTACAATCTGGGAGAGTTTTCTTGAGAAATAGCTGCTACACTTCCACACCTGTTCTCTTCTGGATTTATGCAGCCTGCGTGCCAAGTAACATTTGCAGGATGGATTAAGAGCTGCGAGATCTTTCTGATTCTTCTCTCAGGCAGACTGCATATTTGTAAGAGCTTGACAGTGCTCTTATCCAGACCAGCCAGAGAACAAATCCTTTTCAGGTCTAAGCATCATTGTTTCCAGATCAGAAAATAATTTTCTCCTAATTTCTTTTCTTTAATGATCCTCTTCAACAAATACTTTTTTCTCCTTGGAATTGACCAACTGTAATCTAATCTGTTATAATTATTAGTTAGTGATAACTATTATGTATGCTTTAATTTTTTTTTGTAGTGCTAAAGATCAAACCCAGGGTCTTGAAAATTGTACGAAATTCTGAATTATACTCTAGCCCTGTAATTTTTTCTTTTTTTATAATCTGTGAGTAGTTTCACAAAGGAGTTGCCATTCATTGAAGCAGTTTAAAAACAATATATTTTGATCAGTGTCACCACTTTCAACATTCTCATCCATCCCTCCCCTATCTAACTGTTTCCTTACTGTTTTTTTTTTCTTGCCAGTCCTGGGGCTTGAACTCAGGGCCTGAGCACTGTCCCTGGCTTCTTTTTGCTCAAGGCTAGCATTCTATCACCTGAGCCACAGCGCCACTTCCGGTTTTTCCTATATATGTGTTGCTGAGGAATCGAACCCAGGGCTTCATGCATGCTAGGCAAGCGCTCTACCACTAAGCCACATTCCCAGCCCCACTCTTCTTAGTTTTTAGTAATGCTGTTTTCTTACATCTCCAATTTAAGTTTTAGATAGCCATTGATGCTTCATGTGTACCAAGTATCGAGGAGATTTTCCTGCTTCCTAAACCTTTGGTAATAGGCTTAAGTATAGAGCAAAACATTTAAAATATTTTATGAGTGGGGCGCTGGTGGCTCCTGCCTGTAATCCTAGCTACTCAGGTGGCTGAGTCTGAGGATCACCTTAAGAAGCCAGCCTAGGAAAGAAAATTTGTGAGACTCCTTATCTTCAATAAACTACTCAGGAAAAGCAGGAAGTGGCCCTGTGGCTCAAGGGGTAGAGTGCTAGCGTTGAGCACAAAGAGCTTCAAGGACAGTGCCTAGGCCCTGACTTAAAGCACCATGAGTGGCAAAAGAAAAAAAAAATTGTGAACTTGATGATCCAAAAATACCTTCAGATTCGGAAAATGTTCTTTCTACATGAAAGAATTTTGTGCAATGATTTTTTTTAAAGGAAAGAAGAACAAGGAAAAAATAACAAGATGTTTCCCTAGATATAAGGCTAATAATCAGCATCAGGATTTCTTTGACTTTCTGGAGAGAAATCCTAAGCTCACTCACATTTTTCCTTCTAGAAGTCTGTTCCAATGTGGAAAAGCAGCAGGGGTGGCAGGCAGAGGCACTGCGGTTCTAAGGGGACTGCAGAGAGCACTTTGAACTACTGAACATGTCCATGAGAACAGAGCTGATAACCGACCCTGAAGTCATTGTCACTGTTCTCTTTAAGCATCCAAGCATTGTAGGTGAGATTTTCTTGACGCAGAATGTGGCTGGCTCCTTTCAGGATGCCGAAGGGTGTCATTTTCAGGTCACAGTCAGCTCCCTGCTCTGTGACTCTCTCATGAGCCAGGGCTTTGATTACAATGTGCTTCCTCCGAAGCCCCCAAGTATCACAGCCTGGTAGTGACTCAGACAGATGGCTGACTAGGACAGGACTGCTCTGATTGGTAATAAAAGTACAGGAGCCACACTGCATTGTGTACAAATATGAGAGGCTGTGGCTGATTCCTTTGTGTTTCTGGATTCTATTTTGAGAAAGGGATGATCTTTTCTATGCAGAACACTCAGAGAATGAGCAATCAGGCCAGAGAATGAGCAATACAGGATCTACTGTAGTTTGTTCCATTCAGGATTAGTTTTTCTCTCCCTTCTCCCAGTCAGGCTTCAAAACCACACTCTTACACTCAGGTTTCTGATAGATTGTCCATGCATTTAGGGAAGAGGAGAAAATTTCAATATCCTTTAATAGAACTATCAGAGGCACTCTTAAGTAAAAACCTTATTAGTTTAAACTATTTTGCCTAGCACTTCTCTTAAAACACATTGCTAATGACCCCACCCCCTAATAAAGAAAAGAAAGCAAGGAAAATGTAGATAGGGGTAGGATTAAGGGTAGACTCTACACTGTTTTGCATTCCTTAGGTGAGGAATCCAGGAACAAGTGGAACATTGACTTTGAACTAAGAAGTCCCTGTTGGGGCTTTGCTTAGTTTACCATACTGTTGGAAAACCTTTGAACATCAAGAGCATGCCTGAAGATAGGCTCTGGTGGCTCACACCTGTCATCCTAGCTACTCAGGAGGCTGAGATCTGAGGAAAGTGTATCTTCTCAGGCCCTGCCCTCAGAGTTTCTGTAATTGAGCTAATTTGGGCTGGAGCAAGGGAATAAGAGTAAGGTATCTTGAAAGAGAAACGTGGTAATTCTAACTTGCAAATACTGCATTAAAATACAGCATTCATAAGTCACATGGACAATTGCAGCCCAAATCAGTGAATGATTAATTCTCTGATCTCTAGCTGCCACCACGAAGGCTCTGCTAAACAGGGGGAGGTGCTGAGGATGGAGAAGAAGGATAACAGACGAGGAGACCATTGATCCGGATTCCACGCCTTGCTGTCATTTATGAGCCACATAACTTGGACCCGTGTCACCGTAGGATGGGGACTATAATTCAGACCTTGTTGAATCACTTGAGTCATGAGGATCGAATGCGAGATAACTCACATGACACGACATGTTAGAAGTCACAATTTTTTCCTTTGAGAGGCACTGTTTTTTCCCTTCAATCTGGTGATGGCACAGTCACTACCGAAGCCCTCGTGACCAGTGCTGCTCATGCAGCGAACCACAGGCAGTAAGCTGTATTGCGAGGGCTAGCTTCCAACCTGGTCCTCTTGGCCAGGAAGGACTGGCTTCCAGGGTCACCAGCCAGCCGCACACTTACTGGGGGAGGAGAGGGTGAGGAGGCCTGGTTGAATGCACGTCTCTGCAGGTGTGGATAGGAATGTGCTGTAATAATCATTAGGATCTCTCACAGTGAAGAGTGAGGGTGTGGTTCTAGTACTGACTGGGGCCTAAGGACTAAATGGGACATCACATTTTGTCTTGACCCCGGGGGAGAAAAACTGTCTTGGACCAGGTCTTCCTTTTTACCTCCTGCCTTTCTCCTTTACCTAGTGTACCCTTCTGCTGCAGTGCTTCTGACCAGTCCAAGTACATACCCCAAAAGTCTTTGTCCACTGCTTACCCTCTACCAAACTCCTTTCCTTCCTGACAGTTCTCAAGCCACCTGTCCTCAAGAGGCGTTGGTAGCAAGGCATCTGGGACAGATTCCGGCAGTCTCCAAGCCTCAGTGTTGGTCTCTAACCGATGATTTGTTTTTTCATTTTACACTGGAACAAAGCTATTTATCCCTTGGCAGCTGAGAAGCAGAAGGGCGGGGAGGGGCGCGGGGAGAATAAGGTGCCTCTGTCCCCTTCAGAGAAACCCTGCCAATGTCCTAACTTTCTTTCCCTAGGCCCTACCTTCTAAAGAGTTAACTCAATAGCACCATCATAAGGGGACTAGGTCCTTAACTGAGGCCTTTGGGGGCCAGGCAAGATCTGGACTAGAGAATCTTCCTTCTACTACTTTTGAAAACAAGGCAATGGGACGTTTCTGTCCTACCTGTGGAAAGTCTCCTTTCCCTGCCTGTCAGAGACTATTAAGTTGGCCCTAAGAATGCTGGCAGCCTTCCTCCCCAGCAGGGCTTGGCCCGTGGAGCCTTTATTTTTCTGTTTCCTCATTTCTGATGTGACATTGGGCTCCTCATAGCAGAAGTCTCAAGGTCAGTATTTCCCCTAATGTGCCATTAGTGAAAATTCATTTCATGAGTACTGTGTATTGAGGAGAAGAATCTGTCTTAAAGCCAGCATTAAAAAAAAAAATGTTTGTAAAGGATTGGTTTCTTGCTTGGTTTGAGAGATGAAGAGCAGATTAAGAAGACAAATATGGGAGGTAGCATTAAGGAGAAGATGAATCTTAGCAGTCTCCAGCGGGGGAATAGGAGATGCAATACTGTGAAGTAAGCAGATGTGACATGCACCAGGACGCGGATATGCTCTGTCTCAGAGAAACCCTTGCAGGGACAGCAAATAGACAACGCCTGCCCTGCCCATCCACACTCTGGAAGAGCACTTAGCAACCATAGCCCTTCTCCTAATAAGTTGTATTGAGACAGCCATACTCATTAATGCACTCAGCAACTATCTCTACCTTACAACAGCAGAGTAGCCATGACAAAGACAACCGACTCATAAGGTCAAAAACATGTATTATCCGGCCCTTTATAGACAAAAGCTTCATTGATTTCTGTCCTAGAATGCTGAGTCTCACAGGATACGACTTTATCTGGTGAGGAGTATTTCACACGTGGAAGCTGGTGTATAAGTCCGGCATGTGGTTGATGTGGCGTGGGCGTGGGACAGAACTCACAAAGGCCCACAACTCAGCCTTTTTTTTTTTTTTTCCTTCCCTAACAGTCTCTAGGATCTAGGGCTTCTGGAATATTGCTGGAAAATCCCTTCAGAACACATGCTTCGTGAGGACAGGACACTTCACTTCTTACGCATGTATTTAGTGATGGCATAATCAACATACTCAGCAAGTATAACAGATTCAGTGAGGGGATGAGGAGCCTCCAGCCAGGACCCAAATCCCCCTGCCAACCAACATTGACGCTCTGCCAGCTTCTGTGACCCAAACTCCCCACAAGACCAGTTTATAGCCCCTGTGTCCTTCTCCCTTCTCCTCCTGTGGCTGGTTTCTGCCTTCAGCCCGACTCTGCTGTTGTCTTGGAGATTCCCAATGACAACTAACTACCACCAACCTTGAGTCAGTGTGCTTTGGTTCTTAACATCAAGCGATTCATTGAGCCTTTTCCTGTTGGCTTCCCTTTCTTTCCCCTCACTATTCCCTGGATCCTTCAGAGGTGGAGGAGGGGAAGAAGGAAGGGCAGGGAAGGGATGGGAAGAGAAGTACATTTTAATGTTTTAATTTTAATTGTTACTATAAAGATGATGTACAGAGAGGCTACAGCTACACAGGTGGGGTAAGGAGTACATTTCTTTTTGGGCAGTCTCACCCCTTCCCTCGCTCTCTCCCAGTGGCTCCTCCCGTCCCCACTCCCAAGTTGTATAGCTCATTTTAATGTGGTGCCTAGTGAGTACCACTGCTGCATCTGTTCACCCGTCGTCCCTCCATTTCTTTGCTCTCTTACCTTCCCAAGACAGGTACACGAACCAACACGACAGAAGGAAGAAAACACAAACAGCAAACAAAGAAAAAACCCCTCCTGGTTTTGCAAGCAAACCCAAGGCCTTGTGTATACTAGGCGGCTGCTCAACCACTGAGCTCTATCCTGACCTCATTTTATCTTATTTAAATTGACAAATCAGAATTTGATGTTTTTATGGAGTACAGTATATTACTTAATGTACATACTTATTGTGGGATGAAAAAAATCAGATTAATTCACTTATTGCCTTTAATATTTGTCCTTATTTTTGTGATAAGGGGGAGATTGAAATCTAGAGGATCATGGTTTGAGGCCAGCCTGGGCAGAAAAGTTTGCTAGACTCCCATGTACAAGTGTGCTTATTTCTAACTGTGCCTTTGTGCCAATTGGTCTCCATTTAAATCTTATGCACTGTCAAAGAAAACGGTTAATACAGGGGCTTTTTATAGATACATAATTACTAAAACAAAAAGAGAAAATCCATAAAAGTTTAGTTTGACAATATGAAAGTAATATGAATAAATAATTACAGCCATTAAGTGAACTTCTCATTTTGTCTAATTACCATGCAGCACAATAATAAGATTTGTCATTAAATATGTCAGATTCATTTTGCTGTTAATTTATTTGATCACAACTTCAAACTTTGTTCTCAACTGCACAGCTTCATGTTTTGCAGTTCACACAGTTGCTGTGGCTTAAGAATTTAGATGGCAACTTGCTCACCATACTCTGGCCACAGGAAAAAAAATGTGTTTTGAAGAACAACTTGAGAGAATTTTGTTGCTATCTAATTACCATGATTCTTTATAGTTTGTTTTAATTTTTGACCATGTATATTAAGGTGGAGGGAGGCTGAGCCAGAGATATGAAGCTTCTGATGGATTTCATGATTCGTGCCATGTGTTTTGTCATTTGGCCTAGGCTGAGGTTTGCCAAGGAGAATACAAGTTGGCTTCCAAGCCCTGGTTATCTCTGTACATTCAAATGAATTGCTTATATCACTTTCAGTATTGTTTGTATTTGTTTATTGCATACTAATACACCAATGACACTGAAGTGTTCTGGAAGAATCATTCTATATGAGGTGAAATGGAAAACCTTGCATTCCTAAACCACAGAGTACTAATGAAATAACTGCATTTAGTCACTTAGTAAGCATGCAATATGTGCCAAGCACTGTGCTTGAATCTTTACAACAGTCACTCCTGTGCGGAGACACTCAACTATTCTACCTTCTCGAAGATCTAGGGGAAATGACATTGATTTGGGAAGGGTCCTATCATTGCATCTGTTTTAGACATTCAGCACTTACATATTCAATAAATATATACATATAAATACACATATACAAATATACATATGTATGTATATATGCATATGTTTGTATATCTTGTTCAAAAGTATATGAGATTCTGTGGAGGCCAGCCTATTTCTTAATGAGCAATAATCTAGTTAGAAAAGGCTAAAGAGTTATCAAGCAATTGTAATATACTGGGATACATGCTGTGATAGGAGAAGTCCAGTATTCTGTGAGACACTAATCCAAGTCTGAGGACAACCAGGGATGGCTTCCGGGAGGAAGAGGCATCTGTTGCTGAAGCTGGTAGGATAGGAAGCAGTAAACCAAGAGAAAGGGGAAAAAGCAAGAAGAGATGGTCCAAGGTAGCGTAGAGATGTGAGAAGAGAATATTTCATTGAGCTTGTGGGAAGTACAATGGCTTCACAGATAACCACTGAGTTGTATTCTCCAGAAAGTTCCCTGCCTTCCTGAGAATCAGTGTCTGATCGTCTCAGCATTACTCTATTAACAAATATATGCATAAATAAACCAGTAAGAAGCATCGGGTATTTACCCAGAAGACAGCGAGTGAAACACTGAGACCTTGCTCCTTTCTTCAAAGATGAAGAGTGTAGGGTTGGAACATCCTTGGAAGGAGGGGGGCAGAGGAGAGCACATTTAAACAATAAGGCTCACTTTGAAGCCAGAGAAAGAAAAATGCTGTGAAGAAGCGCTCAGGTTTGGAGTCAGGGCCTTGCCACCCTGTTCGCTGGCTGTGGGGTCACCCTGCACAAATTACTTAACCTTTGTGAGGCTCTTTTTCCCACCTATGAGGCTGGAGTAATAAGAGGCTCTTGTCCGGACTGCTGCAGAATTAACCTGGCAGCACACAGGCAACAGTTAGCATGCTCCTCCGCGGAGAGCAAGCGCATAATAAATGTTTTAACCATTCTATTATTATTATAATTAATTCAGAGCATAAATACTTAAGTGGCTGCTCTGCAGTACCTCCCATATATTTGCTTCCAAGCCCTTCTGGCTTCCTGCCACGCCAGCCACTGCCTCTCTCTCCAGCCCCTCCTTCCACTGGATGCTCCTCTTGGGTCTTCTTGCGGTGGAAGAACCGTGAGCCCTGCGGGAAGCCGGCGGTCTGTTTCCCAAGCAGCCTTCGGTCTCCTAGGCATCCCTCTCGGCTTCCTTCACTACAAGGAGGGAGACCTCTGTATCCATTGCCTCCAGCCTTGTGTTGTCACTCATGCGGCAGTTAATTACATACCTTACAGTGCTATGTTTTTTCATGGGATGATATGCTTTTATCTGCTGCTAATTTTATTAGGCACTAATCGTGTAGGAGGGATTTAGCAATGGTCTTGCTTGTGTAAAGGATAGAGGGCTATTAAGCTGGGGTGAAATATCTAGCCCTAACCACAATGGAGTATGTGCTCAACTAGAATCACTCATCAGAGGTATATTTGCTTAAAACACAACAACAGTAACAAAGAATAAGATCCAGCCCATTTACCCATTAAAGGACAAGTAAAGACATTTGTTATGTGATAGTTCTGAAACATTAAAAAAAAACCTTTATTTTGCTTATTTATTGATTGATGGTTAATGCTCTTTCAAAACCCAGAACCTAGGGAAATCGGAGCACCATTATTAAGAGAAGCTAGGAAATGACAAGGCTTGGTTTGTTGACGCTGGTAAGAAATGTTCAGTTTGGAGTTGGGAACAAGTCCATTTCAAGGCCATCCATGTATGCAAGGGAAAATGTCCAACCAGGCAGTTGGTAGTTTGGGAATGGAGCTGAGAAAGACGGGCAGAAGTAGATGGGGGCTTCCTTCCCAGAGGAGATGGCCACTCCTTAAATACAAGCACTGGAACATTGATGATCCAGTGGGAGGCAAAGTATCTTACCAGGGCTGGTAACACATCACTGGAGCTGCTTAAACTGCTTTGAGCAAGATGGAGAAAGTAGCCCGGGACCCAGAGGACATAGGACTGGAGCCTCAACTGCTTCCTTGGAAGTCTTCTCCATCTTAAAACATCCTATAAATCTTCCATTCTACCCTGCACAAGTAAGATTTCAAATTACCTACCAGGAGACCTGACTCTGCCACATAGCAGGTGGCATTTAGCCTGTGTCTTTGTGAGGACACATCACCCTGGCCGCTCCTGTTTAGCTTGAGAAGTAAGGCACTGAACAAGGAGCAGGGATCCAGCTACCTGGTGTGGCTGGAACCCAGGCAGGCAGGTATATGTAAGTTATGCTATCAGGAAGCCCTGGTTAGCAGGAGAGTACTGGTGGCTGGATGGCCATCAGCTCTTTGATAGGATGGATCAGAAGTGTTAGTAGACTCCATTGGCCATAGAAGGATGGGAGAAAGATCCCCCTAGGCTGGGTGATCAGGGAGCAATTTGCTTCTGAGACATTGTAAAGTTCCCAGCAGGATTACTGACAGGTTGAAATTTCTCTCCTGAGTTGAAACAGATTGCCAGAACTTTGGTCCCACAGCATCTTTTACTGACAGATTGGGTGTGATTTCCCCCCCCCCTCCCCACCACCCCCAAGATAAGGGTGTTTCAAAAGCAGAGGAGGAAAAGGAGGCTGGGAGTGAGAAGTGGGTAAGGGGAAGGGCTTTGGAGACAGCTGTCAGCTTCAGAATGGTTGCAGGATGGTCCCTGCAGATGTGCACAGAAAGCCAACTGCCAGTTCCCTGAGCCACCCACAAGCCAATAAATCCAAGGGCAACCCAGATTCTATAAGTGGATCCCAAGGGGCTGTGGGACAAAGGGCTGAGCTACAGGGTGGACTTGGTTCTTCATATGAAATGAACATCTTCCCTTGCACCAAATTAAACCAATTTGATCAAAATTTGTAATGCAGAGGAGAGTAATTAGATTGAAGATTTTAATTAGGCACAGTTTTGATGAAACTTAACGGGAGCCGGCAGGAACTGTCTTGCTGTCTATTAAACATAATTCTGCCTGGTGGAGAGCTCTTTAGTTGATGATTTTTAATGACTGCCCAGATCTCTGCTTCTTTGCTAGTATCCAGTCATTCTGTATAGAAGGGAAGGGGATGTGGGCCAGGAGGTGGAATGGGGAGACACTTCTTCAAGGGAATGCTGGTGGTAGACTTTCAGGGTACCCAGTTA
The DNA here is from genome assembly GCF_023159225.1 of Perognathus longimembris pacificus. NCBI lineage: Eukaryota > Metazoa > Chordata > Mammalia > Rodentia > Heteromyidae > Perognathus > Perognathus longimembris. The sequence continues at coordinate 19,608,456 of NC_063185.1, forward strand.
GGCTGCTTTACATCTGCCAATGTGGAGAAATACATATGGTGGATTGGTACTGAGGGCTGTAATAGATTGGGAAGGAGAAGTCAGGGCTCACTGCAGGCTGAGAGGCCCATCAGTCTTTCTTATGTGCTAATTGCCTTGCACATCCGGATTTCATTTCATACAACTTGAATCGTCTCCTGACCTCCCAGTTTTTAAAGAAAAATCCAGACAGAAGGGTTCTGGATACGGGGATTTGGAAAGAGTCCTCATCTATTAGGACTGAATACTTAGAGTCTTGTTTCCTTAGCACAGCTTCTAATATGGAGAGGAGGGAGGGACACAGCCACCGGGCATCACTGAAAGAATGAAGGAATCAATAGAGAAGCCAAGGGGTGAGAGTTAGGAACTCACCTTGGGACTTTGCTGATAGAGAGATAGAGAAGGTCTGTGTGATTAGAGGGGGGTCTTGAATAGATACTAAGTCTGGAAAAAAGAAGGAAGGCCATTTAATCATATCCTGGATGGGAAAGGATCTAGCTATGTTCTGAGTGCATTGGAAAGCAACAATGTGATGTAATTTACTTATTTATTGCCAGTTCTGCACCTTGAACTCTGAACCAGGGCATTGTCCCTAAGCTCCTTTTGCTCAAGGCTAGCACTCTTCCATTTGAACTACAGTGCTACTTCCAGCTTTTTCTGCAATTAATTGGATTAAGAGTCTCATAGACTTTCCTGCCTGGGCTGGCTTCAATCTGCGATCTTCAGATCTCAGCTTAATCTGAGAAGCTAGGATTGCAGGCATGGGCTACCTAGCCTGGTGTGTGATGTAGTTTTTAAAGAGCTCTCTGGCTGTGGTGCTAAAGGTGTCTTAGAGGAGAAATAGTCCATTTGGATAGTGGTGACTTGGATCAAATTCATGTCAGTAGAGGTGAAGAATTGTGGGAAGATTTGTGGGGCATTTGGGAGGCAAAACTGACCGCATTTAGAAGTAGATTAAATGTTATAGAGTGTGCTTAGGAAGAGGGAGGAGTTAGGAACAATTCACTCTTGGATTGTGGGAAGAGTAACTGGTAAATGGAGTACCTTTTACTGAGGTTGGGAAGACTGGGATTGGGAGACGAGAAGGTTAGTAGATGATTTACAAGCTCAGTACTTTTTGTCCTCCCTGAAATTGAGATCCGTGTGAGACTCCAAGTAGAGATGACAGGGAGACAGCTGGATATATGACCTGAAGCTCAGATGAGAGGCCCAGGCTGAAGATAAAACCTTGTGAGTCATCCGCATATAGATGGTACTTAAGCAATGGGACTGGATGAGCTCACCTAGGGCGGGAGGTAAATAGGAAAGGAAATAGAAGCCACAGATGATGATTTTCTGCAGGCTGCTTAGCCTCCGTTTGGCCTGTTACCCAGAGCTATTTATCAAAGTGTTAGAGGGTAAAATACTGAAGAGACTTAATTAAGGAATATGCTTTAAAAGAAGTGCAATGAATTATTGTTAAGCATATGCAGTTGCTCTGAGATGACTCCCCTCCAAAAGTGGTATGGAACGGAGGGCCTTTTATCTCTTCTTAGAATGAAATGTGAGTGGAATGGGCGTCTGTTGCAGGGTACACGAGTGCTTTCCTTTCCTAAGCATTTGAATCCCCTCTTTCAGGTTTATTGGTCACTGCGTTGTTTAAAGCAGTAATTCTCAGTCACAGTTGCTCAGTACAATCATCTAACCAGCTAGTTAAATCTGGGGTAAGGTCCTACCGATATCTGGGGTTTTCTTTGGTTGGTTGTTTGCCAGATTCGTCAGATCCTCTGTATTCTATGCTCCAAATTTGTGCTCCAGTCAACTTGCATAAACCAAAGCTAGCTCCTGCAGGCCGGCTCTCCATTGCCAAACAGGAAAAGTCCAAATGCCCTGGCATTAAATGGCTGTTCTAGAGTGACACCTAGCTCTTCATTCGTAGGGCTGAGTCCATTCCTCATGTAGTCATTGTGTCCCCCTTCACACCTACCCCCTTCACAGCTGCCTTTACCCACTCGTCCACCTCTGCTCTTCTGCACCTGACTACCCAGCCTGTCAATACCTACTAGTCCACAACAACTGATACGAAATGCAGGCAACCCTAGAACCTCTGGTTAACTCTGACCCAAGGTCATCCTCAGCCCCAAAAGCAATACTGCTGTTTCTTCCTCTGTTCTCACCCTAGCAATTTGCACAGACCTCACTGGAACATTTCCCATGTTGTCTTGTGATTGTTTCATTCTCATCAATCCCCAATCCCTAAATTAAACTATAAAAGAATTCATCTTTGTCTGCATTGCGCCTTGTTCAAGGTCGGGCTCAGTGTATGTCTTTGATAAATAAGTTGAGGGATTTTTCTTTTTCCTTTCCTTCCTTGCTAGCAAGCTCTCAGGCTGAGATCATGGATGATCAGTGTCCCTGTCTGAATATCATACCTCTTGTTTTCTCTTTTGCAGCTGGATAAGGAAGCAGATAGCTGATCACTGAATTTTGTTAAAACACACACACACACACACACACACACACACACACACACACACACACACACACAACAAGTCAGCAGGTTCCTAGAGGGCAGCAGAGTGACGGTCTGAATCAAATGCATCAGCTCTAGTATGTGCTCCTCTGCAGACTCATGCCTCATTCCCTCCAAGGTTCTCAATCGTGGTGTGATGATGTAGGGTGCTGTGTACTAATCTCTGGGCAGATAAGAAGTATTGTATCCACACCAAATGGAGCCACACTGCTCATTAACTTAAAGTGGACAACAAAGACAATGAGAAGTCATGATAATCATGTACTGTCCTTGAGCAGGGTCAGTGGATGGATATCAGATAAGCAAGCCATAATCATCACTGTGCTGTACCCCTCAAACTGCTGACACCTATCATCATTGAGATCCACTGCTTTCTAATATATTTCTGTACCCTTTGTAGTGCCTGCATTTTACAATTAACACACATCTTCAAGGGCCTTAGCAATGTGAATGATTTTAATGCTGCTGACTCCCTTGCTCTCTGGTCTTTTCAAGAATCATCAGACCTGCTTTCTTCCCCCATTACATTAGCCTCAAAGCCGGGAAAGAGCAAGTTGGCATCATTTCTTAAAAAATTGTGCAAATAAAACCAGCTTCTGCTATACTAGATCACTGGAGAGCAATTCCCTGAGGCACAAGGGATTAAATAATAAGAGAGAATGCTTTCCACTAAGCCATGCAGATGCTTTAAAAAAAAAACAAACCTCACTATCATAATTTACCCAGATTACTCCATGACAATGGGTTGTTTGTGCTGACCATGAGCATCACTAAATTACTGCAGATTTTCTCCTGGGTTGGGAAATGTTACAAACCATTGTGAGGTCCTTGTTCCTGATTCCTCAGCTTAAAAATGCACCTTAAGAAAGGCTTGGTGTCTAAGGGGAGTGGGGGAGGCTCAGTGGTAGAACACTTGCCTAGCAAGTCCAAGGCTCTCCGTTCAAGCCTAGTATTTCTATATACATAAATAAAAATTTCACAATGTAAAGAAACGCTTAGTGATCTTAAAGCCAGATTAAGCATGGTTTGCCTGCAAAACAATTTTCTTTAGTGTTTCGTGCCAACAAGTAGATCAGTTAGCAGTAAGGTCTGCTATAAAAGGAATACTAGAAAAAGGCATCTGGCTCATCCCTGTGATCCTATCTACTTGGGAGGATGAGAAAGGGATCATTGCAGCTTGAAGCCGAAACAGACAGAAGAAGTTTGCAAGACCTCTTCTCAACTCATAGCCAGAGGCTGAGGCATGGCCTGCCATCTTCAGCCACGTGGGAGGCCAAGATTGGGGAGATGAAGAAGATTCACTGGACTCCATCTCCAAGGAGCGAAGGTAGGTAGCCGGTGTCTGTGATCCCAGAGACAATGGATAGCCTAAAATAAGCAGATCATGGCTCAAACAAGGCCAGAGCAGCAGGAGGCAAGATCCTGATACTCCTAGAGAAAGGCCTTTTGTCCAAACTGTGTCAAGACAATTCAGATAAACAATTACATGTATCTTTTCTAGGTACCAAGTTCCCATCTACCTCCTGGGCACAGGCAGGTTAAATAGTATTATAAATTGCACACATTTGTCCATTCTGCTCTAGGCTACTTGTCATCATCTATCTGGAATAGAGTCCACTTTTCTGCAACAAGTTCTGTGTTCCCGGAATCCAAACGGAGGCTACCCCTAAAGATTCAATCATGGTTTCTGTGAAAGTAAGACGTTTAGAACTCTCAAGTTGAGGAAGACCCTCTTTGACAGCAGCATCGTTATCATCATCATCATCGTCATCATCATCACTATTATTAGCCTATTCTTTTGTCTCCTGGGGAATTCTTATATCTTCTCTGATCCTGGTGGACGTGTCGACCATGGTGTCCTAGCTCTACTGCAGGAAACAGCTGTAACTCAGATCGACAGTCTGTGTATCTCAGTTTGTGCTATCAAGACTTGTTCAAGTTTGGGCACAGAACCAAGTAAGACCAGTTAGAGACTCTCAGGATTGATACTTGAATGCAAAGAGAAATCCTCCTTTTTTTTTTTTTTTTTTTTTTTTTGGCAAATGCTCTTATACTTTTGGCTCATGCGTAATAGCTTGATTGCCAGTTGATAAGCTTTTGGGAAGTGACTGGAGGGCTCTGATGTAATCAATGTATGATCAATGTGATCCTATGATGGATTCACAATAGGATGGCAGTCTTGGGAGGCAATGGAAAGTAAGGGGTGGAGTATACTTGGAGAAAGTAGGCCACTGGGGATTAGGCTCTGGAAACTGGTCTCCTCTTGTCCCTATCCACATTCTCTCTCTCTCTCTCTCTCTCTCTCTCTCTCTCTCTAATTATCATGACATGAGGAGTTTTTTTTTCCTCTTCTACCATGCACTCTCTTATTTGCCCTAGGCCCAAAACAATGAAGCCAACTATATAGAAACTTTGAAACCATGAACTAAAATAAACCTTGCCTCCTTTGTTTCTGTCAGGTATTTGTCATATCAATAGAAAAAACAAACTAACCAATGCAGATGCTGAGCTCAAAAGTCAGAGCTATCTGGCTGCAGGTTTCCCCATTGTCTGCTTGGTGAGGTCTTAACTGTAAAGAGAAGTCAAGAGGGGGTGGGGGTGGTGACAGAGGGCATCAGCTGAGCGCTGCTTACATAACCAAGAACTATTCTATGTGCCTAACCTAATCTTCCTAATCCTTAGAATTATGATCACTTCTTATCATGGACAAAAGTTAAATCTTGGAAGCCTGGTTCCTGAGCTCTCTCTAGGCCATCCCGCTTTGCTGTTTCTGCTGTCTCTCAAAGGAGGAGAAAGAGGAGACACAGGGAAGGAGAGGGAGAAAGAGCTTGTAGAGGTGGGAAGAGCACCTAGGTCTGCCCTGACTGAGCTGGGGCTCCTCGATTCTCAGTGAAGTAACTCGATGTTCATTTGTTTGTTCATTAGGCAGTCTGAGTCAGGTGCCTGAAATACTCCATACTCCTCCGCCTCTCATTCTGGAGTGATTATCCCTTTTCTTGCTACTTTGCCATAAATGATAATAATCCATAAAACCAAATTAGAATATTGTAGAAATACAGAAAATATAAAAGAGATACTACAAAGAATATAAAATTTGTATGCAATCTAACTAAATTGAGACACTCATTTTATATTTTCTTTTAGACTTTTTTTCTAAGCATTGATACATTACATATGTATATTCCTACAAGGTTTGTATCTCTCTATATATATATAACACCTATATAAACATTTTAATATTACATCATAAGCATTGCCATGTGTTAAATATTTCATACACATCATTTTAATGGTAGCACCATTTATGTGCTCACACATACCTGCTTGTACATCTACATGTGTATGTGTATTTTCCATCTACCTTCCTAGAACTTGACCTCCTGCTTCCTGCTTTCTGCTCTGGGAAGCAGGAAGGAGAACAAAGTCTGTAAGAACAGATGTAGCCTCTACCTGGGTGTTCGGGGCCTGGGTGACTCACCCTGCAACCCACACTGCCTCCTGTTCCATCTTGCCCTCTCAGGTCACCAAGGCGGAGAAGTGGGAGGCAGAAGCATCTTGAAGTTCCCTGTCCTTCCATGCATGATCAGAAGTCCTCTGGCTCTGCAGCCAGCAGGACGGTGCTGGGGCATGCTCAGGGGGAAGCCCAAGCTTCTGTCGCAGATCATTGAGCATAAAACCAAAATGGCCCAGCAGCTCCAGGCGTGATTTATTCCAAGACATGCAGGGATACCAGTTAGCACAGTCAGAAACCTCTTGTTCCTGCTTTTTTCACTCCACACATCAATAACAATTTGCTTGGCCAAGCCCCGGGTGCTGGGCCTAAATATTCAAACCACTGGGAGGAAATACAAGGATAATGTTGAGAAATTAGATTAAAATACCAAATAAGCTGTTTTCACTATATCTCTCCGTTAGTGCTGTAGTAAGGTTCATAACATTTATGAAGCATTAAATGCCACACAAATGACTAGTTATTGATGTGTAGATAAGAAAAAGAGGTGAATGGAACGAGTAAAAATCTGAAGCAGAGGTCAGTCCCATACTTGATAAATCTCTGGATAGCACCCAAGGCCATGGACATAGTGAACTAAAATGGCAGATTTGTAAGCCACAGCCAAGTACCTAAGGCAAAAAGGTTGGCAGCAGAAAAGGTGCTAGGTGGGTCATTAACTAAGGAGAGCATGAAACCATATGAATTCACAACATATAGTTCAAGAACAACCACAAAACAATTACATGAACCCAGTCTTCCATTGACTCATTTTCCATGAATGATGAGCTATACAACTTCTATTACAACTGTTAGTTACTCAGGTGGAGACTTCCCACCAAACACTAGCATTTATCAAAGGATAACATGGGTCAGGTCTTTAACAAATTATTTTACATGACTTATCCCACTCAATCCCTATAACCATCCTTTTGATTGGGTATTTTTATTTCTGCTGTATTGATGAGAAAACTATAGTTAAGAGACTTAAAGCAACCTATGGAAGGTCCAGTAGAAGGCATGTGAAAAGTCCATGGACCATGGACCAATCCATCCATCCTTCCATCCATCACCCATCCATCCATCATACATACATGCATTCATAATACTCCCCTACATGTTGTAACTCTTGGGCATCTGCTGAGTTCCAGCCTTGGATTAAGCATTATAGTTACAAAGGGACATTAAACTCTTAACCCTGGGGGATATGAGGTTGGAAAAAAGGCAAAACCACGAGTATCATAGTGACCTCAAGAAGAGATATCTAATTGTGCTTGAGCAGATCGGAGATAACTCAGCCAGGATGTTACAGAATTACTACAGATCACATTTATGAAGTAGAGAGATGGAAAATGCAGAAATGCTGGAGAGCAAGCACAGGAAGTGACAGTCAGGCATCCATGTAGGAGAGTGGAATTCAGAGACCCGTAAGAGATTCAGAGACCTCAGGCAGAAGTGAGAGCCTCTGGGAACAAAAACATGACTGTGCCCTGCTGCTCACCTTTGCCTACACAACTGATGGCATCCAAGAGCCTGACTGCCAACAGGCCAAAGCCATTCAGTGACAGTGACACAGCGTGAAAAGAGGAAAACTGTGTGAGAAGTGCATTGGAGATGCAGATTGGAGAAGGAAAGGCTACATCCCATATTCCAGGAAGGTAGACTCTTTCTGTCTTCAAAGTTGTCTAATAGTGACAAGGGGAACTGCTGAGACAGTATAGCATGATGACCATGAATGGGAACATTTGGTTCAGCTGGCTGTATCTGGTTCTGATTTTTATAGTTTCTAAACCTGTTGCTATGAACAGATTACTTAACTTCTCCCAGCTTCTTGTTCGTAGAAAAGAAATCACCACAAAACTAAGAGCCATACCCAAACTTTCACCTTACTGTGGAGGAGGAAACAACAGAAATGCACTTCGAGCCCAGGCCTAGAACAGAGGAGTGTCCAATATATATTTTCTTCCTTTCTTTTTTTGGTTTAACATCAACAGATTTTTAAAGGACAATCCTAACCAGGGTCTGAATCTTGAACTCTAGAAATACTTAAGCTGGAAATTGGTCTGTTCTCTGTTAAGAGTATAAAAAAAACAAATGGCTTCTCACATCATCCCAACAAGTATTTTTCTATTTCCAATTTCTATTCAAATTTAAACTCCATTGTAAAACAGCAGTAAAGAAAATGCTTTAAACAATAAGCATTCACCCATAATCACAGTCCGCTTTCACACTTTCATTTCAGTTTTTATGTTTCTTTCCAGTCTATTCCCCAGACTAGAGTTTTTAAAACTATAATAATTTCAGTCTTCCTGTTTATTAGTTCTCTCATTTCTATTTTTTATTAGTTCTCTGAGTCAAGAGATTTCATTTCTGGGCTTTTTCTTCCCTTTTACTTGGGAGCCACACATAAGTAACTTGGTATCTTTCAGGACCAGTGGGCTCTGTCTGTCTTTTCTTTCTGGTTGTCTGACTGTCAAAGGGAAATATAACAGGGTCATTGCTCACCTCTAGACCTTTTGGAAAAGGTAAGAAAATAGATATGAAAATATGAATTTAAAAACAATATCTGGCCAGTGCCAGCAACTCATTCCTGTAATCCTGGCTACTCCAGAGGCTGAGGTATAAGGATTGTGGTTTAAAGCCAGCAAGAAAGTCTGTGAGGATCTCATCTCCAATTAATCACAGAAAAAAAACTGGAAATAGCACTATGGCTCAAGTGATAGAGTGCTAGCCTTGAGTAAAGGAGCTTTGGGGAAGTGCCCAGGCCCAGAGTGCCAGGACTGCCAAAAACAAAAACCATAACAATAGCTGTCCTTGTCATTTCCAAAAAGAATAGTCTATAGGAGTATGGGTGATAATAAATGTGAAGTAGTATATATAAAGTGGTATTGTTAAAGGAACAGGGGAAAAAAGTTAAGAAGCAAAATTTAAGGGAAATGGGGGGGGTACTTTAAATTGTGGTTGGTTTGAAGCCCTTCAAAAATGATGGTACCTTTCAGCAAGTAATTCTCTTCAGTGATGATGGTAAATGGTTAGATTTTCTTGTTTGATTTTGAGGTTTTGTTCCCCTTTTCTACAAAAAATTTTTGGTTCAATGACCATTTTTCTCTACTTTTATAAATAATAATCTCTGTGGTCCTCAACTAGAGAATATATTGAACAAAATCACCAAAAAGGCCAGATGCTGGTAGCTCATGCCTGTGATCCTATTTATTTAGGAGGCTGAGTTCTGAGGATCACAGTTCAAAGTCAGACGGGTGAGGAAAGTCTGTGAGACTTAACAAAGAAGTTGGAGATGGAACTGTGGCTCAAGTGGTAGAGTGCCAGCCTTGAGTAGAAAAGCTAAGAGACAACACCCAGGCTTTGAGTTTAAACCCTAGGACCTGCACACACATACAAATGTGTGCATATGCGGATACATGTGTGTATGTGCACACACACACACACACACACACACTCCAAGAAGTTTTACTAGGTAGTAAAGACAAAATAACAAATTGTGATGACATGCATGAGTGTATGAAACCCAGACATTAAGTCACTTCATCTTCTTGGAGTTTCCCCAAAGGCATTCCTTGCAAGAAGAGTTAGAGAGCAAGGCTGAGTTAACTTCACATCTCATGGGAATGACATCAGACAGAGTTTTGCACAGCAAACAACTTGAAATATTTAATATCAGCCAGTAGAGCTTGGGTTCTGTCTCCGTTCCTCTCTTCATAGGTCAGGGCCTAAGCACAAGTGTTTGCTTACTGTAATTACTCAAGGGGAGAGATGGATAGGGACTCCATCTTGATGTGTATCCATGAGCACCGAAGCAAAGGGAAGAAGGCAAGTTCCAGAAGTGATCCAGGTCTGTCCTCCTCACTCATTACTGGCCAAAGCTGATCACTTTAAAGGAGGTGGACACCTAGAATTCTGCCTGAGTCTGAGAAGACAGGAAATGTCCAACGAGCAGCATTCATGGCCACTGTGCCCTTCTTAGATGTTTAGTCTTCAGCTCCTAAATCCCATCTTAACTGAATCTAAAATAGAATATTTGTCTTTCCCCAACATGGCAAGTTCCAGGGAGTAACCATCTCCTTGGGTGAAGCAGAAAGCGCTTTGGCTCAGGTCAACAGTTTGTTTGGTTGCCTGTCGGAGGAATTCGGGGCACACAAGGAGGGGGAGGAATGTGTCCCAGCTCCCACGGGAGTGCAGATACGTGGCACGGGGAATGAACTCTGCATCCTAATACAAGTTCCTCTTGACATTAGGGGATCTGCCTCTTGTTGCTTAACACGGCTCCATTCTCACACCCCAGGCAGGGAGCATCCCGGAATGCCAGGCCTTGCTGAGACATTCAGTTCTGACTTCAGAGAGGTCATTGTTTTAGTTTTGCAAAGCTCATGGGGGCCAGAGCCAGGACTGGGCTCCGTGTTGGAACAGACCTCATCAGTCTTACTCTTTGGCCCCCTTCTACTTGAAGAAGCTTTTGCGGGCATCCTGTGGGACTCAGGAAGTGAGAAGCACAAACTTTCTGCTACTTGGCTTAGAACCAAACAATTACCTTCTAGCTGACCCAGAGCTTTTTTATCCCCCCTCCAGCCAAGACCTTTTGCTGCTTTGCCAATGGTGCCGTACACCTTCCAGCCCTGTTTATCAATCTACATTATTTTCCTCTATAGGTGTGTGAAGGCTGGCCCCATGGGAAAGTTGTATTGATGGCTTTATTACACCTATAATAGCTCAGGTGACATTTACCATGATCCCAAAGAAGAGATGTGAGCATGATTTTCTTTTGCAAATGAAAGCAATGAGACCAAGAACATTGAGTTCAGGGCACAAGGACAGAGGGAAGAATACAGCCCCGCTCTGATGACGCCCAACACAGACACTTATTGCTCTCACCTGACACTGGGGCATGCAGTACCCTCCCTCCCAGAGGGTTAGCTTACAACCACTGATTGACTAAGCTCTTGCTACAGTGCTATGGCCTTGTGGGGACATAATGAGAGATTCCTTGCTCTCGACCCATGTGTTCTATCTAGCTGAAAATCTGTTCACAAGAAGTGCCTCCTGTTCCTGAATTGTCTCCAGAACCCACCTCCAATGAATGTTTATTCTGAATGTGCTATGAATACGTCTCATTAAACAGCTTTAGATTCTTTAGAGATGGGGCAGCCTTCAGGCAAAGGTGGCTATGGCAGTACCGGGCACAGGGTCTTGGAAGTCTCCCATTGTCTGAGCCAGCTTCACCCTCGTGCACAATGGTGCTGTCACTGTGTCTATGCAGACACATGGACCAAGGGTTTGAAGCAAACTTGATGAAGGCCCTTGGGAACCTCGAGTGTGATTTGCAGGGCAACAGAAAGGCTTTCCACAAAAGCACTGCCTCTGGGGAGGGCAGCATGGGAAATGACTGCTTAGCAGAGATGAAGTCTCCTTGGGGAATGATGGAAACTTTGGGGATGGTTGCACAATATTGGGAGTGAATTACATGCCACGGAAGGGCATGCCTAAAGATGGCTAATTTTATTTGATGCGAATTTTCCCTTGATTAAAAAACATAGTTAAAAATATTGCCTCTCCCAAGTGCCATAGTTCCCCAGTGCCCCTTTTCAGAGTAGGGCTAACTCTCCCAGCCCATACTCCCCCTCCAGCCCCCATCCGACCTGGGCCTTCCACCGTGCCTGAAGCAGGGAGAGCTGCGTGGAGGCCTCTTCCCTCCGTGGCCTCTTCCCTGTGGGAAGAGCTTCACCTTCCCAGGTTGCTAGAAGGTCCAGAGGATTTTCCAGGTGTCCTCAGGCCCAGCTGCCAGCTCTGGGATTCTACTGCTAGCAGCTGTAATGTCTACAAGACCCCGGGGCCTTCCTAACAGCTACCCAGCACCAGCCATCTCTTCCCTGGCCAGCTGCTCCAAGTCCCTGGAGGGCTTATTTATTTATTTAATTTTTGGTGGTGGTGGTTGTGGTGGTGCTGCTGCCGACCAGAACTTGGGACCTTGTACTTGCTAGGCAAGTGCTTTCATTTAAGGGACAAGGGCCTTCTTCTTGTCGACCACCAGCTGCTTTGGCCCCATTTCCTCCTGTAAGATCATTCCTGCAAAGCCTACCAAATCCAGAAATGTAGAACTTGGTGGCTAACCAGAAAGACCTTTCCACCCCCTTTCTTTGTTCGAGTTGTTTCTGCCCTAGAAGTGACTGTCCAGCTGCACTCCTAGGAAAGAGGTTTGAGCAGTTATTCTGTGTTATTGAATTTGCAAAGGCAGCCCACTGGGATGCCTTTTTTCCCCAGGAGCTAGAATATTGGCCCCAATCATCTGAGAAGCTTTTGCTCCTCTTCTAATTTATTCTCCCTATGGAGATCTTCTTAATAATGCCCCAAATGCTTTGTATTTGTATAGTCATTTTAGACTTTTTCCAAACCCTCGTCACATTAATCATCGCAGGTCTCTTGAGAGATGGGTAAAGAAGGGAATGGCATTCATATGTTGCTGACAAGAGAAGTAAGTTCAGAGAGGTCAGGTGACTTGCATAGGGTTGTACTGCCAGCTAGGCAGAAGGAAACCAAATCTAGAGGTCTTACTTCTTACCCTGTAGCTCCAGACTTATCACACACATAGGTCACTGTCTTCCCGGCCTGCATCAGAAACCCAAACATAAAAGTCTCAAGAAATAAAACTCCACCTCTGGATAAATTTACTTCTCTGTCCTCATTACTCTTTCACTTTGGGGGTCGCCATTGTTCTTGGGGAGCTACGGTCACCTGCTGTTGTGTTGTTCTCTCCGCACTCTGCCTGATGCTCCCAGAAATGAGAGGAAGGGGGAACTGTTTGGTAAATTCCCCTTTGATCTGTTGTAAATGAAATCCTATTTACAAGATACACTTCACTTCTTTTGATGTACAGCTCACTAATTAGCTCACGTTTGAGAGCAGGTTCCCTGGGAAAGAAAAAAAATTAATTAGCTCATTCTATCTCAAAAAGACACAATTCTTGAACTGATTATTGTATTTGAATGATTAATCTCCTTTAAATACGCATGTGTTCTGGAGTGTTACTTGAGGAAGGAGTATGAGAAAGAAGACAGAGAACAGAGGGAGACAGATTGTGGCCATTTGCTCTTGAGGGCCAAGAGGGAACTGAGGTTTTATTCCTCGTCGTCAGATGGAATATGCAAAATAGCATCCTTGGCATTTTGTTCTGAGCTCTCCTCAAGTCTTCCACATGTTTCTTTTTACCAATAATATTTACCCTGTTGGTGAACATTTAAGCTCAATCAGATGACACACTGGGAAAGGAGAAGGGAACAGCAACCTACTTCACACCAACGTGCTAGTGACTGATACCATTTTCGATCTAATCTTGTTTCTCTCACAAGTATTTGCTTTTTAATAAGAAATTGCAACTCTACTCACTGAACCACCGTCTGTGATTCTCTAGGAGAATTTACTGATGATCCCTCTCCTGCCACAATCTTAATACAACAGACGAGGGGGGAAAATTGGAGTACAGTGATAATTTCCAAGGGTAAAAAAAATTGGCATTGTCCATATAAAAATCATCTTTCTACCACCGTGATTTTTCCTACTAGATATTTGGGGTAATGTGGAGAGATTAGGGGTGCAAGGGAAGGGCCTCAATGAGATCACACTGCAGTGCATCACCGACTCCACTTTTGTCATGTATCCGAGGTGTACGCCTTTTCCTTTACTTCAGTAGTGTAAATTCCTTGAGAGTAGAAATCCTTTTCTCTTTTTGTACTTCAAGGGCATGGCACTTAGTTGATGTTTTAAAATTTCTGCTCAAAAGAGGCGGCACACACATGGGCTGGGGATATAGCCTAGGGGCAAGAGTGCCTGCCTCGGATACACGAGGCCCTAGGTTCGATTCCCCAGCACCACATATACAGAAAACGGCCAGAAGCGGCGCTGTGGCTCTCAAGTGGTGGAGTGCTAGCCTTGAGCGGGAAGAAGCCAGGGACAGTGCTCAGGCCCGGAGTCCAAGGCCCAGGACTGGCCAAAAAAAAAAAAAAGAGGCGGCACACAGTTAAGTGTGAAGATTTGAACTCACTCACTCTGCAGTCCTAAGGACTGAGATTTGGGCCTCCGTCCTGTTAGGCAGGTGCTCCTCTCCCCTTTCTCCTCACCCAGCCTCATAAACCCACTGTGAAAATAATTGCATCACTAACACCAGGCAATCAGTATAAAATTGAGGGCTGTGCAAGAAGAAGCGAAGGTCTGACTGTGACGGACGCGCTGCGGCTGGCATAGCCATCCCTCACAGACTCACGCGTTAAGAGGCTTGCCTACTCGGAGGTGCTGTGGGCTCCGAGGAGGTCCTTAGGTCGTTGGGGGAAATGTCCTGAAGGGAACTGTGGGATCCCAGTGTCTTTCTCTTTGCTTCCTGGCTTCTGAGGGGAAAGAAGTGACATGTGTTTCCCCCAAGTATTGGGGCCCACCCGGTCAGGGACTGGAACCAAAATAAACCTTTTCTCTTTGTAAGTCAGTTGGTTCAGGTATATCATTACAGTAACAAAAATCCTACTAACATACCAGGGGGCAGTAGCTGAGGTTAAACATCATTTTATCTCCAGTTATCTTGGCAGCCGACACAGACGCAGACGCCATGTTCAGTTCTTACATGGTTATTATAATTCACAAACCTTTGCCAGCTCATCTGCTGGGACAACATTTTCCTGGCATTAAATCTTAGGAGAAACATATCTAGTGGCTTATCCTTATTAAAGATCATTGAGCAATATCATACCCAATAACTCTGAAAAGGATTTTGCAGAAGACCCAGCAGTATTTTTTAAAGGGACTTTCTATATCAGCTCTCTTAAGATGTAGTAGAGATAACATTAAATTACAACCCAGGGAAGATATTTGCAAAATAATGTATTAGAAAATAGTGCAATAGATGGGTTACCATAGGAACTCCCTCCTCCCACCTCACCACAAAAGGCTCCAGCCTTCTCTGTAAGTCTCTTCCTTTGTGCCTTCCCTCTCTCCAAGATCCTTCTGTGTGTTACTTGGAGGTAGAGGCTAAACCCACCCTCATAGGTGGAACACCTTTTTTCATCAGGTAAACTGAGGCATAGTCTTAGTGAAAGGAACAGCTCTTGGGGAGAGCCCTTCCCTTCCCTTGGCATGCCCATGTATCATTGGAGAAGTCATTTTCCCTCTCTTTGTCAGCTGAAAAAAATACAAATAGTTAGACTGTCAGGAGTCTGCAGACTTTCTCTACTTTGTAGAATGGACACAGTCTGTTCTGTAACAACTCAACTCAAGCTCGCAGGACACTCCTAGATGATAGGCAGAGGAATGGGTCCCACCGTGCGGCCGGTCAGCTTTATAGTGGGAAATGGGAGGATGGATGGAGAGGGTGACGGGGGTGGAGAGGGTTGAAATGTATGAAAGTGGAACATGGAAGTTTGTGGAGATTGGCTTGGGAAGAGAAGGGGGGGGTGAGGGAGAGAGACAAAAGGGTCTGGTATATTATATGCATAGGTGGCATGTCAAATGAAGCCCCCTATCAACAACTAATTGATGCTTACCTTAAAAAAAATGTGTGGGGATGGGAGGGAGGAAAAACGCACATCAGTGAGCTCCTACTTTGCTTCCCTTATAATGCAAGTCTGTGAAAGATGTGATAATGAGTGTGGTAGCTCAATACAATGTCTGAATGATCCCATTACTACCTCCAAGACAGTTGGTAAGTAGCCGATAATGTCTTAGGGCTTCCAAAACGGTGCCCCCTCCCACTGCCTCCAACACTGTCCGCATGGAGAGAGGCGTGGGTACTTGATCCTGGTGCTCAGTAGACAGTGGAGCTGGGGTAGAATGCAGCCTTGAATCACAAAGCCACCCCAGGTGAGGTATTTCCCCGCCATCCGGTGTCTCGTGGTCACGGTGCATGCTACTTCACAATAGGTGTGTGTTTGTTTTTTATTCCAGCTTCTTAACGGTGAACGTATTCAGACACCCTGGCCTGTGTGCATGTGAGCGCACACACACATGCATACACCCCAACAACTCGCTCTTCCGCATCACAAGTCTGTGACCAAAGTTCCCCACTTGGAACAGATGCAGGCCGTTTATCACAGTACCCTGGAGAGTAAGTTTACATAACAAGATGTTAAGCTAGATGTGTTCACGGAGGCTCCTGACACACACAATGGATTCAAACGCGTAAGTGAGCTGTGGAGACCGCGATGCAGAAATTTCCCTAGAGTCTTAGTTTGGTGACTCAAACCGTTCTCTCACAGTGAGGGTGCAGAGTCGGGGGGAGGGGACTGTGTCGAGGATGTCTTTGGGGTGGGCTGTGTTGTAGGTCTCATTCCCCCCGCCCCCACCATTAAACTAGAGAATAGAGACCTAAAGGGAGTTTTCATATCAGAACATTCCAGAAGGATTCCATCTTGCCACCATAAAGAATACGGAGTCTGAGAATGGAGAGTTTTGTTGCTAATGGCATTGTTATGTACCCTGAGGGACAATTCCCCAATATCTTGGGTGGTTTGAGGAGGAAAGTCTGGAAGTGGTGAATTGGAGAAGGCAGGCTGGTGAGTGGGAAGAACTCAGATGTGACTCACAGATGTTCCTCTACTACAAACATGGCAAGACTCTGGAAGAATTATTTACCCCACCCCCGCCCCCAGGGCCTAAATTTCCTTATCTGTAAGACAGAGACTGTTAATAAGTTATCATAAGTTGTCACAGTTTAGTGCGATAACAGTGCTGTATGCCCAGAAATTTCCCAATAAATACTATCTATAATTTCTTCTATTTGAACTTTTATGTATTTCCTCTCTACTGCTGTACCATTTACTTATCAAAAAATGATTCGTTTCAGATCTACTGATAGGAAGGAAGAGAGAGAGAAAGAGACAGAGACAAAGAGTGAGATAGGTTATTGATCTAAGCTCTAAGACAAATAAAAGCAATTTAAGCCTGAAACAAGACAAGAAAAAGTAGTTTCTTGCCAAGAAAGATGCTCACAGTGGCTGCTTAACAGATGCCAGCCCTGTGGGCTTGCTTTGACACTGTCAGCCGAGCTTTGCCCAAGTCTAATCTGATTGTTCTGACCCCAGAGAACTTGTCTGGAGGCTAGGCAGGATTAACAGAGCCTATGCCACGGCCCCTGCAGTTGTGTAGACACGTCAGGCTGTCACATCTCCCCCGTGTCCAGGCATCCTCCAGATGGCCCGAGTTCTGAGAGGTCGCAGAGAAGCCAGGGCTCTGGGACAACGGGGTGATATACATGCTCTTTGTCTCAAAAAGAGATGAGAATTTCCAGAATTCAAACAACAAGGAATGTTGACATGAAAGAGCCTTGAGAACTTTGTGTTTACAAATCAGCACCCAAAGCAGGTTACTCACCTAAGAGTCTTTACCTATTTTAAATTATGATCAATCAAATGCACTGAGCTGAGAAGGATTTCCAGTCTGGTCTTAGGAGGAAATAGTGCTGTAATCAATTAGCAATGTCGACTGTGGACCGCAGTCAGGGGTGTGAGGCCCAACCTGTGTGTAGGTGAGTATCACAGGGGCAGAGATGGGGAGGCCAAGTATCAGGTTCTCTGTCGTCCTCTCTGCCCTTCTTAGAGTTTACTTATTCCATCACATGTTTCATTTCACATGATAGACACGTGGGCTTGCATAGTCTCAAGCCATTCGCATCCTACATGGGATAAGAGAACTTGTTACATCAGGATCCTGGACCAGCCAGCTATTGTTTTGCCTCTCTGTCTCCACTCCCTGCCAGATGCACACTTCCCAGTGCACCACAGCAGCAGTGCTGGAGAAAGCGATGATTACCTTTCCTCTTGAAATCGGTCAGAAAAATGTCAACATCAACACGCACGTTCTATTTGTTCCGCGTTGGCTCTGCTCTTCATGGTTTCCTTAGTTTGAGTATTTTGCAGTGTTGTAAAGGGAGATCGATCATATGCTAAGTTATAAAAGTATATCTCAAAACAATGAAAAGTTCTGAGATCATACAAGGCATAGTCTCCAACACAACAGCAGTAGGTGAGAAATCAGTAGCAGAAAGAAGCATGGGAACTCCACTTTCATAGCAGTCCTGGGATTTGAACTTGGAATGGGTTGTACTTGCTGGGCAGTCCTGCCCCCAGAGCTTTTTACTCTGCTTATTTTTTTTTAGATAAGGTCTCTCTTGTTCCCCAGGCTGGCCCAAACCATGATCCTTCTATTTGCCTGTCAATATTTTCCAGCATCTCAAACAACCATTGTTATCCAAAGCTTAGCATCTCTTTTCTTGCTCTTTGCCAATGTGCTGATTCATTAAGGCTCACTCCTTTGTTGTGAGGCTTTGATTCTCTTAACAGTTCAACATGGCTATGTTTAGTGGCCTATTCCAGGCCCAATTTCAACTGAAAACGGGAGGCCTCTGTTTACCAGAAAGTAGAGGATGAAAGATCATTTGTACAAGTGATTTGTCCCTTTATTTGTCCTTCAGTGCACTTTGGATTCTCCATTCGGTGTGTGGGAAGCACTAGGAAACCCCAGCGAAGTACACCTTCTACATGGCAGAGGGCAGAGGAGCCAAAGAATCCCTGACTCCTCAGAGAAAAGCCCCTGGCTGATGGCAGCAGATCAGCCTCTTATCCAGCTTCCTACCGAGCCACGACTCAGAGATAACCCCCCTCACAGTCCCCAAGCACGCAGGCTTTGTTCTTCATCCCTGTACACTTCTTTCCGTACAGCCAGGCCTTAAATCAGCTTGACTGCACCAGGACAGGCGCTCAGGGCTCAGTTGCCAGCGATGTTTCAGCCTCCCCAAGACCTCCACTTTCCCACCTCTACCTACCTACCTACTTCATAGCATTGAACGATTGCATTAGACATGGTGCCTAAACACACACTGCTCCATAGAGCCCCTAGGTACTGGTTTATTCCTTCACATGAACCCTGTCTTCTGGCTCACCATCTGTCCACTGGATTGTGATGATGATGATGATGATGATGATGATGATGATGATGATGATGATGATGTGATGATGATGATGATGTGATGCTAAGGATAATCGTCATCAGCCATCAAGATGACGACCAAGGGAGGATTATTAATCATTGTGAATTGCAGTATTATCATGTGTAAACTTTTATATATTTTCCAAAAACGTTGCTATTAAATTTTTTTAGGATATAACAGAAAAATGGTTGTACAAGGGACCCACACAGCACCTGGCCCCATTGTAAGTGCTCAACAAAGACTTATACGATGCTAACTGCTAGGGGTCAGGTGACAGCTTTGAGTGGAGGCATCCTTCTGACTATAGGGGAAAGGTTCACCTGCCATTCCTCACGGGATACAGAGAACACTGGAGAAACCGTGTATGCCCATCTGTCACGTGTGACATCCCAAGCCATCAACAGTATCATACTCAGACAGATGTCCCAATCATCTAAATCAGTCCTGTTGAGCAACTGTTAGCATTTGGTGACTTTTCTTAGTACCATCAAGTTAGCCAACTCGTAAATTTTTACAGCCTCCCTAAAATGAGGCTGTTCCTTCCTCTCTTCTCCAGCTGCCTCCATGTGATTCCCCAGGGAGTCAATGTATCATTCATTTTGTCCTGGAGCTAGGAAATCAATGAATTTTAGATGGCTGATGAAGAGAGTTCTAGAACCCAGTAGCCTTTGTGCTACTTAAACCAAGATGGACAGATCCCCTGGGATGGCAGAGGCCGGGGTGGGGGGAGGGAGTGGGAAGGAGACGGCGCTATAGTGGAAAAAGTGGTTTTAATTTTAACTTTTATTTTGTACTAACCATTTTCCCACACTGCTTTGTAAGTGAACACGAGGAAGGAGAGAAAGTAATAAAAGCAACACACATTGAAATAAAGCCTCCCAGTGAGGTGCAGGACGGGGGTGGGGGGCAGGGGTAGTGAGGGAAGCCCTCCGGGGGCCTTTTTTTTTTTAACAGGAAATTTCAGAAGGCAGAAGAAAGAAAACCTCCGTTTTGATGTATTTAAAAAAGTACAAGTTCAGATTGCCTTTGAGTCAATGCACAAAAAAACAAGATCCTCCACACTCCCCTTTTCTTTTAGGACACCCTTCTGGGACCCCATTTAGTTTAGTAAGGAACGAGAATGGTTTTAGCCTCCTTTCAGATTGTTTTAGGGGGGCGAGGATGGGGGGGCTGGGGTTTGAACTCAGGGCCACTCACTTGGTAGGCAGATGCAATACTACTTAAGCCACACCCCCAGCCCTTCTCGATTTCTTATTTTTCCAACGGGGCCTTGTGTTTATGCCTGAGCTGATCTGGATTGTGATCCTCTTATTTACGCCTCCCTAGTAGCTTGGGATGACAGACATGTCACCATACCCAGCGTTCTATTGGTTGTGATGGAAGCCTTTGTTCAGATCTGGAGCTGGCTTATACCTACGGGAAACGCAAACTCTCCGTCAGATGAGACTGTTGCCATCCAGATCGCCTCACCACTGAGTTATAAAACAGACCTAATAGGCTAATAGGGGCAAAGGCACTTTGTAAATATCAAGTCGCTCTTCTAGTGCTTTCCTTCTGCCAGGCTTTGCTCTTACCTAGGAGGTGCTCTGCCACTTGAGTCACGTTCCCAGCTCTTACTGCTTTAGTTATTTTTTGAGTAGGATGGCAAGTTTATGCTCAAAGCCAACCTGGACTTCGATCCTCCTATGTAGGCTTTCCAAATAGCCAGTATGACTATGCTGAGATTACAGATATACACTACCACCCCCAGCCTCACAGCCATTAAAGAATAACTGTTGACAAGCTGGCCATTTCTGCCCAGTTCCACAGCTACACACCATACGGTTTGAAGACTAGGCCGCTCTTCATGGATGAAGTAGAAGGTAGACCTCCCACCAGGGAGTCCAGGAGTACCAAGCCATTCTGTTCCTAGTGAAGCAAGGGCTTTGCCCAAATGACAGGCAGAAACAGCAGTACTTCTCACATTTAGTCAACTTCTCCCCTGACCTTACTAATTTAAGATGGTTTCCATGATTTTCTGGACATAACTGGGTAATCTAATAAAGGTAGATTAAATTACACTGAGTATTTTCAGTTCTGAACATGGGGAAAAAATGTATCCTGTTTCAAAAAAAAAAAAAAGATAAACTACTCCACACTGGTCTTATTTTTTTTTTATCTGGGAACTGGTCAAACAGGAACTAACTCAAGTTATTGCATGTGAAATTCCTAGCAGCAGTGTTAGTTTTTCTAATTTGAAAAGGAAAAAAGGAAGAAAAGAAAACCTTGAATCCACAAAATTGTATTTTGTCACAAACCAAAGATATGAGGGACCTGAATTATAACTTCAGAAATAGATATTTCATTAATAAGAAAATTAATATGTTACCACCCCCAGACACACAGATACACATAGACACACTTTTTTTTCCCAATGCTAGGTTTTGAACTTAGGTCCCCAGTCATTTTTCCTATCAGTATTTTTTTTTTCAAACTAGGGTGTCACGTTTATGCTCAAGCCAGCCTGGATGGTGATTCTCTTGTTATTGGCACCCACAAAGCTGAATGACAAACCTGAATCACCACACCCAGCTTCTTACTGTTTGAGATAGGGTCTTGAAGACTTTTTGCCTGGGCCTCAAACTGTGATTCTCCTAATCTTGGCCTCCTCAGTAGCGAAGATGACAGATATGAGCCACTGTGTCTTTTACACACTTATTTGTAAAGGCTCGTCGAGTGGAAAATGCTGGCTACCAAGTCATGTTGATAATTTCCGTGATTACAAAATAAATAAGCAAATAAATAAAGAACATGGATTTCAACCAAATGAAATATTGGCTCTCTGCTGGCTCAGCCGGCAGCCTGTTTACAGTTTGATCTGGTTCAATAGGTTTAGAATATCGGTGTGTTCCTACTGGAAGTTGAAGCCCAAAATAGAGAAAATGAAGTGCTGTACCTACAAACTAACCTTGAGTTCCCCTTTCTCTGTGGTGTGGCAGTATTGCTGTGGCTTTCGTCCAGGGCTCCTACACAGAATTCCACACCTCCAATCACTCGCTGAAAATGTGTTCTTGAGTAGCATGAGTAGCATGGTGGGTCTCATGAGTAGCATGGTGGATGTGTCCCGTATCGAATCCTTCTGGCGAGGGCTGACCGGAGGCCCATTGGAAGTGCAGTCTTATTCTCTTCTGGATACCTTCCAAGATTTTTTGTTTTCTTCTTTTTGACTCAACCAAAGGACCTGGAGCTTCCCAGAATGCAGAAGCTCCAGGATGAGCTGCTGAGACCCCCCAGAAAGCACAAGACAGTTCTCTCAATCTACTGGCTAACACCGATCTTTCCATGCCTTTGGAATGAACTATTTGAAAACAAAGTAAGGAGGAATGTATGTGGGAAGAGACAGAACAAAAAACACTGGGGAATCTAAATGCCCAAGACAGCAAACTGTTTCAAATATTGTAAGACTCGTTAGAAACACCTCTTTATCCAGTGTATCAATTACAAAGAATTCTAAGCAGTTTGCTTTAAACATTCCCTTAAATCTTTAAAAAATAGTCCCTTTCTACCACCGCCATTGCACAAAAGACCCTCACATTCAAAGTGTGCTTAAAGAGCATGAGGAGTATCATTCCTGATTTGATTACTCAGCCCCGTCTCCTAAAGTCGTTTGGAAGCACAGACTTTTGAATTCTGCCACATAGAATTTCTAAGCAATATGCAACTACAGTCCCTGAAATTTGTGCATAGTAGCGAATGGCTCAGAGACGAGAAGCAATGACTTACTCAAATTCCAGTGGTTCATGAGTCATAGAAGCAGGACTGAAACTTAGATCTCCCAGTTCTTGGGTCAGAGCATGAAAGGATTTGAACCTTGTAATCATGTCCTCAGAGCCTCATAGGTCATTCCAGAAGATCTGATCTGTAGCCATTCCTTGCCCTTACTAGGCAAGAAAAAGAACAGAGCTGGGGGCTAGTGGCTCATGCCTGCAATCCTAGCTACTGAAGAGGCTGAGATCTGAGGATCGTGGTTCAAAACCAGCCAGAGCAGAAAGCTTCATGAGACTCTTATCTATAACTAACCAGCAGAAAAGACAGAACTAGGGCGGTGGGGTAGAGCACCAGTCTTGAACAAAAATGCCAAGCAAGAGCACCAGGTCCTGAGTTCCAGTCCAAGCATTTGGAGGGTTCATTTCACCTCACTTTACATCATCGGGAAGAACCTTTGTTAACTGGGGCTTAGCCGGTGGCATTTTCTAAGCTTTCCCTGAGAGGATCCTGTGCATCTGTGTCGGGAGCCTAGCTAGCAGCTAAGCTCATCCTGACCTCTGGCTGTGCCGATGTCGCCAAGATGTCGGGGAGTCAAACCTGCAGCTAGGTAAATTATCACCTCTGGCTGTGCTGTTACCGCCAGGATATGCTAAAGGCAAGGACATTTGTTCACAGCCACTGTCCGGAATTGCTTTGCTATGTCCCCACCTTGCTATGTCCGCTGGAGTAGATTCCTATGTTAATCAACCTTGTCCTGTGTTTACTGTAATCAAATGTTGCACACTTCAAAGACTCTTTATGTTCTGGAATTTTAACAATCCTATGCTATTCCCTGGTTCCAAAACTGCATATAAGCTGGGAGTTGGAATAAACTTGGCTGCAGTCTTGAGGTTCAACCTTACGGCTGTAGACCTCCCGTACCCCATCTTTGTCTCTTGTCTTTTTTCTCTTGCCTTATTTTTCCTTTTCCGTATCCCTGCCGCCCCTCAGTCAGGATTTCTGTTCCCCTGCCGGCTGGCCCGGCAGGTTTGGCGCCCGAACAGGGACTTGAAGACCTGGGATCGACGGCAGGTGACCCCCGCTCAGGTAAGGACGTCCGAATAGTTGGGAAGGAGAGCGGGAGGAGAGTGTATCGTCGGGAGTAATAAATTATGGGACAAGGTAATAGCCGCACGCTATACGTGCAGGCCCTCAAAGGCATGCTACATACCCGGGGAGTGAAAATTGGCCAAAGTCAGTTAGAACGTTTCTTTCATTTTGTTGAGGAAGCATGCCCCTGGTTCCCGGAGGAAGGAACCATTAACTTAGAAACTTGGCGAAAGATAGGGAAAAAGATTCAGGAGTATTATGATTTAAATGGCCCTGAGAAAATCCCAGTGGATGCCTTTATTCTCTGGAATCTGGTCCGAGATTGTTTGGATCCTAGACATGAACGGGTTAGATTCGATCAGTCCATCAGAGAAACTGAACAGGGGCCTGATGAACATCACCCAGCCCCCGGAACTTATGCAGCTGCCCGGGAAGAGCTGAGTAAATTAGTAAGATCTGAACCCACTGGGCTAGATACTAAGGAAGACTCAGATGGCTCAGACTCTGAGGAGAAATTATGCAATGAGCCTACTGTAGACAGATTAACTCATGTTGAGAAAATGCTGGAATCAACCATAACCCTGTTGTCCCAGCTTCAGCCAGGACAACAAACTCCTGCAAAGTTAGAAACTTGTGGGCCCCCACCCACAATCTTGGCGACATCGGCACAGCCAGAGGTCAGGATGAGCTTAGCTGCTAGCTAGGCTCCCGACACATCTGAAGCTTGCTTTTCTTTAGAGCTCTGGGTCTTGACATTTTTGGACAGGCGATTAGCCAGGCCTCATGGCAGGGTCCATCTTTTCCCATCCCTGTCTGTCCGGCCCCAGGAGGAGAGAGAGAGCATCGTGGTTCAGCCGCCCTTCTCCTTAGGCAACATCACCAACCCCCTTGACTCTGGATGACAGAGGGGGGAAGAAAACAAAACAAACCATTATGAACATCCTGGGACTCGTGGGATCTAGCCGCGCACCCTGTGAATAAAGCATGAGGCGTCCTCCTGTTGCTCCCTTCTTAAGATGGACCGCACACCCCCGCGTGCTGAGTCCCGTCTCCTAAGACCCCGCGCCCCCACGCGCCACGCCACGGCCTTGCTTGGCAGTTAAGTCCTCACTCTTTCCACCGCCTCCCACCCCCAGCACCCCGAGAGCGCTGCTCAGCCCTCAGGCCTGGACTTTCCACCCGGACCAGCCCCCGCCGATGGGGTGAAGCAAGCACCTGCTACCCTCGCAGTTTTGCACTTCCTTGGGGTCGGGGTGGGGTGGGGTGGGATGGGGGGAACCCTCTTAAGCATGCCTTCTCTTTCATGTGACTCATCTCCATGAAGCTAACTCCAGCATTTTTTGTTTCCATGGTATCTGCAACCCCCAGCCCACTTCCCAGCACTTAGGAGGCATGGCTACAAACTCTCAGGAATAGCATTTTGACCAGAGGGGGAAAATCAAGCTTGAGAGACATTTAGCCCAGAGTCATGAAGTTAATTCATAGCAAAGCAGAGGCTAAAAATTAGGCCACCTAGGTTCTAACACACAGTTCTTGCTATGCTTTAACATAGGCATCCCAGAGGGCCTGGGCTTTCATCATCAATAGAGCCAATATCATGAGGATTGACTGTGAACCTAAGGATACGTGAAAAAATCAAGACTCTAATAATTTGAGAATTTTGTGACACTTCAGGAAAGAATTTGGTTAAGGTTAACCTTTTCGAAATCTATGAAGAACTCTCAGCTCCTGAGAGCTGTTTAGAATCTATGTGCGGGAATGAGGAAGAGAAGAGGAAAGATGAAGAACGCAAACGGAAGGTTTTCTTTTTTGTTGTTGTTTTTTTTTTTTTAACATTTTAGAAAGAGCACATTTGAGCTGACTAAGAGGACAGATTGTTTTAAGAATGTCAAATTAGGCATTTTAAGAAGCATTTATTTACAGACAATCCCGTTATGATAATTACAAATACTTCTTGATTCATCAAAGTAGGCTCCCTAAGGGTTTCTCAGTTCAGATATTTATTAGCCTGCTTCCAATTAGCATTCAGGCTTAAAAGCAAAAGACTGCATTCCTCTTAAATGCTTTCATAATTGATCTTATGGGCTCCGGCAAGCCCTTTTCTCCCAACTCCTTCTGTACCTTACACAGAACAAATTCCTTCTCGCTTCTAAAACTTTCCTCTGCCGGGAGCCTCCACGCCTAGTCCTCCCAGCCCCTGGCCTTCTCTTGATCCAGAGCCAGCGAGCACTTTTCTAAAAGAACTCCTCCTCCTCGTGTTACTTCCCTTAACATGGCTTAAAGTACTTTATGGGTTCTACTAC
This sequence comes from Perognathus longimembris pacificus, assembly GCF_023159225.1. NCBI lineage: Eukaryota > Metazoa > Chordata > Mammalia > Rodentia > Heteromyidae > Perognathus > Perognathus longimembris. Next base: position 19,634,591 of record NC_063185.1, read on the forward strand.
TATTGGAGATTATTAGGGATCCCTTAGAGTATTCCTGTGTATTGGCACCTCTGTCCTCCAGGCTGGGGCTGCCTAAGAGACAAGACCTCTCCCTCTCCCTGTTTTGTTCCAGTGTCTGGAAAAGTACATGATACCCAGTAGAAGTTAAAGTAGGGGTTGTTGTTGTTATTGTTCAGTGAATGAAGTGTGCAGAGTCTAGTCTAATCTGACTAGGTTAGGAAAAAGCTAACTAAAGAGCTAATCCTGATAGACCCAAATAAACAAAGTCCTAAGCCTCTTTAGCGAGGAAACTCTTTCTTTCAGAAGTAGTATACAACTTGAACATTTCCAAAGAAAATCAGCTGCCCGGCTGGCAAAATTCTAGTAGTCAGGGAAATACTCAGTGGATGGTTAAGATCAACTGATCTTTTCATGAAATAATCAGCAGTAAATCTTGCCTCTCTCTCTCTCCCTCACACACACACACATGCACACACATGCACACACACACTTCTACCATCCCTTTTGAAAACTTAGACCTGCTAACACTTGGAGCTAAACCCTTTGCTTTGTGAAATTAATAGGAACTGGAAGGAGTCAGTGATGATGTTGCTCATATCTTAGCAAAAATTCCAGACTCGATAAACATTAAATCAATCACATCCAGCGGGCTGTTGTTGACTAATTTATTTAAGAATCTCCAACTGATTTATGCTCAGAGGAGCCCCTTGGAAAGTTCTTTATTCGATGATGAACATGTTGCTGCAACCTTTTACTAATGAGGAAAGTTACTGACCCACAAAGATGACTTGCCTTGTTCAAGGAAACCAAGGGGGCCCAGTCGGCCACATGGGATTCCTCTTGTTCTCCCTACTTGTCTGCCCACCCTCTCCTTGTGTAATTGTCTCTTCCCGGGCATCTCTGCTCTCTTCACCCTCTTCTACCTCATTCAAAACCAACTCTCAGTTATTATGTTTGTACTCAGGTCTAGAAGTCAAAGATAGCTGGGACAGGAAGTGTCTCTAATTCTTAAAATGACACATACACACTCAGGCTCCCCAGCTCAGGAAAACCTAGAGGGGCTGGGAGGATGATTGGAGTGACACCGACAGTGTCATACAGGTGGAGGACTGCAGAGCCGGCACTCCCTGCCCAGCTCCACTTGATTATTGCCATGGAAGACCAGACTTTTTGGGAAAATGTCTCATTTTTAAAACCTCACATGGGCACTGAAATTGGTATTCAGCTGTGGGATTCATCCCACAGTCTGGCTGCACTAGACACTTGGAAAGAAAACGCTTAGAAAAATGTGGAAAGGGAAAGTGAGGAACCACAGGCAACCCTCCCAGCTGCTCGTGTCTCAGTTTCCTCCAGCTTCTCCAGCCCTCTCCGTAGTTTCTGAAGGGATTTCCACATGATCTGAGCACAAGAAGCAAACGGTATCTTCCAAAACAACATTCTGGGCTAAGATGTGAGGCCTGCAGTGCCCACCAGACATTTCCTGTCTGGGTGAAGAGTCCCTGCCCCTGAGGCCCAAGATGGCGACCTGCAGAGGGACTCCGCTGTACCTGCAGCTCAGTCAGCAACTCGAGACACTGTTGCAGCCCTGTCTTCCAGGAATGGAGGTACAGGCAGGGTTACCGTCCCTCTGGAAGGAGTCTTCCAAGTGCTTTCTTCCCAAGTGCCATTTCTTGCTATCATGACTATGAATTAGGAATTGCAATGAACTCTGCTTCATGGATTGGAAGACCAAGGTCAAGGACAGTGCCTCTGTAGACAGCTAGACAGACAGGAGCAGGAATACGAACTGTCCCCACCAACAAAATTCCATTCTCCTTTGCAGAGGCAGAATCATACTCCCCCCCCCCCCAAAGCTTACTCCTTAAACTGACAATTAGGATAATGGACCTGTATTATCCTTATAGAGCCCGTCCCCCATCTCAAGGCTAACCATGTCCTAACCCGCTCTTTGGTCTTCCATTGCTTCCCTTGGCAGCACTAAACCTGGAAGGACAAAGAGGATCAAGCTGTCAGGGTCTGCTCTCACCTTCTCAAAAGTACGAGCAGGGGACTTCTCACATCCAGAAAGACATGTGGTCCACTTACTCTGTTAGATAATAAAATTCCAGCCCGTGACAATGTGGAAGTCATTCACCCTTCTCCAAAATGCCCACTTGGGGCCTTGGACATATACTTACATTAGGCTAATAAGTTATTCCTCGCTATCTTCCTACTCTTTGGGGTTCTTTCTCTGCACCCGGGACAATGTCCTAATCTTAAGCACTGCCCCCAAAGAAACATGCCCTCCACCACTAAGAAACACCCTACCCATCACTACTGAGAGGTTAAAAAATATATTCAGGGTCATACATGCACCTTTCTCAGATTACTGTGGAAACTAGGAGTCTGCATGTGCTACGTTCATAAGATGTGAATTTTAATTTTAAAGTAATTTGCACAAAGCTATTAATGGCAGATAATATGTTAATATTACCCTTCCCAGGAGACTCATTCACTCAATAAATATTGATTGAGCATCCACTGTTTCACCCAGGATACAGGGCTGTATGTAGGAGGTTCTAGAATCTGCATGAATCCATCTAAACTGGCGTCATGACAGATTTTCAAAGGGGCTCCCTCCTCCTACCACATGGCTAGACTAACCATGCCGCTTGGTTTTGATTTGAAGCTGGAGCATACACTCCAGAGAAGGAATTGTTCAGACCTAGCTGAGGCTCCCTGCCAACTCACTATCGGCTTCTTCAGTGGATGGTAAATCTGCAGGCGCCTTCTTCTACTCACCTTAGATGTCTCTGTCTGCCTGCTCCAGGGCCTCCTTCCCATCCTCTCCCTGCATCTCCCATTCGTATGCATGGGCTCCAGAGCCAAGGACATGCTAAGTCACCTTGACTTGATTGAAAGTGGCAAGTTCCAGGACAGGCCCTGGATGAATGTGCTTTTTTTTTTTTTTCATGAGAGAACTCTCTTCTCCTATGATGGGCTTTTTCACTGGCATCTGCAAAAAACTAGTGATGTGGTAGTCTGGTGGGGCATATGGGAAGGCATTGGACGCTTGTCAATAAGGAAAGACTTCTCATGGAGTGAGAACAGGCTCATTTTCTCCATTACTGAAGCAGAGGGACTGGCAGCAATGTTCCTTAGAGTAGTTACTGTCGCTTAAATGACCTCAGACGCAGAGAGATCAAAGGGAACGTAAGGCGCTCTAGGGAAAGCCGGGCTTTGCTACAAGCGGGATGGGCATCTACCTACCTCCGTGGGGCAGTCCCCATCTTCCCTCCAGAGGTCACCCCTTTCTCTAAAGCCAGAAATCCTCTCACAGTATCATCATTTAGAAACCAAATTCCTGTTCAAGTGCAACGTCATTCTAAAACTTGAGCTTGGGAATAGAACCCTCCTTGGGATTGTGTAAGAAAACTCACCATGCTGTGAAGCGGGCAACCGCCAAGGGTAACCCGGAAGGCTCAGGCCCCGTAATTACCCCGATAAATAATTGTGTCTATGGATAGATATGTGTATGTCCATGCCTGTGAATGTCCATGTATGTCCTTTTAGGTCTAGCTTCTACACATAAGTGAAAATGTATCCTAATTTGTATTTGAGCTTGTCTTGCCTCACTCATTAGGAGGGCCTACTGTTCCATCCATTCTCCTGCAAATGGCATGAGTTCATTTTTCTTTATGGTGATTATATATTTTTTATTATATTATATACATATATATATCACCTTCTTTACCCATTCATCTGTTTTGGGGCTGATTCCACCTTTTGGCTATTGTGAACAGTGCTATACTAAACATGGTTACGCAGATGTCTCTCCTCCAGATATATACTGTATAGTGCCATGGTGTAAACAAAAGGCAGGTCTCCTTTTAGACTTTTGAGGAACATCAGTACTGATGTTCCATAGTGGTTGCACTAGTTTCCATTCCCAACAACAACTAGTTGTTTGTCTTTTTTTTTTTTTTTTTTTTTTTTTTTTTTGCCAGCCCTGGCGCTTGTACTCAGGGCCTGAGCACTCCCCCTGGCTTCTTTTTGCTCAAGGCTAGCACTCTGCCACTTGAGCCACAGCGCCTCTTCTGGGATTTTCTATATATGTGGTGCTGGGGAATCGAACCCAGGGCTTCATGTACACGAGACGAGCACTTTACCACTAGGCCATATTCCCAGCAGTTGTTTGTCTTCTTGATGGCCGCCAGTATGACTGGGGTGAGATGGAATCTTAGCATACATTTGATCTGAATTTCCTCTGCGGCTGAGGATGTTGAACATTTCTTCATGTATCTCTTGTATTTCTTCTTGTGAGAACTGTCTGTTTGGTTCACTTTGCCCACTTATTAATTGGATTCTTCGCTCTCTTGCTGTTTCCGGTCTTTTGTTGTTGTTCCTTGTGTATCCTGCATATTATTGATCCTTTATTGTTGAAGAACGTGAAGATTTTTCTCCCATTATAACTTCATTTCGTAGTATGTTAAAGTAGAATGATAGTAGGTAATCACAGGGCACAGCAAGACTGTAACACACAGCTCACCACTGTCAATCTAAGGATTCTAAGGAACTGGGGTGTGGGGGGGGGTGGGGGTTTACCTGTCAGTGTCACTTGGTGTGTGGGTAAGGGAATAAATCACATCACAAGATCTCATCTGAAGTGTCAGTTCTCTGGGCACCCTTTCTTGTGTCTCATTTTTCTCTTCCACAAAGTGAATGTAATAATTATACTGACCTCATGGTACTTGGGTGAGGATGCATTTGTTCATCACTTAGTTATTATTTTGTTCCAAGAACTGCCTTGGGCACTTGGGATAGATTGGTGAACAAATACACAAAGATACCCTCAAAGCCAATATCTAAACTTTTTGGAATGCAACTTGGTATGAAATAAAACTAAAAGGGTATCAGAGACTGAAAGATAGAATCTACCACCTAATGCAGGCACATAGACTGAGAGCTCGGCATCGCCCCTGCCCCTGGTGACTCCAAGTAAGTTTGTCATCTCTTTCCTTCTTGGTACTAATTCATTTTTTGAGAGTTATGTAGTAGCAGAAGCAAAGCGCCTGTTGCCTGGTGGGACATCTGTGATTGTTGGTCCCTATTTCAGTTTCCTAAGCTGCCATAACAGACTGGGTGGGTTAAAATAGCCGAAATTTATTCTCACCGATCTGGAGGGAGAAGGCTGAAATCAAGGTATCACCAGCATTGGTTCCTTCTGGAGGTTCTGAGGGAGGGAAAATCTGTTCTGTTCCTCTCTCCTAGCTTCTGGTGTTTGTGGAAAATCCTTGGCATTCCCTGGTGTTCCATCCACCCCCTCGATCTCTGCCTGTGTCTTGACATGGTGGTCCTCTCTATGTGCTCTCTATTCTGTCTTTGAAGGAAAGAGTTCTGGTCTGTCTGGCATCATGCCACTTCCCAGGCTTTGGACATCCCTAATTTACTTATTTTTTCTAAGCTCCATTCTCCTGGTCTACAAAATGCAGATGCTGCTAGTTCTATTTTTCAGCCTCCTCATCTGGATACAATAAAGCAGTGAACCCAACTGTTGACATGGCACCAAATATACACCTGGCATCTCATTACAAAAAAAGTTCATTATTAACCTCAAAGGTTTTGATTAGGTTAATGGTTCAATTTGTGTACTTTCCTTAAGAGGCTAGCTGTGTGGTTACCCAGACAAACTAGCTGGCTACATGAAGAAACTGAAGGAAGACACAGGGTGGCTACAAAACACGCTGGTCTAGAGCTTGAGGGCCGTAGAAAGACTGGTCTATATCTGGAGAAAGGCTCAGGTTGGGCCCTGAAATGGGAAGTTTGGGAGCTGGCAGCCAATGGAAGAATAGATTGCTGTACATACAGCACCTTAGAAAAGCACCTTCCCTTCTCAGGAGAAGATAGAAAAGACCTCAAAGTCTCCAGAGGAACTCTTGGGGACTACTTAACCAAAGGAGACCAGCAGCACCACAGGCCAGGAGACAGGCACAGTACGGTCAACTCCTGCAGATGTCCAAGAATGTGCTGGTACCAAACCAAAGGTGCCTGAAGGGTGGATGGACAGTGCTCTATGTTCACCTTACTTTTTTCCCCCTAGAAGCTTCAGTGCCCTCCCTGTCTCCTCCACTTGTGCAGGGTCGACTTGCCTTTCCTGGCCCTGCCTGAATCCCCCTCCCTCTTTGTGTCCTTTTCCTACAACTCAGTCTGTGCTGATCTCTTGCTGTTCTAAGTCCCAGAAATGCTCGAGATAGCCTCACTCTGTTTAGTAGTTAGCTGTCTTTTCACCTTCAAAGCAGAGCAACTACACAGAGGTGCCTCGTGCTCAGTGAATGAAGCAATCCTCGCGATGCATTTAGCAAGGTGCCCGGGATCCCAGCCACGCCCAATACACCCCAGCAACTCTCCTGCTGTTTCTCCTCCTGTTTCACACGGGTATTATACTCATCACCTGCATCATACGGTGGGTGAGGTCCTTGGGAACATCACATTCCTTGAAGTAGGGTTGTGTGGGCATGGGCTATTATGCCAACCCCTTCTCTCCCACTCAGAAAAACATCCTGGAGAATTAATTAAATGAAAATGACATTGTTATCAAGATAACCTTGAATCTACTCTAATTCATGTTGCTGTGTTTTGTTTTGTTTTTTACTCCTCCACCAGGATGGGCACTTTAGCTTTCCTGAGTCACAAATTCTTTATGACATACCCCCCCAGAATATGCTGTGACTCAAAACTGTGCTGTGGCTCCGAATGGGTGAACTTCTGCTGGGAGGATGAGCCTGGCTAGGCTGTAGACGTAGTGAGGGGGGGGGGGGTAGGGCCTGTCCGCCCCAGCTGGTGGTTCCCTCACCCCACCACCACCCCACCTGGCAATATCATTCAAACTTCACGATTCCCGTGAAAATCTCTGTGAAGGGAGACAATTTCATCAAGACCTTCTCATATTTATCAGGACTTTTGGGGGTGCCAGTAACAGAAACCTGACTCCAATTCCCTTAAGTTAAAAAAAAAAAAAGCACAAATGATTTCACATCACAGGGGAAGCCTAGAGAGGCAGTTAAATTCGGCTAAGGCTAGCTCTGAATGCTCAACTGTCCCTCACACCTCCTCAGCTCTGATTTTCCTCATACTTGTCTAGTGGCAAAGAAGCCACCAGACGCTTCCGGCTTATGTTTCATCCGTTTGACAGTGGTCAGGAAAGTCTGGTCACTTTCCAGTCGTTTTGGCAGAATCCCAAAGCTGACGTGTGTGGCGGGTGAATCACGTGTCTACACCTGAAGAAGTTCTTCGGATTTGCTTTGGCCAGATATGTACCACCTTCTGGATTTGGAGGTGGAGTGAGACGGATATGATCAAGAAAAGAACCCGTTTTGGAATTCAGAAAGACTATATCACAAAAGATCGTGATACAGTTCCTTGAGATAAAAGAAGTGGACGTTGAGTAGGTGCCTGAGTGGGGCACCATGGTTTTGATTAGAAACAGGAACAGTGGTTTCCATGTCAACTGCTGTCGCCATGGTGAGGAAGACACTGACCCATTGCATCATCTCTGGATCGAGGGCCCCTTTTGCAGAGAGCTGTGAACCCTGGCGTTGCCACCAGCACTGCAAAGTTGTAACTATGTGGCCCTCACAGGCAGAGCCTGCCCTTGACAGAATGAAGAGCTGTCAATGGCCTCTGCTGACCTACACAGAAAAAAGCACTCCTCATGTGAGCAGGCATGGCGTGCAAAGGCAATGACGGGGCCTCTGGAGACAGCTGCTAGCCAGTTAGTGAGAGCAAGGATGCCTTTTGTCCTGGTGTGATTGCTATGTCTTCTCACCAGAAGGAACTGCCTTCTTGCCCAGAGAAGAGAGTAATTCCACCAACACCCCAATCGATCTCAACTTTCTCTTATCGCTTCCCATTCCCTGTAAATAAGAGTTCACTCTGACCATGATTGCTGCTGCCTATGGCCAGAGAGAAATGTGCTAGGTTGGCAGAGAGCCCCTTTATCAAAGTGATTTTTTTTTCTTGGCCAGTGTGCTCTTGATGAGAAACACACACACACACACACACACACACACACACACACACACACACACACGTTTTACTTAGCCCATAGATGCCATTCCTTATGTGGTCATATTTGACATGGTGGCTTGTCTGGATTTGTTTTCTGTTGCTGTAACTGAATCTCAGAGAATGGATGACATTAAATTACAGAAATGTAGTTAGATCACGGTTTTGGAGGCTAGGAAGTCTAGAACATGGTGCCGGCATCCTCCCAGCTTCCGGTAAAGACTTCTTGCTACGTCGACACGTGGTGAGACTGAGCAAACCTGCGAGAGGTTGACTTTTGTAACACAGTCAGTACTGTGATAGCTCATTAATTCATCCATAAATTTCTCTACCAAGGAGGGCAGAGCTCTAGTGGCCAAATCACCTCCTAAAGATTCTACCTCTCAAACCTGTTCCATTGAGACCAAGTTTCCAACACAGGAAATTTGAGAGACACAGTCAAGCCACAAGATAGGCATTTCCCAATAATCAGTCAATGGAAAGAGTACCTTTAGAGGCGAGAGTTAGAATAGTGCACAGTGTAAGATTTTAGGACAACAGAACGAGAGATGATCTCAGGAAGCAGGCCCTCACTGCAAGAGTTGTGGGTTCTTCTGCTAACTCTATACTCACAGATTCCTTCCCAGCACCCAGCATACTGTCCAAGCCCCTGCCGGTGCTCATAGCAGGCATAGGTGACCCATCGGTGTGCTCTTTCCCAGCGATTGAATCACTCACATCACAGAATCCTAAGGCTCATGACAGCCATTAGGCTTTCACACATCAATCAAAAGTGGCCTGTCCTTCTCAACTAGCGGGTTGTCAAAAGATGGTAGGGTTTTAAGGAAAGACGATTTCCCTTTCAACCATGTCATTTCTGTTTAGGAGAAACCAGAGACCGCAGCAGTGTTCTCTTAGGGTGAATGGCAGCGTCTTTGATCTTTGATATTGACACACAACAACTCCATTTTATACACATCACTTTTCATGGGGGGAAAAAAATAACAATTTAGGTGGTGAATGTATACCACCCTGGGACTTCCTTTTTATCCCTTGGTGCTGGCCATTTAGATTTCAACTAGTAGAGAAACGACACTGCTCAAGCAGGCAGTACGCCCCCTTTCCTTTCGGATTTTAGCCTAAGTGGCATTAGGAAGTAGTCAATCATGGACAATTTGGACTCCTGGAAGTGACGGTAGAAGTTAAATTGCCTTTGTGTGTTAAGGAACATGCCCCTGGCAAACCTCCATCTCAGGGAACCCATTGTGTAGGACCATGGAGGTAGCCAGCAAGATCATTAATGGCCCAGTTGAATCGCTGTGGTAATAGGAGTGAAAGGGGGGCTGCATTCCTTGGATAATTGAAGCTACAGATGATCAAAAACTCTTTTGTGGAATTGGACTAATGGGCTCTCAGGTTGGCATCAGTCCCCATAAACAAGTACTGCAGTCACGTGTATTAGCAATGAGATCATGCCATTAATACCTTATAGTTCCATGTAAGAAAGGAGAAAAGAAAGAGCCATTTCAAGCCAGGTTGACTTGAAAGCTGTTATGCAGAATCAGTGAAGAACAAACGTGTAAGTAGAGATTACTAGTGCAGAGGTTCCCTTTGCATAATTGGGCTCTGAGGGGGGCCATCGGCCATTAGCTGCTACCTGCTAGGAAGAGGCAGGGGCACCTGATGCCTGTCTTTGTTCTTGGGTGTTATTAGAGTGATTTGGTAATGAGTATCAGTTAGAAGCTGGCTTCAGCAACACGTTTCTAACTCAGATAAGCAACTGGGGTTTATACATCTCTAACCAGCAGGCAGAATTCACCTTTAAGTCTGCCTTTGCAACTGAAGCAATTGGGTTTTCACCAGGAAGCAGCAATTTAGGAGTCAGATTCTTGGACTTGGAGAATTTGCCTCTGAAATCATCCTATTTAGCAGGAGCTTTTCTAACTTGTGCAAAAAGGAAGGATGTGATGGAATCACGGAGAAGGGTTAATAGCTTGGATTTGACGTGAGACTTGGAAGTATGTTCAAGTTCTGGTCTTTGATAGCTGTCTGGCACTGCAAAAGTTATTTAAATTGATCAACTCAGTCATTTCTCTTTAAAATGGTAAAGATAGACATCTTCTATATTGTCATGAGAATGGTAGTAAAGTTTTTATGCAGATTAAATTTTAAAAGGTCCTTAAAGTGCTTGGCATTGCATGGAACATTTACCAAGACATATCATGTTCTGTGGTATAAAAGAAATATTAATAATACATTTAAAAGGGTTCTAGTTATAAAGATGTTTTCTGATCAAAATGGAATTAAATTAGAAATTGATAACACCAAAATGTCCATGAAATCTTAAAATACTGTTACTAGATAAGACACTGGTTAACAATTTAAAGAAGTTTTAAAAATAAGAATTAAGAAACTAAGTTTGAGTGGCTCACACCTTTAATCCTAGCTACTCTAGAGGCTGAGACTTAGAGGATTGAGGTTCGAAGTTAGCCCAGGTAGAAAAGTCCATGAGACTCCCATCTCCATAAAGCCAAGCTAGAGTCATAGCTTAAGTGGTAAAGGGCCAGCTGAGCCGGACAAGCCCCCAGTTCAAACCCAGTCCGCCAAAAAAAAAAGATAAGAAATTTACCCTTTTTGCCCAAGAATTATACTGAGAAGAGAATGAAAATACAAGAAAGTGAGAGAAAACATTTGTAAGTTACCTACCAACGCAATTGCATTGCGTATACAAAGAGCTCTGAAACTTAGTTTAAAAGAAAACCAAGGGCCTTCTAAAAATAGCCAGGCACTAGTGACTCGTGCCTTTTATCCTTGTTCCTTGAGAGGCTGAGATCAAGAGGATCACAGTTCAAGGCCAGCCCCAAGTAGAAAAGTCCGCGAGACTCCGTCATGGTTGTCACGTTGAAGGTGTGTGAGCAATGGTAGCAAGGGATCACCTTCGTTTATGGTGTCTGTTGTGTGCCAGTCCATGTGAGACTCTGCAGACATCTCCCTCCCTGTCCTTTGTTGAAGTAAATGTCATGTGCACGCGTACACACACACACACACACACACACACACACACACCCCCCGAGGTATGGATCTAAACTCTCCAGATGCTGGACTTCTTATTGCTTCCAAACACCCATGAAACCTAAGCAAACTGAGTGTCTCAAGTGTTGATGAAGAAAACAGAACACAGATGAAGAGCCTTTGTTCGGAAACAATACTTCCGGCCCTTGAAGTGTACAGTAGAGTTATTAGCACAGCTGGGGACCCCACAAGTGTCTTGAGAGTGGAGACGGAACAATACATTTCTAATATTTGGTAATTGTGAAAACAATTTGCTTCTTGTTTACCCTTAAACGCCAGCACTTGTTTTCTCTCTCAGTAGGATATGGGTGACTCCGCAGCTGCTGGGGCGTCCTCTAGGCTCCTGGGGCCCTCTGGGAGTCGGGTTGTTTATGCCTCTGTCTGAAGAGTCTGCGCGCTGTCTGCGTGCATCCCTCCTGCCCCTGCCCCCTCTTCCAAGAAGGCTGCAGGTGTTGGGCAGTGCTGTTGGATCCCTGCTCTGTGATAACAAAAAGCAACATCCTGTACTGGGACAAGAAAGGAAGGCCGGGCCCCACCTAGCCTCCACCTAGGTCTGCGGACACGGCCAGGACTCCGCCCTTTGCATTTTGCCATCTTCAGAAGAAAGTGAATGGCTTGGGATGCAGAAGAAAAGCCTGGAGTCAACCTTGAGTCTAGACTCAGTCAACACTTAGTCTCAACTTAGTTAACACAGAGTCTTAACTTGGCTGAGACGTCACTTTAAAGCACACCTCCCTAATAGGAGAACTGGCAGCCCCTCGCAGGGGTGTGGTGGTGTCCACTGTGTGCTAAGCACAGAGCTCTGCTGAGGGTCTTTCAAGCAGGCCTCATTCCAGAAGCCTTGTTTGAGACGCACTGTTGCTCTGTTTTACAGAGGAAGAGACAAAGGCTCGATGAGATGTCACCCCACTAGTGACGAAAGTGAAACGCTTGCATCTAGTCTTAGCATCTCGTTACCATGCTAAAGATCTTGGGGCAGAACTTGAATGTGGTACATAGTCAATAGATACTAGCTAGAATTACATCGACTTTAGTACCAGTTTTCATATGTAAAATTAGTTGAGTATTGGTATTTTACTATTAGTTGAGACCCAAAGTTCCCTTAATCTCCACTTTCTTTCTTCCTTTAACAAAATTGTTTTGTACTCGTCCTGGTGCTTGAACTCAGGGCCTGGGGACTCAAGGCTCTACCACTTGAGCCACAGCTCAAGCCACTTCTGGCTTCCACAGACTTTCCTGCCTGGGCTGACTTTGAACTACAGTCCTCAGAGCTCAGCCTCCTGAGTCTTATTTATGGTAAAAGTAAAACAATTGCAAAATAATATTTATAATAAATACTACATAATACAGTATAATGATATAATAAAACGTCTATAGAAGACTTTACCAAACAGCTGGGAGGCACAGCAAGACATGCACTGAGGTAGCAACTACCAGGGGCAAGGAATTCAAATTTCCTAAGCCGTCCCAAATCCACAGCGACCCTGTCACCACCTAGCTCCCCCTACAGGAGACCAAGGGCCTTGACGCGTGTGGCAGCAACGGATTGCCTTTTCATGTCATCACCGGTGCGCATTCCTACACACTCTATCTTACTCCTTGGGGGTCTATGATCTACAGGATTCCGTGCCCACCAAGCCACACCCCAGTTTTTCATCCTACAGATGAGTTTTCTTACAGACTGAGGCTCGGCCTCCTGAGATTTCCTCATCTTCCCCAGTCCCACACTTCCACCGCACTTCTTCATCTCTAGCATCCGTGGCTCGCTTAATTTTTATTTTATTTCCAGTAGTTTCTGCCTCACACGAGCTGTGGTCCTGGAAGGGAAGCTGAGGTTATCCGGTGAGGGGGTTCAGAGGAGCTAGACTGCTGCAGCGCCCCCCGGGTCCGCTGTGTTCCTGACTGCAGGTTTGCGCACAGTGTCTCCAGGTTCCAGCCTTCCCTCTTCAGTGATTCATGTGTGTTTGCTTGAGGTGTCTTCCCTTCATCCTCACACACACACACACACACACACACACACACACACACACACACTCCCTCGGCTGCCCACCCGCAGAGGGATGGCTCCCTGAGGAAAGAAATGTGTGACTTGTACAAGCCGCTCTTGTCCGCTCCCTCTACCTTGCAGCCATTCACAGCCCTCATTAGAATAACCCGTCTCTAGAACCTTGTTCAGACATGCCCCTACCTTCTCCCGCTCTGTGAAACAGGCAGTGACAGATGGTGGGCAGTTTCAGGGGCTCCGCCAGACACCACTGCAAGGCTTTCACACACTTACCAGTCACCCGGTGACACCTGGAAGACTCCGGGCATTTCCAACCCCTCCTCTTCAAGGTCTCTCGTTGCCCCAGCAGAGCTCGCGGTTCAGGGTGACGAAGCTCCCCCCAGGTGAAAGGGGGATATGGCCACCCCCCTCTGAAGCGTCGCCCTTTCCATAAGCTCAGACACTGTGGTCACAGTGCAATTGGACCCGCAGTGCACTTGGGCTCCTAGAGTTCTCACGGTGGGGGGGGGGGAGGTGTGGACAACTCTTTTCTAGGAGCTGTGCAGTTGTGGGGGGTGGGGGGGATACCCAGTGAATACCTATTGACCGTGTACCATCCTCTGAAGCTGGAGGGTCCTTTGGGGGTAAGGCACTGATCTTGAAGTACTAAGCATTGAACTCAGAGTCTTTCCCTTACTAGGCAAGCCCCCTACCACCTGAGCCACACCGTCAGCCCTTTCCCTTGTAGTTTTGCAGAGAGGGTCTGCCTTGAACGTAGTTTTGACTATGGTTCTCCTAACTCTGCCTCCTGGGTAGCTGGGACCACGGGTGTGAGCTACCACTCTCTTCTTTAGTGTAAGATTTTTATAAACAGAGGATTTCAGAGCCAAAAATAACCCTATAGGTCATTCCGTCATTTGGCAGAAGGAAAATGAGAAGCAAATGATTTGATTTAATTTCCTGTGATAATGTCCCCATAGATTTTCTGCACCGAGGCAAAGAAATCTCATAGAGCAGCCTTCTTTTATTCCTGGCAACAAGTTCCAGTACAGCCCCCACTCCCCAAATAGATACATGTAGACCTACAACCAGCATCTGCCTATGTACTGTATTCTTCCTATACATAGGTATCTATGATCGAGTTTACTTTATGTTAAGGCTTAGGTAGAAATTAATAGCAACAACTAGTAATGGAACAGTTAGAGGAACATGCTCTGATAAATGTTGTATGACTGTGGTCTTTCTCAAAATGTTTTGCCATACTATACTCACCCATTTTCTTCTTGGGGTACTACTGTGAGATACTTCTAGAAAGTACTTTATGGCTTCCCCGGGGCAGTCTGCATTGCCAGCAGCAGTACTCTTGCAACTTTGGGATTGTTATTAAGGAAGCAAGGGTAACTTGAATGCAAGCTCTGTGATACTAGCACAGTGATCTGAGAGCTGACATGAAGGGAGTAACAGGAGGGGAGTCTATATAGGATGGAAACTCTGGAGAAGAGGGTGGTTCATATCCCAGACAGTAGCTTTCATCATGTGACTCAGAATGACATTCAATTTAAAACGTATGACTTATTTATTTCTGGGGACATTTTGCACCGCAGTCGATCCCTGGTAACTAAAACTTGGGAAAGTGAAGCTGAATGACAAGCCGGATGAACAGGACTGCCTTTTGCCTGAGGTATCATTACGTGCTACATGTGTGCATACCTGTTTCATGTATGTACACGTTGATTTTATTTGTTCCTTCCAACAACTTCAGGGAACATGGTTGATGTCACCGTATTTCACGGGAGAAAATGAAAGCGCGGGAAGCCGGAGTGACTTTGTAAGAGTTTCACAATCTTTAGCTGATACCATAGACTCGCCGTAGACTGTGGTATTTCTTGTGCATACTGACTTATTTAGTCTCCCTGTGGTGGCATCTTCCTACCCATGTGTTACCCTTGGCCATTTGGCTTGTTGTAGCCAATGGGACATGTGTGAACACAGCACCGACTGTAACCTAACAAGGGCTGACGTATCAGTGTATGGTACTGCTTGGTTTCTTACGCCAAGGCCCTCTGCCATGCGAAGCCACACCTCTCAAACTGCTGTCCATCACTTGGGTCCTGCAATAAACCATACACCCTACCCTCCAACTACAAGAAAAAAGTGCCACAACTACCTGCAGTCAGTACTATAATTAATGAGATAGGATTTAAACAACTGAGAGATTTGGGGTGGGCTATTTGTTATACAGCATGCTAGCGAGAGGTGATGAACACAAACAGAGCCAGGCCTAAACCCAGACTAATCTGCCTCCACATTGGGTGTCCCTTCTCTTCTACACATTTCTGTCTGTCCTTACAGTCTGTTTTGACCTCAGTTGGTGCTTTTCAGACTCAAGCGTTTAAACTTGTTCCTCTTTAGCACCAGAGACATTTGCTTTAGCCATTTTCCTTAGGCTTGATATCCAGCTCCCGCAGATGGCTAAGCCGCATCAAATGATAGAGCTGCCCAGCCCTTAAAGGAAAAGGGACCCTCGTGACTCCTCCGGCCTCCCTCCTACATCTCTACATTCATTTGTTCTGCCACCGATCCTTCCTCCCTGCCTTTCAGCTCCTTGTCCTACACTGGCCTCTTAGCTCTTAATCTCATGTTAGAATTCTACAATAAATACTTTGTTTTCTTTACTGTCTACCTGTTTTTTCCTGTCAGCCTGAAAACATAAAAGTGTCTCTCTTTTCCTAAGATGGAACAAGGTAGGTCTTCCCTGCTCTTCTTTTCTTCTCCAGCTGCCTTTTAATTTCACCCTTTCTGATACTGAATCTTCAATCAAATCAATCTCGTTTCTTCGAGATACCTGTTTCTCCACTCATCTGCCAATTTCCAGATTCTTTACACACTGCTGGGATGGTCCTACCCTGGTGTAGAACAACTAAGACTTACTCATTGCAACATTAGTGATTTCTTTCTTTAAAAAATTTTGTTACTGTTATGATTAAGGTGACGTACAGATGGGCTACCATTTCCTAGGTCAGGTAATGAGTACATTTCCTTTCGGGCAATGTCACTCCTTCCTTTGCTCTCTCCCAGTTTCCCCCACCAGTAATTTCTACTAAAAAGGATTCACATTACATGCAGTATTTGGGCGGATAGATAAATAGATATAATTTGATCCTTGTCTGAAATTCAAATTTAACTGGATGTCTTGTGGTTTTGCATATTAAAGTCTAACAAGTCTCCTAACCTGCCTTTTATCCACTTTGATCTGGGCAGTATTTCCTTCTTTTGAGAGACCTGTGGTCTCAGAACACAATTGGATGTTTCTTTCTAACTCTGTGACGAGTCTTCTTCTGTCTCTACGGAGCATCTTCAGTGACTGTCCCCAGGGTAACATTTTCTGCCTTCTTCTCAACTGATCCCTCTCCCATGATTTTTATCACATTTATTCCAGTCCCCAAATATCTGCTGTCAGTGTTGTCAAATACCAGCTGTCAATGTTGCCTTTTTCCTTTGGAGCATTAAATGGACTTGCCTAACAATTAGCTGGGGATCTCCATTTGGTTGTCCCCTAGCAATCTGAACCCCCACATGCCTCAAGCCACATCAGATCCATCCCAAAACACGTTCCTCCTCATCTTCTCAATGAAAAGTAGGACCTGGAGATGGCAGAGCAGTCAGCCAGTACTTTCTTCTATCTCCATGTACCTGAAGCAAGAGCATCATGACTCAGGAGAGGGTGATGACCAGGAAGCAAGAAAAGGCAACAGTGAAGAGTAGGCAGAATCCAGATGAAACCCACACATGTCAAACTTGGGATCTGTAAAGAACACAATGAATTCTAACAAGGAACACTGGACTTAAGCCACCCAGGGCTTAAGATAACAAGTGGGCTTCATTCTGTGCCAATGCTTTCATTGGTGAGTAATGCCTTCATAAGATGTCATCTGGAGACCAAGCCCAAAGCCACACCTGGAGGTATAGAAGAACGTGATGTGTCTGATTATTTGGGCCTGCTCTGGAACAGGAACATGACCAGAACTCTATCCTTCTGCTACCTTGTCAAAGGCTACAATCCCATCCCATCAAATAAGCTTCATAGTTAACATTTTCGATGTGAAACTCTGTGTCCTTCCCTGAAGTCCCAGTAGCATTTACGTTATCTTTAAGTGCTATTCTCAGAATTACGGTTTTGTAGCACTGATGAAGAATATTTCATTAGAATAGTTAAAGAAAAAAAAACATATTTTTTGAGCATACAGAATTATCAAAGAGGCATAAAATATAGTCACTGTCTTTAAGGAAATTAGTATCTGGGTGGAAGACAAGCCACAAACTCATTAAAGAGGTTTTTTTTTTTAATTATGAGAGTTAAAACAACAATACAAATAAAAATGCAAACGATACCACCATCGCTGCGTGGTTAATTTCCAAGTGAGCACTTTAAAGAAGTGGAGAGAGAGTGAAGAGGTTTGTCACAGCTTTGATCATTCCTGTCAGTAGCAGAAAATGATTGTGAGTTCGGCTGGAAGATGTATGCTGTGAAATGCACACGATGTGAGCGCATTGTCTCTGAGGAACAGTAAGACCATGCGGAGACCTTATTGAAGCAGATTACCGGGTTCTGGTAGGGATGGCTGGCGCAGATTGCTCTTCTGAGCCATCGTCTGTCTCCCTGGTGGACACCTGAGGTATACACGTCCCTACACGTTCATGTGGTGACCTGTACAAGGCTCTCCACTCCGTACCCCACTCTTCTTCCTTGACCACAGCGCGTGGTTCCAGGTAAACATGTGACTCACACCAAACCCCTCGGGCACGAGGCGTGTCGTGTGGGGGGAGGGACTTCCCTTGCGTTTCCTCGTGGGCTTGAGCTTGTGTGTCTGAAGCTAGCTGCTCAGGCTTGCGTGACAGCAAGTGGAGCCTGGGAATGAAGGCGTCCCACGGAGGCAAGGGTGACGGCTGCTGAGCTCCGCCATGATTCCCCATAGCACCTGCTGCCACATTCGTCTGTCACTGGAGAGAAAACCAACGTTGGGCTGTCAAGTCGTAAAATGCATACATACATTTTACAGTGGAACGTTATATACCTCCCAAGAAGTCTTCTGTGCTTAATCCAGTATGGGTTGAGGTCTTGTCATTTATAATAACCAAATTAATTAGGTAATGATGACGCCTTACTGTTAAAGCCCTCGGCTGCATTTCAATCCAGCGTCTTGAATAGAACGTCTAACAAATGTATAAATAACATCCCACATGACACCCTTTCATTAATTTTTACAAAGCTGGCTTTATTAATTAATTTGCTCAATTCCCATCGCATTCTCTTCAGTAGACTA
This sequence comes from Perognathus longimembris pacificus, assembly GCF_023159225.1. Lineage (NCBI taxonomy): Eukaryota > Metazoa > Chordata > Mammalia > Rodentia > Heteromyidae > Perognathus > Perognathus longimembris. The sequence goes on from NC_063185.1 coordinate 19,652,993, forward strand.
GAGCAAGTATTGTTGATCTTAGTTGATAGTAACACTGAGTGGAACCCAGAGAAACAGAGCTACTGATGGGAGCCCCAAATTAAAACCCAGATCCCCGGACTCAGGCTCAGGCCTTCAGAGTCTGAGACTGGGTTCTCCTACTATTTATCCTGCCAGGTGTTCGCGTCATTCCCAGAATTGTGATGGTTGGTTTGATTTTGATAGGAGAGAAATACCTTTGCCACTGGAAAGCGCTTTAGAAGGTGCTGTAAGACCGAGATCATTTTGTGGATTAGGGTAGGGCTTTTTCACCTGACTATTGTTGCTACTTTACAGGGTTCAACCTCTGCTGGTGATCCTGTTGAAGATGGCGGTGTGGGCGATAGTGGTGATGGTGATAATGGTGATGATGGTGGTGGTGATGAGGTCACTTCGCATCCGTATGAAGACCATTTTGAATGCATAGCTAGCTCAAAGGAGGCAGGACGCAGAGGTTGACCACATTTGCAGCCGGCAATGACACCTCTCCTCCCTCAACAGCTTTGGCCCCTGGCAGTCACACCTTGTACTAAATCAAGACGTTCTCCAGCCTCAGTGGAATGGGACCCCTGGGTGCTGGGAGCCGCGGCGGGCTGGCACGGGAGCAGAGCCTAGCATCCCCCTCGGGGAGCTGCCCGGAAGGGAGATGAAAGGCTCTGACAGTGTGCCATCCCCAAGCCGAGAAGTGATTCCTCAGAGCAGTCATTTACAAGGCAGGGGGAGAATAGTGTCCTCTCGAGAGCGGGTCCCCCATGAGGAGCAGAGCCTCCTGCTTGATCTTAGGGTTTTCCCCGGCAGATTGCAGAGGCCAGAATGTCGCCGAAGCTCATCCTCACTGCTGACATCAAGAGCCAAGATTCACCTCTGAGCCAAAGATAACCCTTCCTCTCCCCAGCCTCCCCCTTCCTCCACAGGCAGTAGGTCTCTTTCGTCATCAACTGACTCAGATACAAGCAATATTGTATAAAGTCTACCCCAAGTCTTCATAAAATAGTGCTTACTCTTCCAAGAAAGATGTATCCCCTACACCTTACCAAAGCAACCTTACTGTTTCTTCTTCTTTTTATTTATTTATATTTATTTATTTGGTACTGGGGATTGAACCCAGGACATTGCACTTGCTAGGCAAGTGCTTTGCCATTGAGCTACATCCCAGCCTCCTATTGTTTCTCAAGTCTGCTTTCCATGGTCAACTTTAACATGACTGCATCTCCATTCCTGCCTTCCTTCAGTGCAAATGGATTCCTCAGCGACAGCTGCAGAGCGGCATACCACACCGTCAGAGTTCAAACTCTGTCAGGCTCACCAAGCCCCGGCACCTCATCCACAAGCTGGCACACAGTTGGGTTCAAGATCATGCTTGCTAAGATCTCTCGTGCGCTGACGTTCTTGGACTCTGGGTTCCTTCCAGGCCACACACCAATATTGTTTATTGAGCCCCTAGCATATGCCAGGGGCTCTTCCTAGATGGCAGGTATGCGGCAGTGAGCAAAATACGGGAAGTCAGGGCCTCGTGGAGTCCACATCCTAGGGGAAGCAGACCGTCCACAAAATCAACAAGCACAAGAGAAACAGTTCTGGACTGTGCCAAGTGCTGTGGAGAAACACAAGGCGGGGAACAGGGAAAGATTGTGAAATGTGCTATCAGTGGTGATTTTATGTACATTGGCCGGGAAAGACCTCACTGAGAACATGATAATTGAAGGGAAACCTGAAGGCAGGGGAGGATGGAGACTCGCAGGGGAGGAAGAATGACAGCAGAGAAAAGAGCAAAGGCCCTGAGGTGCCACCGGCCTTGTGTGTCTGAGGAGCAACAAAGGGTCCAATTGTCTGCAACTCAGGAAGAGCAGGAGAGGCCGGTGAGGCAGAAGGTCAGGAAGGTGATTGAGAGTGGAAAGGACTCCTTGGCTGTTGTGAGCCTTGAGGCTCGGTTGACGTGTGAGACACCTGTCTTGCCTTGCCTTTTCTAGAAGGGCTGAGCTCAGAGCGATGAGGTGGCTCCCCCAAGCTCACGCTGCAGGTTAACACACAGAGGAGAACCAGGATTAGAACTGGGGTTCACCATCTACTTCATCTGACTCCTGTCTCCCCTCTCTGAGCACTAACACACCCCACGCCACTCTCTGACACGCTGACAGCGCTGTCACACGTCTGCTCCCTTGGGCTGGGGTGCTTTCCACATCCCTGCTCTGAGTTTGCATCTGTTGGGGTTCAGGTGGAATGACCTCAGCGAGAGCTCCCCTGAGCCTCTTGTGTAATCTGACTTAACTGCCTGGATTTTCTCCTGCAAGGCCTGGCCCTCGCCCTCCCTCCCACTGTAACTGTATGTTCCTTCTATCTTAGTTTCCCTTCTCCCCTACCTCCACCCCAGAGGCTCCCCCCCCCGCCCCCCACCCAGGCCCAGCCCAGTGGCTGGCATGTACAAGGAACTGGTCAACAACACTGAAGGAGAAGAGCAGAAGGGTGGAGAAGTCCATGTAGGACAAACCCAGAGAGGTTCCCTAGTCACCTGCAGGGACAGAGAATCCCAACCGCTACTATGAGAAAGATTTGGGGCGACCTGTGTTCCAGCTCATTTTTTAGAATGACACCCCTTGAATGTCCCTTGTCTCTGGCTGACCTCCTGAGGAATACATTCAGCACATGACCCTCCCCCCTCACCCCCAGCGGCCTCTGGAATGAATGTTATTTGGACTAATTGGACAAGCACTTAGAAAATGCTAAGGCTATTTTTAAATATGATTAGGACCTGTCTCTTGCTTTCTGGAAAATCACGTGTGTTCCTGGGAGACACAAATACAGCCGTGGCATTCCTAAAACTGACTTTTAAAAATCTCATCTTCCAAATGTATTGAGGCAACCAGGAAAAGCCTAACCAATCAATCCTTTTTGATAGATAACAGATCTGGGAAGGCCAGATGGACAGTCGGAAGACAGAGACAGGAGCTGCCCTGGGAATGAGATCTAGTGCTACCCAGCCTTCCCCACACCAGCTATTCAGATAGCCCCCGCCCCAGTAAGAACAATCACTGAAGGGATTCTTGCCTTCAGAGTTTTAGCTCACAGCATGACCCATGGCTCTAATTAGGCCAAGGAAGGTAGTTTCTCTTTAAGAACCCATTACCAAGCTGGCAAAACCCCATTCCAGTCCCATGTAAATAAATACAGATACATTTTTCCCACCCCAGCCTCCCAGGGCTGAACCAAAAGTCTCTCTCTTTGCACATTCTTGATAACCTGCTCATGCCGCAATACCTCACAATTAAAGATAGCATGCTTTGAACGTCAATAATTTATCACCGGAGGGTGGAGGGAGAGGGAGAAGGTAATTAACATTCCTGGGCTAGCCTTGGCTGGGAAACAGCTTAGTAAGCACAAGGACATTTTGGGGGGCCAGATCCATCGTGAGGATGGAACAATGCAATGGATCCTTTGTGAACTCCACCTGAGGGTCGTGTCAGCTGTTTGCCCCAGGGCTGGCTGAGTTGGGTTCAGAGGTCACTGGACAGCCAGTGCTGCCTTGGGGTTGGGGGAGGGGTGGGGGGTCCATGGGGTGATGGAGGAGGGTCTCACTGCCACTCTTTCTTAAGCACCACTAAGGTTGGAATCTGAAATGCCCCCCAAAAGTCATGTGCTAAAGGCCTCGTTGCTGGCTGGTGGTGTTATTGAGGTGGAAAGATTTTAGGGAGTGTAGTCTGCTTGGATAAACTAGGTCATTGGGGACGGTGTACTCTTTAAGGTTGCCACTCTCTCTTTCTCTCTCCCTCCCTCCCTCTCCCTCTCTCCTCTCCCTTTCTCTCTCTCCCTTTTTCTCTCTTCCCCTCCTTTCTCTCTCCCTCTTTCTCTCTCTCTACCTCCTTTCCTCCCTCTATCTCTCCCTCCCTCTCTTTCTCCCTGTCTTCCACTTTCTTCTCTCTCTCCTTCCCTTCTTCTCTCTTTCCCTCCCTCTCTACTTTGCTTTCTCCCTCCTTTTCTCCTCACCCCCCTTTCTACCTTCTGTCAGCTTTCGGCCATGACGTTTGTCCCAGCAAAAGCCCTATAGCAATGAAGCTCTAAAATAAATGAGCCAAAATAAATCTTTCTTCCTTTAAGTTGATTTTGCCACAGCATGGGAAGCTAACCATTACAAGTCCGCAGTTCAAGCTTCAGCTCTTCAATGAACTATTCCCTGACCTCTTGGTTTTCGTCCCTGATTTTCTTTACGGAGTCATATAACCTCTAGCGCCTTCTTTAATGTTCCCTTCTATAAAATGGAAAGGTAATACGGAGCGGGCATGGCTCCTGAGGGTGGAAATGTCATCAGTTTCTTCTTACCACCCTCAGCAGCCTCTGTTCACGATGGGCCAGGTTTTCTGATGCGCTACATCGCTTCGTTTACATTATTAGGTTTGATACCTCCTGGGATAAATGGATGCTCTTTGGATCACAAAGGAAGTTAGAAATAGATGTGTTTTTTTTTTTAATTTTGCGTCACATGATGAGAAGTAAGCTAATGAAACACACAACCCCAGGAGGGATGATGCCGGCAGTTAGAGAGGGTTTGAGTGTATTTGGGCCTAACAGAGCCATAAATGGGAGCTGGGATGTACCTAACCTTTACCGCTGACGTCAAAGGAGAAATGATTTCTCTGTGCATCAACCGAGAGCTGGGAAGGGCCTAGCCTGCCTGTCCCGCTGGGTGCCCGTCTCATGGGACCTCCGTTGGCAGCAGGATGTCAGCCCGGGTGGGCCCTGGGTCTGTCCCAGTGTGCCACTTCCGGTATTTTATGGTGTTATGACTGCTCATGAGAACATTTTTTTTCGGCTGTGATTCTGGTTTCTCTACGAATCCACTACTATTCCCGTATCTTTGCTCCGCTTCGGTTCTATTTTCTCTATCTAACCTAACACCTAAGTAGTGAACATATGGTTACGATTTACTATACTAAGTTAAAATGTCTGAAGATTCTTACCAGCACATGGCAAGTTGCCCCTCTCCCCTACTTCATCTTCACTTGCACACTGAATCCCTCCTTTTCTTCACCCAGCGTCGCCCCTCTCTCCATTCGGGCAGATGGAAGGATCGTTCTCCTCTCCTCTAAGAATAGTCCTCACACAGGCTCTTCCCCGGGACCCCTGCCTCCGCGGGAACTCCTCAGATACCCACTCTTGTCCATAAACTCCCTATCTCTCCTTCATCTTCAGCCCCTTCCTACCTGGCTTCTTTATAGAAGCCATCAGATTTTTTTTTTCAGAAGCTCTTTGACTCTCTCATCTTTGTTTTTTTAAACTCTCCTTTGAGCTCGCATCCTTTCCCAGCTACTATCACAACTGCTCCTCCTCCCCATCAAAGCCAGCCGTCGAAGTCTACCTGTGTGCCTCTGCTTTCCTCCACCCCACGTCCTCCTAGCATGCGATCCAGCTGGCTCTACCCCTACTCTAAGCCGATACGCCACCCCCTTGTTAGATTTGCTGGTCAAACCAATAGGCGTGTTGAGTCACCTGATGGGATCAACTCTGCCGTGATGGGCGAGGAGGCTTCCATTTTAATACTTGATCCTCCCATCTGCCAACACCAGGCTTGAGTGTCCGTACACGCTAGCACTTCAACTATCCCACGAGATGCCTGTCGCTCTTTCACCTAACCAACCCCAAGTCATCCTTGAAAACTAGCTCTGTGATCACTTCCTCCACTAAGTCTTCCCTGATGCCATGGGTAGCAAAACTGCCTTTCAGTGCTTGCTTTCCTGGTGACTTCACCTTAAGAGGTAGATCTGCTTCTCCACTACTTGGTCCTCAGTCTGATCCACATGGCTTGCCAAGTGTGGTTTTCCCGCTTTCACACAAAGATAAGTTTAGGGTTTTTTTTTTTGGGGGTGGGGGGGAAGGCAGGGTTGGTGAATGGGGTGTTTATTTTCTTTTGCTTTACCGTTACAGCTATTTCCTTTATTCTGCAGCTCCTTTGGTGGCCCGGTTCTGTGCTGTGGGTTACAGAGTTCTGTTCCTGAATGTGTGCCCTAGAGATTGTTTGTTCAGCTCACTAATAACTTTATGAGCCATTTAGTTATAATAGTCTGACAAAAACAACAAATATAAAATGCTCTTTTGATCTATTATTAATAAGTACATCCTACTCAAACGAACCGGAGTAGGTAGTGTTGTCTGTGATTAGGCACCGTGCCTCATGTGGAGGGAAAGGAAAAGAAGAAGGAGAGGGAAAGCAGGAAAATCAGGGAACGGGAAAGCAAGATAGTTGCTTGCTTTCTCTTTATGAATTTCTTGTTATTGTTGTTGTTGTTGTGCTAGTACTGGGGCTTAACCTCCCCGGTCCTAGGCACTGTCCCTTTGCTTTCATGTTCAAGGCTGGTGCTCTAGCACTGGGGCAATGGTAACTTCACCACGTCACTTCCCAGGAACACATGGCAGATAGGAAAGTGGCTAGAAATACCAGGGGCAGAGTCCACCCGGTCTTTAATCCTGTCTGCTCACAACTGTGCACGCACTGGCAGTTCGGAAGTCCATGCCATTCCAAAATCCAAACCTGGGTGAATAAAATCCACGACGATACCTGCAAATCTGAAAACCTCGGACATCTGTCACCTTCTGGTCTCAAGCACTTCAGGTTGGGGATTCACAACCTGTGCCTGCCTCCCAGGGCTGCTGGGGTGATCAATAACATACTGCCTACAGGGGGGGGGAAACAAACTCAGAATCCTTTTTGGCAAACCATGCTCAGTAAGTATGAGCTACTCCCGCTACTCTTCAGCTCTGATTGCTACCATTATTACCCTACTCTCATAGGATTACTATTATTACCATTATTATCCAGCTTCAGTTAATTCTCCAATTGCCATTTTAGCCCACTATGATTACTTTTATGACTATTTGCATTTTGGTGTTGTAGGATTCTATCTATTACATACATTTCTTAAGCTCTGACAGGATGGAACAGAGAAGCAGCCTAATCATTTCTGCGCTCTCAGCATCCAGCCTAGCTAATTTAATGAATGAATGTGTAGAAGGATGGATGGATGGATGGATGGATGGTTGGATGGATGGATGGATGGATGGATGGATGGATGGATGGACGGTTGGATGGATGGATGGATGGATGGTTGGATGGATGGATGGATGGATGGATGGTTGGATGGATGGATGGATGGTTGGATGGATGGATGGACGGATGGACGGTTGGATGGATGGATGGATGGTTGGATGGATGGATGGATGGATGGATGGATGGTTGGGTGGTTGGATGGATGGATGGATGGATGGTTGGATGGATGGATGGACGGATGGACGGTTGGACGGATGGACGGATGGACGGATGGTTGGATGGATGGATGGATGGATGGTTGGATGGATGGATGGACGGATGGACGGTTGGATGGATGGATGGATGGTTGGATGGATGGATGGATGGATGGATGGTTGGATGGTTGGATGGATGGATGGATGGATGGATGGATGGATGGAAGGACAGAGAGACATACATGAGGAGTGAATCCATGAGCAGGTTGCTGATGCGTGGGCAAAGGGGAAGGGATCTTGAGTGATGGTGGGAAGGCAGAGCTTAGGTGGAGGAGCAGTTGGCTAGATAAATAAATGATGGAGCAGACAGATGAGTAAATGGATGGGTGGATCCGTGGACAGATAACAAATGGACAGGCCCACAGATGGCTTCTTCTTCCTGTCTTTTTTCTCCCTCCACCCCCACAGCCTGCCCTTCCTCTGTGTGCCCAGAGGTGGAGAGATCTCGCAGGTGAGAGGTAGCTAAGTGATCAGCACAGGCAGTGAGTGGCAGGTGCCGGCTTGGGGTCACCTCCTCTGCACCCTGCCAAACACCCAGCTCCTCTGCATTGACGTCGGCGGCAGCGGCTGCGGCCAGCCTCTCAGGAGCCGCGGTCAATTAAGATGCACATCCAGTGAGGCTGCTAAAAAAAGGACAGTGACTCACCACCCTCCAGCCACAAAAATGTCCAGGAGTGCTGGCCGCCGGGGCGGGGGCGCGGGGCCAAGGCTGCAAAGCCCGGGGTGCAGGCAGCCAGGTGTGTCTCGAAAGCAAAGGGGCGCTGACTTTTAGCCTGGAGCTGAGTCAGGACAGAGCCCTGCAGTCCCAGGACCGCTGCTCAGCCACTGGCCGGGGTTCTTTGAACTGCTTCATGCTCAGAGCCAGCCCTTGTCGAGAAAGAACCTTTAGGTGTGGCAGGTGGCAGAGATGACCGTGGCTCTCCTGTCTGTGTGCCGTGCGCTCTGAAGCCAGACTTCACTTCACCTTCCATCTGCCCCTGCCCCTCTGGAAGATGTCTAGCCCCCACTCTATAGATGGGGATGCCAAGGCCAGAGAGGGATGGGGGGGAGGGGCTTATCAGAAGCAACCCAGCTATCCCTCCAATCAAACCTCAGCATACTCCTTCACGAGTCCCGTGACAGACACGGTAGACAAGATGCTGGTCTGCCCAGGTCTGTGGTGGTAGTATCGGGGTGGGTAGCACCGGTCCCCGCGGTTGGAATTCACAGCCACATCCACAAATATTTACTAGGAGAACTCCTTTCCATCCCTCTCCACCCTATGGCCATTTCTGAGCCCTGCTGCGTACAGGGCACAATGGCAGATGAGGCAGCTAGAGAGATGGAAACGTGACTATGGCAACCTCCATCTTTGCACATTCATCTAATCTTTTCTGCACACCTGCTATGTGCTAGCGAGCAGGGTAACGCAGGCCCGGGAACACTCATCCTAGCAGGAAAGGCCGGTGAGCGAGGTGTGAGAAACGCCTGCCCCTCCGGATGTACCGAGGGACTTCCATCCAGATTCAGAGAGCAAGCGCCTCACTCGGGCAAGTGAGGTTTCCCAGTGGAAGGAGCTCTGAAGCCACGGCCCGGAAGGTAATCGGTTGGACAGATGGAAGCTGAGCAGATGGAGAGGAGGTGGGAAGCAAGCTTCCTGAGTCCCAGGAAAAGAGAGATGGTGGGTGATTTGAAGAACAGAGGCATGCTTGGCACACCAGAGGCCATGAGAGACAGGAGGGAGAGAGAGGGCAGAAGCAGGAAGATGCAGCTGGGTCGTGCCGAGAAACCCGTCAAAGACTCAGGCTGGGCCGGAGGCAGGTGAACTCACAACTCACCAGCTACAGTTGCGGGGAGAGAAAGAGGAGCACTCTGCATTCCCAAGAGGGCAGAAGAAATGCCACACTGGGTGGGAAAGGGAGACCCAGGAAGGCTTCCTGGTGGAGGTGTTTAGGCTGGACCTGGATGATAGGTGTTCTGTAGAAATGGAAAGGATGCAAACCTGGAAAGGGAGTTGGAAGGCACAGAACTCATCCAGGGGTTTCATGGAGTCTTTCGGAATGCCAGGAGCCATTCACAGGGCTAAGGTTAATGGGGTGCCATTCTCCAGGGGTCTGGACTGTGACAGTGACCCTCCTATGAGGCCTGACCCAATGCCTGGCACGTGGTGTGTGCTCCAATCAGAATTGGCTCAAGAGTAAAGTAGTTGGAAGTAAGGCTTAAGTTGGAATGACAGAAGTCCAAATCTGTTATTTTTTTTAATAAAGTTCAAGTCCATGTGTAATGTAATTACAAGGATGTGCCACACTTATTATTTTTTGGTAGTACTGGAGTTTGAACTCAGGGCCTCTACCACTTGAGCCACACTTCCAGCTCTTTTCACTTTGTTTTTGGATCGTCTCTTCCTTGTTGCCCAGCCAGTCTTTACTGCAGTCCTCTTACCTGTCCCTTCCCGGAGCCTGGATGATAGACATGTGACATAGGAGATGAGATCCTGCTATCTTCTTGCCCAGGCTGGCCTGGAATCGTCATCCTCCTGATATCTTTCTCCCAAGTAGTTGGGATTCGACGGGAGCCACCTCACCCACCTGACTGAACTCTTTCAACGTAGAAGCCCTACTGGGGAAACAAACGCAAGAGGAGCACACACCGGGGCTCCTTGGCAGAGCAAATCTTTTGATGCCGGAGAGTTTGGCAAACCCGGAGAAAACATCGTTGGAGGCCTGCGTCTCCTAACCAAACGGCACAACATACGAAGGTGTGAGGATATTAGGTTCTTAATCACGGAAGCGCTGGCATCTGCCGAGGCAGAAGCTCCCTCCCGGACCGCACATCCTACTGTTTGTGTCGTCTGGAACAGTGTGAGGTGTCTTAAATGGCTTTAAGCTTCCCCAGTCGTCCCTCATGCAGTGGCAGCCTGTTAATTAAGTGGTCCCTGTGTGGTGTGTTTGATAAATACAGGATGCGAAGGGCTTACTGAAAAGCGGAGGAAAGCAGCGGGGAGGAGGGAGCTCTTCCCAACAGAGAGGCCCGTGGGTGGATGTCACCCGTGGGTTTTCTGAGGGCCCGGGACAGCCTGGCGTGTGCAGCCAAAGCTGCAGTCCCTCCGGTGGGCATCCTGTCACCTGCACCTGTCACCTGCGCAGCCTTTGGGCTGCCCTGCCTCGGACACGTCCGCCCAGCCAGGCAGGCAGGAGAAACGGAAGCCCTCCGGTTCTTTCCCACGGCCGTTTGTGCCACTCGGCAACCTGCTGTTTCCGCGGGACCTCCAGGTACTGTTTTGACTGCAGTCAAGAAGATTTAGGAAACAGAGCTCCTAAAGAAAGGTCACCTGGCTTTGGAAGCCATGTTCTATGTTCTTGGACCAGAAGGTGACCGGTGACAACATACAATTCAATATAAATGCTTAGGCCTGAGAATCTGACTGGCAGGATTAGTAAAGGTTCAGGTCTGACCTGTGAAACTTGGCCTGCTCCGAAGACCAGGCTACTTTCTCCACAAACAGTACACCCAGGAACCACCTAGAAATAGATAGAGAATGGAGAGCACACATCTCTAACAGCTACCGCCCAGCCCTCAGAAAGAAATCCATCAGCCCCAGGCTGGAAACAAACAAACACGTGATTTTCCAGATGACTTTGCCTTTTCTACGGATCCAGTCTTAATTCAGTCATCTAGACAACATGGATCTGCTAGTCACCTATTGGAGGAGGTGACTTGGAGGAGACTAGAAGGCGCACATCTGGAGATGTGTTGACCTTCAGATATGCCTCTGTCCTTGAGGGGCATACAGCCCAGCAGGCTCGTGGTCCCTTGAGCCATGTGGCACCAGAAGCTTCTGCTTTTATCTTTTTCTACTCCTGGTGCCTGGTGCATAGTAGGTTGTCATTGCTTGTTGAGTAGCTGCATGAATGAATGCTACGTCCCTCCTTGTCCTGCGTGCAGTATTGTCCTATGTCTCTTTTCATTTTGTGCTGCTAACATTAGTGCTGATTTTTCTGGCTTTGCTAACTACAGAGAACAGCCATTTCTCAACTCCTTCATAGACTTAGAAATGATTAGTAATTTGGCCTCAGCTCCCTGGTCTGTTCTATGTCCGGTCCCCACCCCCCCCCCCCCACCACCACCACTCCCTTACATCACATCTGCTTTTGGTCACCTGGAGTAAGAAAACTTTCTCTTGACATCACATGATCTTTTGAAGCTCGCACAGGGTTTCATATATGTGATTTGAAGGCTTGTGAGAGAATTCCTAACAAACCCCAAACTCACTCAGGCCACCCCTACCTAAACACTGTCCCTAACTCTGAGCCCCATCCCCAACTCGGAGACTCTACTTTAAAGTCCAACCTCAACAGATTTCAACGCTCATATTACCATTAAAAAAAAAACAACAGAAGCATCCTCACCTAGACATCACATTGACATACAATTTCACACCATCATGTAAATTATGACATTATGTAAATTATCCTGTGCTGACTGTTGAGCTAGAAAAGACAGTAAAGAAGGCTGGACAGGAGGGAGGGAAGGAGGGAAGCAAAGGAAGGAACAAAGAAAGGGGAAGGAAGAAAGGAAGAATGAAGGGGCCATGTCTTCCTCAAACAGGACTTGGATCACCCTGGTTAGTTCAGCCCCATGGTCTAAGCACTTTCTCACACAACTACATCCGTCCCCTGACCCTTTATCTGTGCTTATTGTTCCTCCTGTTAGATGGAAGATGTTGAAGGGCCTTGGCTGGTCCATAGAAGACTAGCGTGTTCAACTTCTCTCTCATCCTTGCTTAGAAGGTGACGTCGAATCCGACTGTTCCTTTACCCCTCCCCTGCCACATGTGCGCGCCTGCTCACAGGTGTGTGAACACACAGTCTCCCTCATTCTCTCCACATTCTCTGCCTGAATACTATAGTGCCTACAGCAGAAGATGAAACCACACTGACAGGGCTTGGTCACTCAAGGCCCTGTTTACTGCAAGGTTCACTCTTGTGATGCACATGCTGTAAGCTTTGATGCATGTAGAATGATATCTTCCTACCATTATAGTATTATACTCATAGGTTCATTGCCCTAAAATATTCCTGTATTCCCTCTGTGCATTCTTCTTTCCCTGCACATCACCAGCAAACCACCAGTCCTTTTACTATTCCCACAGTTTGCCTTTTCCTCCAAAATGGCATGTAGTTGGGGGTCATATAGTTCATATCATTTTCAGATTAGCTTCTTCCACTTCATAATATGAGTTTGGAGCTCTCCATATCTTTTTTATGCCTTGATAGCCTATTCCTCTTTGGTATTAAACAGTATTTCATCATTGGACATTGTATTAATTTATCCATTCATCCTGCCTACTTCCAAGTCTTGGAAGTTATGAATAGAGTTCATGTAAGCATCTTGAGTAATGTAGTTTGGATTGTTATTTATCAATCACGACTTTATTCTGGCAGTACTGGAGTTTGGACTCAAGGTCCTATGCTTGCTAGTAGAGGCTCTACCTGAGCTGAGTTTTGCCGCCAAGAACTTCTTTTTGTTTTCATTGTTCTTATTTGGGATCTTGTGCTAATTATAACTTTTGATGAGTAAAGTCATGTGACAACAAATATCTATGGCTCGGTATATAGGCTCCAGAACCACCCTGGGATCTCGCACATGTCAGTCCTCAGTTGTCTGCAGATGTATCATTACAAGAGCTTGTAAATGACATCAGCCTTTGAATCTGGCTCTGAAAGGCATAATCAGTAGACCAAGAAAAATCTCCTGCTTGAAGGGACACAGGGCTAACCTACAAAAGGGAAGAAGCAATGGAAAGTTAAAAATCCCCTGTGGGAAGACTCCTGTACAATGAGGAGGTTGGAGACAAACGTCCAAAACTCATCTCATGGAGACATTTTGTTCTTCTCTGAGCCTCTTGGGAAAATGACGTGGCGACTGAAAGAATTGATGTACATCCTCCTCCCCCATTAGAAAGGAGCTATAAAAGCCCTGGGCACCAAGATGTGAACTATTTCCTTCGGGGTAGAATGGAGCTACTAAAAATAGCCTTGGAAAATAAGGAGTTGTAGAGGTTCAACAAGGAAAACAAATCAGAAATAAATTTGGCACTGAGAAAAGAAAGGAGGAGAAAGAGACGGACTCTCACAGGCCATGGAGAAAAGAGGCTATTAGCTTGGGCACATAAAAGCAGGTACATTTTCCCACCCACGGAGCTACTGGCTGGCATTCCTGCAGCGTAAATCAGTCTCTCTGGAGGAAAGGAAGATGAGTCACAGATTCATCCAGGACAGGCTAGGTTAAGCCAGGGGGAACAAACAACTCCCCGAATCTCAGAAGCTTGAAAGACCAAAGATACTTCTCTCCCTTGCGCTGTCCAGTGGGGGCTGGTGGTGACTCTGTTCCGTAGTCACTGGGGGACCCTGGCTGAGGAAGGCCTCATCGCCATGTCCTTCCAGGACCCCTGGAGCACAAGGCAGCATCCTGTGCTGTCTGGCACTGGCCGTTCCGTGCGTCTTCCCTCAAACAACCAGTATCCATTTCCTTCACATGCCCTTGGCCGAGGCAGATAGGTGACATTTGACCACTGGGATGAGAACTATAAGACCATACCGTGTGTCCAAAAGGAAGGAAACGAGGGCAGGCATAAGCAGCTCTGTGGTGACTGAAACCAAAGAAGCTGAAGGAGAGCAAAAGGGTTCCAGAGGAAGAAAGGGCTCCTTTGAGCCACCAGTTTGTCAGTCCGGGGGTGGGGGGGCAGCCCTCGTCATCATCCCTGAGTGTACCCCTGACTTCCCTTCTTAGCTTATGTGAGCTGGACCCTAGAGGCAGGCTGACCTCTGTTCGTGTAAGAAACACACCAATTCTATGGCCTTGCCTTAGGGGGGTTAGTTACTCCCTCTGGACTTCTCGTTAGGAATCGTGAGATTATTGTGGCAGTGGTGAGAGTATGGATCGGATGGTCCTGTGGGCCAGAGAGCAAGCCCCTTAAGTTCACTCGCATGCATTTCTGACACAGCCCCTAGGTGGGGCTGGAGAGTCTACCTTTCTAACAAGCTCCCAGCATGCATTTCTGACTCAGCAGCCCCTAGGTGGGGCCGAAAATCCTGCATTCCTAATAAATTCCCAGCAGTGATGCTGGCACAGGTGAAACTGGAGTTTCGGTCCAAGCCTCGAAGTTCCACATGTCAAATGCTGCCACTTGCTTCTACACACCAGAGGAAGAAACGCGGGGTAGACGAGGGAAAGGAGGTTCATTGCATGGCGTGCAAGTCGCAGGTACTGCACATTAGCCCATTTCCAGCTGTCTTTGAGCTATAGACGTGAATTATATGTAGGTTTAGATAGACAGACAACTGGGAGCCAGAGGAGAGAGGGACCTAGTTACCAAGCAATCCTGATCAAAGTATGACCTCGCTGACTGTTATTTCAGTCCTTGGTTCCAGAGGGGTTCCAGAGAAGCTATCGATGAAGCGCCAGCCCTTGAAGAGGGCAAGCAAGTCACTCTTGCTTGGTTGAGGCTCTGTCCGGAGGGGGCGCTATTGATCCCTTGTCGTTAAGATGTTATAGATTAGCATGTCCTTTCTGGATCCCAAGGGAATTGGGAAGTGACTGCAGAGACAATGGCATGAAACAGAGACACATACAAAACGAAGAGAGGGATGCCAAGGTTTTCTCCTGCTTTTAGTTAAAATTCATGGGCCCAAGTAAATACCCAGTGCTTTTCATCATAAGCAGCTTTTAAACACCTGTTCTACCTGGATTGCATTTTAGTAACACATACTTGGAACAGATGGTGCAACAAGTAGTGGATTAAATGTATTCTTAACACTGGATCAAGGGTTCTGCAGCCTCACCCATAAGGAGGAGAAGTTACAGGTGCTTGTTGGTATGCATGTCAGTGTCCCATGCTCCCAGAGACAGGTGCTGGAGTCAGGAGGCCTGCAGTGCAAGTAAGCTCTGTCGCTTAAGCCATTCTGCGGCTCGGATGGGAAATTCTTACAACCTCTAGATCTACACCTATAAGGTAACCCAGCATCCACTCTCATTCCCACAGTCCAAAGAGCTCTGAGAACCACCAGGTTCCTCATCAAACTCACTGTGCACTGGTGGGGATGAAAGTTGGCCTGTGTTATAGATGTTTCCCTCTTAGTGATTCTGTGTTGCTACAGAACTAAGAAAGTCTTTGTTAATTAAGATGCCGCTGAAGACCTTATAGGAAATGTTAGGTAATAGGGATGCTATGTATGTATGTGGCTTTTCTAAAATCAAATATATATGTGATATATATGATATGTATATATGATTTTATGTGTTAATATATATGATACATTGCATATATCATACATATACACACATCATATATATTAACTTTGAAACACATCTGGCCTCAAGAATCACTGTACCTCTTTCTCTGCTAGCACCATACCTAGGACTCAACAAGTAGCTGTCTTTGCTGAAAATGTTTCTTGCAGGGATATGGAAGATGGAGTCTCTGCCTCCCTAGAGACAGATAAGACAGAATCAAAACTGTCCATTTCCAGCCCTTTGACTTGCCTTCTACTTTTCTCCTCTAAAAGGAACCAAGTAAACAAAAACAATGCAAACCATGGGAAAAATGCAAGGTGTGGTAGTGCAGTCAGCAGACTGAACAAAGAGAGAGTCCTACCGATGGAAGAACGCATCCCCGTCCACCTAGAGAAGCAGGCCAGCGGGAACTCCAGCTCCACTGTCAGCCAGACTCCCCTGCTTTTCTGACGTACTTTTGAAGAATCTCCTTCCAGCCAAGGATCTGAGAAAGGAGATGGGATTTCCTTTTTCTGTCACTTGCCTGCTGGGAGAACTGGAAATCCCTTCATCTTCATGAGTGCTGGTTCTCTTAGGTGAGAATGGACCAGAAACACAGTCCCTGCTGTGACTGCTTTATTACCAGAGACACATAAAAACCATCACAAATGTGAATGCATTTCGAAAGGGGAAATCTGTGGTCCCAGACGGGGTTTAATTATTAATTTGACTACACGTAGAGCATCAGCGGGAGAACTAGCATCACCCAGAGAGCACTGGTTAGCTCGTTCTTTAATCTTATATATGTTGTCACCTCTCATGGCCTCAGCATTTGCCATTTGTACTTGTCAATGAAAGCCAGCCTGGTGAAGTCTCCCGAAACCTCTCCAGTCCCCACCTTCACTTACAGACAACCAAAGTCAAGACTTTGGGGCATTGTTTTATAGGCTAATACAAAAACAAATCAAAAATATGAGTGGAACCCAAATTGAAGAATTTGACCTTCCCACCTCTTCGACCTGTGTCTGCAGACATGTTAGCCCAGAGCTTTCTTACTGTCTTCATAGCCCATGTTTACAGCACTGGCTTTGGGATCAGACAGACCAGAGGGAGCTACAACTCTGCCGTGACTGTACTGTGTGTTAGGAAATCATCAAGTGAGCTCTCTCAGCTGCAGTGTCCTCCTCTCTTTAGGGGTACCTAAAGCTGTGTAGCCTCCGCCTTGGTCTATGATGTCAGTGTACTTATGGGATACTTAAGTTTAAATTCCTGTTGTGCCTAAAATTCCATTAAAACCTTCCACACTGAATATAATAGACATTAACCCTAAATGCTCCATGAAGAGTCTAATCCTCTGGAACCCATGTAATAGAAGATATGGTAGCAGAACCAGTCCAGCAGTGGCAACCCCAGTAACCAGCGTGAGAACACGGAATGGTCAGAAAGTGTTGGGATTCACCTAAGAAACAGGGAAGAGGATAATCCTCATTAGCCAGCTAGGTGGAGGGTGGAGGTTCAGCTAAGAGAACCATTCGGAGACTGAGGATACCTAGAAGTAAAGCCACATCTCACGGTTGCCTGAGACTTTGCAAAGGTGCAGAATGTGAAAGATGGCACGCTGTCATGGGGCAGGAGCCAGGAACAGCGGGAGAACTCCAGGCACAGTGTGGCTCATATTTGGAGGTATTCATGACCTCAGAGTCTGGTCCTCCTTACAGAAGGAGGATGTTAGGGTAGAACCACACACCATGGCAGGGTCCGGAGGTAGGGAAGTTCAGGGGCTGGTTGGGAAGACATCTGCCCATCCATTTGGCAAAATGTCTGAGTTTCTCATGGGCCAAGGGACTACAACAGCCGCCAGCAGGGCTTAAACCTCCTGATGGGCCTCCGGCAGTAGGACGCTGGGATGAGGACAGCCAGGCGGGTGCTGAGGAAGGGCATCAAGGCCAGCTCAGATGCCAAGAGCACTCGCTGGTGGTAGGGGAGTCCTATTTCCCTCAATCCCCACCCCTACCCAGCCTCTGAAGGAGCCAGCCGCAGAGACAGGAAAGAGAACTGGGGGCAAGTAAAGACAGCGAGCAGTAACCCACCTACCCCACCTAAAACTTACCACAGGCCTTGGCAGCCTGAGTCCCACGGTGGGAAGGACATGGGATGGGAGGCTGGAAGGAGGCTGGATTTGTATGTGTGTAGATGTATCTATTTTAATACCATCTCCAAGTGCTCATGGCTCGTGCCTGCCTGTAATCCTAGCGACTCCGGAGGCTGAGGCTTGAGGGTCGAATTCCGTCACAGTCACCTGTTCATGACTCTGTCCCGGCCCAGAGTCTTCTGAAGAAATGCTTTTGTGCTCACTAACAAGCAACACAAGGCCCCCGAGCGCCAAGAAAAACATTTCCGTGGCCCACAAGAGGTAACATCCAAGTCCAGTTGTGGCTCCAGACTGAATCAAACAATTAAATTCACATCTGCCCCTGCCCAAAACCTCAAAAATGTTAACATCTTGCACGTGTCAAGAGGGTTATTTATGAAACTATTTGCTTGTCAACCCCAGGAGTACATTCTGTACTTTTTTTTTTTTAAACTGGAATACTGTATGAGCCGTGGCTCCAAAACTAACTTTGGCCACAGTGTTTGTCAGAGAAAACTTCTTCTTGGCCCCTGACGAAGCCCAGGCTGTGCTCTGTCACCACCGTAGAGGGTTGGCAGGGTCCTGGTAGAGAGCTGCTCTGTGGCTCCCTGCTGCAAGGAATCACTTCCAGATGGGTGCTTCTTCAGGGTAGGGGTTTCGATTTCAGACAAGAGGCTTGCTTGCCTTTTCTTTTCCTTCTCCTCCCTCCAGGCCTCCGTTCTCAGTTTAGAAGTGTGCTCAGTTTAGAAGTGAGCCTTGAACACTGAGCGCAGGCTGTCTGTTGGTTGTCTCCCACCTTTCCTTTTTCGTGCCCTCCTCTCTGACCTGGAGCGTTGGGCTTCTGTTCCGCTGGCTTCGGGATCCGGTCGCCTGTTTCTTGCGTGTCGCACGGGGAGAGGGTGTGAAGCCTGATGCAATGTGGGTCTCCTCTAGTCCTGAGCACTAAAACACTCACAACAGACTGCTGACAGCCAGCATCTCTAGGAAGCGCCCTTGTCGAGCATGTCCCAGTGGCCAGCTTCATGGGCCAACAGGGTCTTGTGTGAACAGGGGCTCGAAACCTATCTATCATCACAGCCTGTTTCTTGCTCTCTCAAGAGCATTGGGCAGTGGTCATGTTACCATTTTTCTACCCCTTAGAACAGGAGGGTCCAAGAGGGGCGTGGTCTCTGAGCGTACAAGTTGTTCAATGGCAGATGAAAGAAGACAGGGGTGCAGGTACAGGAACCTAGACAAACCCAGAGGAACTGAGAGATGGTCATACTCAGAGAGTGTGGGCTGCATCTCCTCACTGTCTCTGCAGCATTTCCCTATAGCTGTGATAACTACATTTGCATTCTCCAAAGCCTTTAGAGCCCTGATTAAGGGCTTACTACTAACATCTCAATTTACAGTGACACATCTGGTATTCTTGGAGATAAAGTAAAATCCTTTGCTTACTATGCCCCTATAATAATCATACTGAAGTATTATCGTGACTGTCATTTATTAAATAGTGGGCTGTTTGTACGTCTTGCTTCTGATTCATGGAAAATGCACAGATTTATCATCCCTTCTTTATAGATTTGAATGGCTGCGGTAGGGAGCCGTTAAGTTATTTTCCTACAGGCACATGCAGGGCTGACTATAAGGGGGGCCGGTACTCAGCCTTGGAATTTACTGTCTCTGCGATGGGAGAGGAGAAGAGATGAGAAGTGGAAGGCAGGGGAGTGGAGGGACAGCCGAAGCAGCAAACAGAGCCATGGTGTCCTGTGAGCTTGGTGTTCTTTCCAAGCCTCCCTTGACCTTCTGCAGCGAGGCATGCCGAGAGAAAGATGTGTCTCGGGGTGGAGGGCTCTGGGGCTGCAAAGCTCACCCAGGGAGGGCTCTGTGCCCTTCCTGGGCTTCTTGGCAACCGTGGCACCAGCAGAGCCAGCAGGGGGTAACTTGGGGCCAAGTTCCAATCAAAACTCCTAGAAACTAACGGGGCCGAGCACTGGACTCGGGCTCCCCCGAGCCCTTCTCATTGCCAACACAAGAGCCAGGCCATCGCTCTGTGTATTCCTCTCCGCCCCTGGCCTCTCAGCCCACCTCACCCGCACGTGGCCCCTTGCCAGGCGGGGACAGTGGGGTCTGAGAAAGGGCAGGACCGGGAGCCTCCGGCCGTGGTCCCGGCTGTGGGGAGGGCGAGGCTCCCCCGGGACGTGAGGACAGCCCAAGGCTGTCAACCCCAGGCCTTGGCACCGGCACAGGGCCAGCCGGGATTTAGCAAGCAGGGGCCCTAGGATGGAGGACTGCGCAGAGGGAGACCTTGGGGAGCCTCCAGACCCTGGTGGGGAGGGGAAGCAGGGCCTGGAGGCTTCATCCATGTAGAATGTGCTTCCCGGTGCCGCCTCCGCCTCCACACCCTTGCGAGGGTGAAGAGAGAGGTGAAGACCGTGGGTCGGCCCACCTCGCATCCCATACTTATCCCGCTCACGTGTGAATTTGGTCGTGAACTTGACCTCTTACTTGTCTTTCCTGAAAAAAAAAAAGAAAAAGAAAATTTTAAAAAAGGAAGAACACTTTATCCCTCTTGGCAGAAGGCAGAAGTTGTGAATTTGAGCTCTTAATTGAGACAGTCTCCTTCATTCTGCTGTGACTTGGGATGAGTCACTGAGTCTTTGTTTCCTAGTCCTTAAAATGAGAATAATGGTATCCCTCTTCCATAAAGGTGTTGTCAGGATAAACTACTACACCAGTGTAAAATGATTGCTTCCCTGCACCTGATAGGCGCTCAATAATCGAGCTCTTAAAAGAAATAACTAATTTAACTCCATGAAGGCAAAATAAAACCTTGGGGAAGAGTTATATACGTGGACACCGTATATTAATGTGAGATTATTTTTTTATCTCCTACACACAGATAGGTAAATTAAGTCTAGGAATATTACTAGGCTTGGGCCAAGTTGTATAGCCAGACATCATTGGTTTGGGAAATGAAGTCACATCTTACTGAATAAGAAAACTGCTTCCAGAATGACCTATGACAGGAAGTTCATGGACTGAGGATGGGGGTGAGTGGTGGAAAGCTTGCAAAGTGCAGTAACACTGGCCTAGGGCAGATGAGAACATGGCACTGGTGGACCTTCTAGGAAGTGCTACTACCATAGAGAAGAGCATGGTCCGTGGCCCCAGCCGGTGCAGGCTAGCAGCAAGGCCAATCAATTCTCTCTCAGCCACTTCCCTGCTGACCTTGGGAAAGTCATTGAGCCCTCTCACACTCTGTTTCCTCAGGCTGCAATTTACAAACCATAAATGCCTATACTTCGGGTGTGCTGTTAGGATTACGAGAAGTACATTGTAGGTGCCCCTCACTGTTCCTTCTGGTTCACTTCGTTGAGATGGCCTGTGGGGCAAGTCCTGCAAAATAAGAGCGTCCTCCATCTTTATGAACGAAGTTCTACAGAAGTAAGCTGAGATCAGCAGCCCTGACCCTCTGTATTAGAAGTGTCTGAATAATGATACTTTCAGTTAAACTATATCCGCTGGCCTGGCCTCCGTGCCTGGTGGCTCACATCTGTAATTCTAGCTGCTTGGGAGGAGGAAATTAGGAGGATCACAGCTCAAGGCCAGCATGGACAAAAAGTTATGAGATCAACCCCCTCTCGCCGTTTCAGCAGAAAAATCTGGGCATGATGGCAGGCGTCTGTCTTCCCAGGTAAGCATAAACAGAAGGCTCACAGCCCAGCCCTATCTCAAAAATAACAGAAGCAAAATCTGTTGGAGGCATGGCTCAAGTTAGAAAGCATTTGCCTAGCAAGAACAAAGCCCCGAGCTCAAACGTCGGTATCAGAAATGGGGTGGCGGGGAGATGGAGGAAGAGATTACTGAAAGCAAGAGAGCTTCTGGGTAGCAGGAATGAAGAAAGAAGATGAAATCCCTGTGTTAAAATTGCCTGATTGGCTATGATAGTCCACGAATGCCCCGAGCAACGACACAGGAAAGTAACTTGGATAGAGAGGAAAGATGCATCGTGAAGCATCCAGAAAATTCTATTACTCAGAATTCTGCACCCTGCTGCTTTCTTTTACTCCAAATTTCACACTGTGTGTCTCAGGAAATGATTGCTTTGACGTTTTCCTTTACCCACAGTCCTTGGGGTGGTGAGCCACTTTTCTTTCCTACGTGACTCCGCTCCTTTGGAGGTCCTCGCCAGGCAAGGGTGAAGGAATCCGCCTGTGGTTTTAAGTGACATGAGTTTCTTCCCAGTGTATCACTGACGCCTTTTCCAGCAGGGATAAATGGAGACTAGGGCTTTTGCTGTGGAGAAGCGAAGGGATAGAGAAGCAAGGTGGAATGGGGCTACATGAGTTTGGCGTGGAAGGCCCCAGGACTCAGGTGAGCAGAGAGGGTCTTACACACTTGGGTCTTACTGGATTATTCATACAAGTAGAAACCAAGGACAGAAGGCTGCGATCTGAGCCTTGAAGGGAAGAGATTAGGAGAGTTAAGGAAATGTCCTGTGCCTGCCAGGAAATGCCTGATTATTGTGGTCGAATGGGTTTGACACAAATGAGAAACCCACTGCTCAAAATAGAGCCCTGGGAGAGAGAAGACGGCAAAAGTTTACTAATAAGAATGTTGTTTGGGGATTCTTGAAATTTCCAAGTCATTGATGTTCTAAGTAGAGTAATGAAAACAAA
This sequence comes from Perognathus longimembris pacificus, assembly GCF_023159225.1. Taxonomy (NCBI): domain Eukaryota; kingdom Metazoa; phylum Chordata; class Mammalia; order Rodentia; family Heteromyidae; genus Perognathus; species Perognathus longimembris. Next base: position 19,675,349 of record NC_063185.1, read on the forward strand.
ATAAACCTCTTTGAACCCTAGCCTTGTCCCTTACCAGGAGCTGGGCATGGGTATACCACTTCTTATTTCTGAACCTAGATTATTTTTCTCCACTTATAAGACAGTACCTGCTTCATCAGGAACATTCTAAGTACTGGATGGAAGAATGTCTTTCTAAGTGTTTATTATTAGGGATGGGTCCATCTTTAGCCCCAAAGAATTGATGTGGTTTGGATTAGGATTGCTCTGGGGTCAGCTGTTTTCCTAGGGTGCTGATCTGTTGCCCTGTGACTTTAGATGACTTTCCTTTGCAAATTTATGCTGGTAGATACAGTGGTCAAGCGCAAAGCAGTTCTGGTTGTAGACAGTTTGGGACTGAATCCTAGATCCACAACTTACCAAGAAGTGACTTAGGCTGTGTTGTGTAACTTCACTGAGTCTTGTTTTCTTCATCTACAAACGGGGGTGATGACAGGATATAACTCAAAGCAAATTTTCTAAAAGCAAAAAAATGATGTTTATTGTCCATTTGGAAGAGCCAGTTCTGAGACTGTAGATGTTGTCTTGGGCGAGACCCAAGGGGTGACCTCCTTTGTACCCCTTCACGTTAGCTCTTGTCTCCTCCTCCCCCATGGACAGGAGACGTGAAGAGAGGCACACACCCACAACAACCTCTTTCCCTATGAGCTACTCCACTCAGGCAACGCTCAGGTTCTGAGACTCAAATGGCATGGCCGTGATTGTTGTCTGGAAATCATTCCACCATTCGTCATCGTTACAGGGCTGGCCCGAATATCGGCAGCTAAAATCATAACTAATGTGACTCGAGGTAACAAGAAGGATTCTCACTCAGTCATCCTCCAGTAAACAATCCTGGTTAATTATCCAGAAGGGAGATGCTTCCCTCTCCCCACCCTCTTCTACCATTGCCTTTGGAAAACAAGTTCAGAAAGACAGAGATTTAAGTCTCACTTGGAGCTCGAGGCATGTGGGATTCAGGTCTGCTGATTTCAGCTGGTCACTGCTGCTTTCGTGGTGAGCAGGCTTGCCGGGCCAGGCTGGGGTGCGGTGTAGCCCAGGCTGCTCAGGTCAGGGGGCAGGCTCTCCCTCCCATCAGCGTGATGCCAGCCTTGAAACTCACCACCACAGTTGTGGTGGCAAAAGAAGGAAAGGTGTGGATGTTGACACTGGGATGTTGACAGCATGGGGATTCTGAGCCCCAGAGTGGTTTGTAACTCAGATTGTGAAAGGACTCAGACCTGGTATCATCTCCACCACTTCCTGTGGGGCCTTTGACGAGTAACTGAACCTTCTTCTAAGGCCGGTCTTCCTACCTACGAAATTCCACAGGACGACTGAAAGAATCAAAGTGCTGGTATAAAGCATGTAGCGCAGCTTGGTACATCATAAGTATCCTGTAATCTATTTCTGCATCCCGTGTTTAGACAGTTTTAATGGAAAACATGGGCCTGGCAGCTGGAGTGTCTGTGAGGCTGAGGAGAAACTAAGTTCTTGTGGAATCAAAGTGGGATTTTACTAGCACATGATGGAGGGAGAGGAGGAGACTCATATTCTCGTGGGGAAGTCTTCACGTTAAATGATACCTAGCAAGGTGCTTGGAGGAAGACAGGATGGTGTCCAATGAGAGAGTAACAAGGTAGAAATCACTGACAGAACAAAACCTGATTTGTGATGGTCCAGCGGAGACATCCCCATGGCTTGGACGGTGGCCATGGCATAGATGGACGGAGGTGATGAGATTAGGAAACAGAACAGATATCAGGGGAGTTGCTTACGGAGTAGACTGGAGAAGAGAGCAGGAGTGGGTAATGACCTCAGGTTCTGGTTTCAGTGGCTCTGTGTGGTTCCAAATCAAAGCTCTGCATTCCTTCAGAAGGCCACGAGGAAGACACTGTCTCATGCCGCCTCCAGCCTCTGGTCTTGATGCCAGACTCTGGCATTCCTTGGCTTATAGTTGCATCACCCCAGCCTCTGCCTTTTTTCCTCATATGGTATTCTCCCCAGGCAACCTCTATGTCCTAATTTTCCCTTTTAATGATGACACTAGTTACACTGGATAGGACTCACGCTATGATCTCATCTGACTTAGCTAGTTATATCGGCAAATGACCCTATTTTCAAAAAAGAGTTCCTATTCCATGGTATTGGAGGTTAGGACCCTAACATATGTATTCTGAGACTCCAACCCATGTGAATCCTGTTGTTTAGCACATCTGCGCCTCAGTCTCTTCACTTAAAGATTGAGGATCACACTACTTATATCATAGAGGTCTTGTAAAGAACAAACAAAATGTGTATTTAGCATATATATGAATGGTACTTGGCCAAAAGCAAAAAAAAAGAAGGAAGGAAGGAAGGAAGGAAGGAAGGAAGGAAGGAAGGAAGGAAGGAAGGAAGGAAGGGAGGAAGGGAGGGAGGGAGGGGTCGTTCTTGTTGGCTCTACCCTGTTGCCTAACCCAGAGAGAATGGAAAGCTTCAGATCAGGAGGGAGGAGCAGAATTTATAAGGAAGGCCTCCAAAGGCACCCATCTTCTTGTCATATCTGAAACCACTTAGCAGCCAACCTGACTCCCCATGGCTAGCCCAGGTCAAGAGTTGGAAGGCCTGAAACTGTGGCTGAGCAGGTCAGTGATACAGACTGGCCTGTGTGCCTGTGTCCCTTCATTTATTCCTTCCTTTCTTCCCTCCCTCCCTCCCTCCCTCCCTCCCTCCCTCCCTCCCTCCCTTCCTTCCTCCCTTTCCACCTTCCTTCCTTTTCTCCCTTCCTCCCTTTCTTCCCTTTCTCCCTCCCTCCCTTTCTTAGCTTCCTGTAGCCTTTATATTAGTAATTCAGATTGGAATAAAAGAATATGTTAGAGCAGCTTGCTCACCACGCATTCAAGAGAGGTTCTGAATGATGAAGGCTCTTCACCAATAGCACATAGACAACCGCTTCTTAAAGTTGATGCTTTAAAACTAAGCCATTACATAACTTTTGTTTCCAGTTATGATGGAGTAGCTTGAGTCGTACCAACCCTCCTGCCGAAAACAACTGTCAGACCTGGAGTAAAGTCAAAGAGCAAAAACCGGGTCAGTCTGACAAGATCCAAGAACCATGAAGGCAGCCAGGACTTGAGAGCACAAGAAAAAAGCGACACGCAGAGAAGTGAGCCTGGTACTTTGTTCCTCCTTGAGTCTTGAAGGCATCCGCTGAATCCCACACTGGCTGAGAGTGAGAGACCAAGAAACCGGGCAGAAGCACTGCTTAGCTGCTGAAGACGGAAGACACAGAGTAGGAGAAAAAGAAAAGAAACTGGAATTCATAGATGCTAAGGGCTTCACATAGAGACCAAGAAGAATAAGGACAAACTGGAAATAGACCAGTGCTTGCTAACTGCTCAGCTCAGAACCGCTTCGACCCTTGATTGGAGAGGAATGATCTGTTCCCACTCTTAGTGCTGGCCAGAAGGAAATTAAGTCCTCTCGGGAGAGAGATGATATCATCGAGAACCTCTGCAGTTGTTCATACACAGTGTCCGGCAGTTTTCACACTGAGGCCCTAAAAAAAAAAAGTCTGACATCTTCACAAAGGACTGCAAATGAATTCCATCTACATCTGAATCCACTTGGATAGGCCCAGGCAGATTCCAACAGCAGGAGAGAGACGTAAGGAGAAGGAGGCCCCAAATGACCAGACCACGCCGGCAACTTGAGCTTGTTAACTGGCAGCTCAGCCGCCTGGAATTTCACGTTGGAACTAATGCTGATGACTATGCAGTTCCTGACACAAGGATGGAAAGGGTGGATCACTTTCCCTTTTCAACAGCTGTGGAGCTGGCTTCAAAATGATTGGAAAAACACAATGATGGCCGATGGCAGATCCTCATTTGGAGATGCGAACCTTTGCATCTGTAATGTTCATTAACTGATGCCCTCAGATGGGTAATGATCCTCCAGGTACCATGCAAAACGTGTTGGTTTTGAACCCAGGCAAGTGGACTCCCTGCCCAGCCGGAATCTCCACGCTACTGCCTCTCCTCAGCTCCAAGCTTAGACCACTCTAGCCAGCCAGCAGTCCATCAACACTGCAGACGGCTTCCACAGGACTCTGAATGTTCTGAGAGATGGCAGATGATAAATGTGATTCCTCCCCGACAGAGAGAGGGCCCCGATGGGAGCTACAATGGGATTTCCATGAAATGAAATTCCTCATCTCCCCAAGGACACCACGACCATTTCCCATTTATAGTGTTGTCCTAATAAATATGAAGGAAGTCGTAACTCACTGTTATTATTTAAAATAGTCCTGATGTCTTGGGCTTTCATAACTCCATGTTGGACGGAATGTTTTCTATCGATGAAGCAGCTGGGCTTTCACAAAACACCAAACTGGTCCTTCAGTCTGTAACTTGAAAATAGTGGGGGTGGCAGGAGGGCAGGGTTGGAATCCTCACTGTGGCCTTTTCTGTGGTCCAGGTGTGTTGGGTGACCCCTCAGCCCTGAGTTAATCAGAGCTAGAGGAGGCCAGGGCACACAGGTTGCTGGTCTCCTCTTTTACTGTGCTCTTGATGGCCACTGTGGTAGGGACAAAGGAAATGAGAAGCAGGAGACCTGAGGCCACACAACGGCTGTGACAACTGGAATTCAAACTTAGTGAAGGGGCATTTCACCCCTCTTCGTTGTGTTACGTTGTGCTCTGTTGTTTTTGTTTCTTTTTACAAATGTCCCGTGGCCATTAACTGTCTCACCTTCCCGCAGCCTCCACTTCCGCCGAAGCCTTCAAGTCTCAGATCTCTAATACTGACATCTGGCTGTCCCTGGCCTGCAGCAAACCACAATTTTACAAATCATCGAGGATGTGCCTTATCACAGATGACTGAGGTCCGCATGTGTGGTCTCTGTAAGGTAAGAAACTCAGACCTTATGTATCCACCAAACAAACATGGGGCTGGGGATATGGCCTAGTGGCAAGAGTGCCTGCCTCGGATACACGAGGCCCTAGGTTCGATTCCCCAGCACCACATATACAGAAAACGGCCAGAAGCGGCGCTGTGGCTCAAGTGGCAGAGTGCTAGCCTTGAGCGGGAAGAAGCCAGGGACAGTGCTCAGGCCCTGAGTCCAAGGCCCAGGACTGGCAAAAAAAAAAAAAAACTAAGAGGTTACTGGAGGGGTCCCCCTCACCCCGGGTGTCTGGCTCTATCAGCCCTTCCCCCGCCTTCCCCGAGCACTCAAAACAAACAAACAAACAGAAAAAATCATCTTGAGTGAAGTAGGGTTGGCCTTTTCGCCAAAGTCCTTGGGCTCACCAGCATTCCTAGACCGTAAACTCGTTTGCCTAAGGTTGTCAGACAGCAATGTCTCAACACCCACCCCTCCTCTCTCTAAATGGGGGTCTCGGTGAGCATTTGTTAAGAACACAAAGATTTTTAAGGGAGACTGGAGATTTCCAAACCAGATTCTCTGAGCCCATAGGGTCATGATTTTTGAAAGTCAGATCAATGCTGTACACGTATCAGTGAAGAATCCAAATAAATCAATGAAGATCAATATAATACTAGACATCTTTGTTTGGGGTTAAAAGTTGTATCAGCTCATCCGGGTGCTGCTGGCTTATCCCTGTGGTACTACTAGCTACTAAGGGGTCTGAGATCCAGAGGATCATGGTTTGAGACCAACCTAGGCAGAAAAGCCCAAGAGAACCTGTCTCCAAAATAACCCAGTGAAAAGCTGGACTGGAGGTGTGGTTCAGGTGGTAAAGTGCCAGCTGAGTTCAAACCCTGATACCCATACAAAAAGAAATATATCAGCTATATGAGATTCTATCGTGCTCATCCAAAGCTGATAGATACTTATTTATGTTTCTGGTTAATTAAAAGAACTCACATAAATCCCATATGAACATTTGTTCAGTCACTCATTCAAAAAGACATTTATTGATCAATTACTCTTTGCTGGACTGTATACTCAGCAGTAAATAAGGCAGTGCCTTCAAGGTAGTGACAGACAGTAAATAAACCAATAAATTTACTGAGTAGTATTAGATAATGACTTGGGGACTTAGAACTCAGGATTTGTGCCTAAGCTTCCTAATCAAACTCAACCTGAAGATGTCTAGTTTGTTTTGGCTTTCAAGACTTTCTGCAACTCGGGATGTCTACCCAGGTGAGAGTTAGTGTCTGCCCTTCATTAGATTATAGAAGAAAACGGGGGGATTCGGGAGGCTACTTCATGCTGCATAAGAGTGCTAACTTGGCATCTGATTTGCATACAATACTTCTTGGATCTTATTTTAGGCCTGGGTGCCAGTGCCTTTTCACTGGAAAGGACAAAGGGCAGAAGAAGCCAGCTCAGAGAGAGCAAAGTGCCTGCAAATGCAGAAACGCAATTAACCAGGCGGCCCCTTCCCAAGGCTTTCGTGGCCCTCATTCAGAGATGAGCTTTTCTGGGGCACAATCAAGTGCTTTCAAAGCTTAGAAGTCACAGCTTTTCAGCAAATGGAGCCTGTCCCTTTCCATTTCATTTGGGGCAAGAGATTACTTTGTCAAGTGAATAACTCGAAGATAGAAGGGAAGAAGAAAGACCAAAGGAAACAAAATCTCTATTCCAAAAGCAGCTGAATAACTGTGGAGATGCTGAACTATGCAGAACTATGAGAACTGTCTTTTAAGCTTTCATACACTTAGAGAAGGTAAAGCTGGACAGGATCTTAGGAAGCTCAAGAGTCTAGTTTTACTCACTGACCTAATGGGAAACTGAGTCCCTGAAAGAAAAAGTAAATACCCTTCAGATTTGGGACTCCAGTGTAGTATAACAAATGGCTCTCGAGTGTCTATTGCATGCTAAGCTTGGGGCTACTGCTGTGGATACAAAGTTAAGTAAAACACAATCCCTACCCTTCAAAGGTCTTCATAATAGAATAGAAACTGCAATACCACTCCTTCTAAAGTATCTACCCTGTGGCTCTATCCCACATACATTAATTTGGGGTCTTAGTAGGACCTATTAAGGTATGACATACCTTTTAATGTAACTATACCAAGACATAGAAAATATTTAAAATATGGCAGACTAAGAATCAAAGTGCTAAAAATGTCTAAAGTCATATGGCTAATTAGTAAAGTGGAAAATTCTGATTAGGTAGTAAGAATTGGTTCTGATAATCTACATAGGTCCATATTTAAATATTGAGAAATATTTTTGCCAGTATTTTCTGGAGAAATCTGGAAAACCTTTAAAATATCCTTACTTGCCAACACCCACAGATGTCCAGTATGTGTGCAAATAATACACACACACACACACACACACACACACACACACCTTTCATTTTACTTTTGAATGCATTGTATCCTAAATTCTTTTCTCGATGAATTTTAAAGCCACTCAACCCAGGAGAAGAGCTCAGAACCAGATAAATACACTTTACTATAATTAGCACTTTGGCCATGATTCTCCCCCCCTCCCCCCCCTTAGTGGAGCGCATTCTTTGTGGCCACTGAACGCGCTACTTCTGGATGATTAGACTCTTAGTATTTAATAAGCTTCAATAGGAAATGAGTAGAATTAGTGCAGCATCTTGAATAATGAGTTGTTAATGCATTTTTAATGATCAAGATGTTCCAACCAGAAACTTGTTGATTTTTGTCTCTGTAACATCATTGGGGAAATGATCTGCCCATAAACTAGATGATGTTTTATTATATGGAGTGGGATGATGTTTTCGTACGGTTGAGAACACTCTTTCAGAAACCGGGTTGATTTAGGGAAGTTGTCAATGACAAGGAAAAAATGTAAGAGATCAGAAATGAGTATGTATTGTAACATCTTCATAGTATTCTAGTCTTAGATAAAAATATTCTCACTTTGTTCCTGTCTGGGTAGTAACTATTAATCCATTTTACAGTTGGATGAAGTTGAATGGCTTACTTAATCCGTGTGTGGCCACTCTGTCTCCTCTTTCCCACCCTGTTCTATAGGAATCTGACTTTGAGCACAATCATAAAGTACATTTGCTCTTTTTTTTAGGTAGAAAGGATCATATCACCTTTCTGAGTCTCAGTTTCTTCATCTTTTAAGTGGATATGATAATGGCCTTTGTCATAGAACACTGCAAGAATTCAGTAACTATATACAACATCAGCTCCTATATTCTCTTGACTGAGGGAGGTGTTGTATACTGCCTGAGACATTACTCTCTGGGGAAATTTTGCATTTTAATAGCCTTTCATACTCTGCTTTGATTGTGAATTCCCTAAGGTCAATGATTCCATTCTGTTTGTTTTCTTACTGTTCCCACTGAGCATTGGTGATCAGCAAAGCCAGGACTGTCTCCAAGCTGCCTTCCATGTCCTATAGCTATGACTGCTTCTGACAGATTTCTCCTCAAGGAGATAGAGAAAGTGAATTTGTACCTAGAGTTTCTTGTTCCTTTTGTGGAATCATAGCTCAAGAATGCCAGCCTCAAGTTAAGAACCATGAAATTGATTCATTCAGTGACCATTCAGCATAGCTTCAGAACTTTGACATTATAATTAGGACTTTAATCTTAAGGAATCCATGTTTGGACATTACCGTCCCAAGCTCATGCCTATAATCCTGGCTACTCAGGAGGCTGAGATCTGAGGACCACCATTCTAACCCAGTCCAGGCAGATAAGTCCATGAGACTCTTATTTCCAGTTAATCACCAAAAAGCCAGAAGTGAAGGTGTGGCTCAAATGGAAGAGTGCTAGCCTTGAGGGAACATGCTTCCTGGGAGTAAGCAGAATTAACCCAAGAAGAGGAAGAAGGAAGAAGCATCCGGTATTTGTGTAAAGAACATTTTATTTTAGGTGGTGATTTGGGGTATCTAGGTATAGAGAGAAGTAAGGAAATGAATTTATTCCTCACTACAAAGAGGTATTATGGCAAGCAGTTTTTATGAATTATTTCATTTCACAACCATAGCAATAGTGGCATTACTGTTCCCATTTTACAGACCAAATAATGGAGACTTAGAGATGATAATTACTTTGACAAACGTGTCCAGATAATAAGTAGTTAGAGGTGAGATTTGGACCCAGTCCTGGTTACATAAAAAGATCGTTATTTAACCAATTATCTAGTCAAATCCTGAGCTGCTTCCTTCTTCTAATGTGAAGAATAAATGAAACAACAATTTGATATTTTAACTTTTAACAGTGTCTAAAGGAGTAGGAAAATGTTTATACTGCATGGTCAGATTTATATAACATTATAATAGTCATTATTGCCAGGGTCTTATCAAGGGCTCACTAGGGATCAAAAAATGTTTACAGTGATATCCCCGTCTACAAGTCTGCAGAGTAGATATGGTCACCCACTTAACACATGAAAAAACTAAACTTGGAGTGATTAAAATACCTTTTCTTGTTCCCAGAAAGAGAGATCTTGAGTATAGGCCATGTTTTCTTTCTCTGGCCTCTAGGATATCATGACACCAGGGACATACTCAATTATGTAGGAAGAAGGGTTCATGTTTTGAGGCTTGACAGGTTTGTTTTTATTGTTTTGTTTGGAATCTCTCAAGAATTTGGGATATGGATGAGGAATGCCAAACATGCCTGTTCTCTTGACATGTTCCTCTCTGTCTATGAAAATCTCTATGTAGATGCAGGCAAAATCTAATCCATATGTTCTCGACTAGCTTCCCCGAACTTGTCACCATGTTTGGAAGGGCCATTTGAAGTCTCAGACTTTGGGAGTTGCTCTGAGCTACTTGTCTTTAAAGTGGGAAGTTCGTTTTCCATAAGAGCAAGGACTTAGCCCTCAAGGGAAGGGTTTGTGTTTCCAATGCCAAGCCACAGAGTGAATGTGGTTCCAACCCTGGCTGATGTCTGCCTCCTTCCCCCGCTCCCTTCCTCCCAGAGCCCCCGACTATTCACACTTTCCTCAGTGCCCACAGCTAGATGCGGCGTTCTCTCCCTTCCTGCCCCAAATGCGGCGTTGTGGTATTTGAATCTAATTTCAAGAGCAATAAGACAGGAGGAAGAAATAAAAGACATGTGAATCAGAAAGGAACATTCAAAATCAATTTTATTTGCAGATAACATGCAGGCTCATGGCTGTAACCCGAGCTAATCAGGAGGTTGACATGCGATGCTCGTGGTTCAAAGCCAGCCTGGACAGAAAAGTCCATGAGACTCTCATCTCCAAAGAACCACCAAAAAGCCAGAAGTGGAGCTGTGGCTCAAGTGGTAGAATGCTAGCCTTGAGTGAAAGAAAAAAAAAAAAAGCTCAGGAACAGCGCCCAAGCCCCGAGTTCAAGACCCAGAACCATCATACACACACACACACACACACACACACACACACACACACACACACACACCAACACTGAATCTTCACTGCAATAAGGAACTACCCAAAAAGGAAACAAAACAATCATGTTTTCAATAGCACCAAAAGGAGTGAAATGCCTAGGTATAGGTCTAAACAAAGAGGTATATGACATTTACATTAAAAACCGTAAGAGCCCAAGACCCTAATTTCTATCAAGTCTCTCTAAAGACCATACCTAGAAAATGAATGGACTAATAGCACTGTGGATTCGGTTTTAAAAACAACCTGGGTTCAAGTCCCGGCCCTGTTGTCAGCCCGGTGACCTTTGTCAAGTTACCTGACCTTTCTTCCCTTCTGTAATCATAAAATGAGGACAATTTTCAAAATGCCAAGAACAGTGGTTTAAAAAAACAACAACAAAACACTGTAAGACACTGATGTGAACACTTATACTACAAGAAGTAAAGATGTTTGCCAAGCTTAAAGCAAGTGATAGAAAACATTAGGAACAAATTAAGAGCATCAGAAGTGATAAATCTGTGGGTGAATATAATAGCTATTTGTGCTCTTATTTTCTTTATGGTATGTATAACCGTTTTAAGGGAAATTGTAATATTATCTTTCTGCATTTACAATGTAAGTGGATGAACCACATAAAACACTTGTAACATACAGGATGCAGATCAGGAGAGGCAGGTGTAAATGGAACTACATCATTGCAAGAATTGTACATTTCATGTAAAGTCGCCCAACATTAACTCTAATTAAACTCTAAAAAGTAACCAGGAGCCTGTGGCTCACGCCTGTAATCCTAGCAACTTGGGAGGATGAGATGTGAAAATTGTGTTTGAAAGCCCACTGGGGGCAGATAAATTGGAGATACTCTTATCTCCAATTAACTAGCAAAAAAAAAAATCCAGAAATGGAACTGTGGTTCAAGTAGTAGATTGCCAACCTTGAGCAAAAATGTCAAGCAAGAGGCTCTAAGTTCCAACTCCCATAATGGCAAGAACAAAAAGTAGAAGAGGAGGAGGAGGAGGTCTAAACGCAAAAATTTTATACTGTAGTCTGTTAGAATAGCCATTGATCATATAATTCAAAGAGGTGTAGATAAAAATCAGCAGAGAAATGAAATGGGATTTCTGAAAGACATTCCAAAAATTAAAAAAAAAAAAACACAGAGGGGAAGATAGAAACCAAGTAGCAGATCTAAACCCAATCTTGTCAATAACTGTGGTAAAGGGCAATGGATTAAACACTTTCCCTATCGATAGCAGGAAGTATTTTAAGCACCGTGATACATTTATGCAGAAAAGAAATAGATACTGTCTCCCTCATCCCTGGCTCTACCTGTACTTTAAAGGACGTCTCAGAGAGCCACAAGACCCAGACTAGCCCACTGTCAAGAGCTTCCTCAGGAAGATGCCCAGTTGAGCCGGAGGTGACGGAACTGCCCTGGGATCCCAGACCAGAGCAACCCTAGCATAGGAATGAGCCCAGCTTGGGGTGTGGGGGACCCCTGCCCAGCAAAGCTGTAGCAGCAGGAACCCTTTCCCCACACAGGCCTAGAAGGCAGAAGCTTTCAAGCACTGAGGTTGGAACCCTGTTACCCCTTTCTCTTTTTTTTTTTTTTTTGGCCAGTCCTGGGCCTTGGACTCAGGGCCTGAGCACTGTCCCTGGCTTCTTCCCGCTCAAGGCTAGCACTCTGCCACTTGAGCCACAGCGCCGCTTCTGGCCGTTTTCTGTATATGTGGTGCTGGGGAATCGAACCTAGGGCCTCGTGTATCCGAGGCAGGCACTCTTGCCACTAGGCTATATCCCCAGCCCCCCCCCCTTTCTCTTTTAGAAGAGGGATGTCTATATCCCAGGACTGTCCCCGCGTTGCATTTTCAAAGCATGCGTTATGCAATCACATGCTCACCACCAGAGAGCAGTTTCTCTCCAGGTGAATTGAAGCACCTTGAGTCTCACCATCTACTACTCCTTAAATGACATTCCAGTGCGACTTTGGACTTTAAAGTCAACGATGGAAGGAGTTAAGACATGGGGAGCTACGCTGAGGAAGGGAATATAATTTGCGGGGGGTGGGGGAGGGGCAAGCATTTTGTTTGGGAAGATAGGGTAGAATGCTGTGGTCTAAATATTTACATTCCCTGTCTTCCGACTTTGTAGCTTTCAACCCAACCCCCAAAGCTAGGAGGTGGGGCCATTTAGTGACGGCTCTGTCTCGTATAAATGAGATTAGAGATTTTATGAAACAAGGGCGTGAGCTGGGTACAGTGGTGCACACCAGCAACCCTAGCAACTAGGGCAGCTGGAAGCAAGCTGATAGAGCGTTCAAACCCATCCTAGGCTACACAGTTTCCAGCTAGACTGAACTACGTATGAGACCCTGTCTCATGAGATACTGAAAGAATAAAAAGTGATACGTAACAGGAAGAATAAGTGGAATAGAATAATAGATAACTTGCCACTTCTACTATACGAGGACACAGCTAGAAGGACCCTCTTTGAGGAATAAGGCCTCACCGGACACTGCATCTTCTACACTCTGATCTTGGGTATTCTGCCCAGAAGACCGTGAGAAACCAAAGTTTGAGTTTTGAATGGGACCTTGTTCATGGTTTTGCTGTGACAGCAGCTCAAATGGCCAGAGACAGGAAGCTGCGGCAAACTCGCTCCTCCTTGCCTCCTCCCATTTCCACACTAGGTAACGCATGGTGGAGACTCAGTGAAACTTGAGGAAGTTTGATTTCCTGAGAGCTCCTGAGTCTGTTCCATGAGAAGCACAAGCTAGAAATAATGTGGGGTCCAACTGGATGAGGAATGCGAGCAATCTTTGGCAAGAACTTGTAGGAAGAAAAGAAATGGGCTGTCAATCTTCTCCCAGCTTAAGGGCTGACTCGATCCTGTGGTGCGATCGCGATCGCAGGCCCTCTTGCCCAAAAGTGTCTCCCCAGGACATGCCTGAGATTCCACCACCAACCATTTCTTTGGGTTAACAGAAGCCCCAGTGAGAAAGAGAATGAGCGTAGGTGCTCTGAGGTCTCAGCTCACCGTTGGTTAACAACCTTATTCTAAGAGAGGGTCCCATCAAACTCTAGCAGGCCGAGGGCTGATAGAAGGGAACCACAAGCGGATGTGTTTGCCTGTAGGAGGAGCGCGTAGCTTAGGAAGCAGCAGGAGAGAGCAGTGAGTGGAGACAGAGAGCAAACCAGCCTGGCCCAGAGGAAACCTGAGAACCCTGGAACAGGGGGTGGAGAGGAGAACAAGAGGCAACCCCGAGCCCAGTCACGGCCCCCCTTTCTTCCCACACCGTCACAAGTGCTAGGGAAATATTTGATGAGGAAGGCAGAGGGGCGTAATATTTGCTGCATTTGTTTTTTAATAAATACTTCTATCATTCTTACTCTGAGCCAGGTACCATTTTAAGTACTTAACAAATATTAACTTGAATTTAACCAGAGCTATGCCCTTATCAAGAGTCAGAGGTTGAAAGCCAATTCCACCATCTACCAGTTCCTGGCTACGTGAACTCAACCGGTGACTTGTACTTTGCAGCGTCGTTTTGATCCCCCATAGAAGAGGTACAGTAGTGAGCCTACCTTGTAATCACTAGATGACACTCAATCTAAAAAGACATTAAGAGACTTTGTGGACTAGGAAATGTTTTACAGAGCACTACAGACATGGTAAGTCAGCGTGGTACTGGCTGAGCCTCTAGTTTGATGCAAATAACAACACCAAAGCCAGCCTTTCCCTGTTGAAGATTGCTGCAATCTCGGGCTTTAGAGACAGCAATCCCATTCCGGCCCTGCTTGCTGCATGGCAAGCTGCTTCATCTCCCAGGGATTCTGTGTCCTCTGTAGCACCGGGACTGAGAATGAATCCGCTCCATTGAGTGGCTGTGGAAATGAAATGCTTAGGACGGTGACCTAGCGTAAAGGCACTGTGGATGGGCCGCACCTCTGTGCTTTGAAACCTCACTCTGTTATGATGAAGGTATTATTCTTGTGATGATCCTCATTTCCAGAGGAGAAAGCAGTGGTCCATAAAGGTGAGCCAGCTTGCCCAAGGCCACACACCCGGGGCGTGGTGGAGCCAGGATGCCTAGACAGGCCCGTCAGCTTTGGGCAGTTTTTGTGGTTACCTCAGCATATATTCTCACCATCGGTAAAATGACACAGCAGAAACACCTGAGGGAATGCTGGAGCAAAAGAAAATGAGCACAAAGCTAGAGAAGAAGGAGAGGTGGCAGGGCCTTCTTTCTCCTTACGTGTTGAGTTGTTGCACAGCGGAAACACGAAACCTTCAGATGCAAATGTTGGAACTGGCAAGGGTCCCAGGGCCATCTGGTCTCACCTCCTGCCCAGCGCGGGCAGGGCAGAGCCTGGCAGACGAGGAGCTGAGCTTGTCTCCTCTCTCTCCTGGACCATGACACAAGCCTTGCAATTAGATGGGATGGAGCTCTGGACAGTGGAGTATGCACAGGAAAGATGTCCTCCTCCCCGGAGCCTGGCCCCCAGAGCCCCTCATCCCCTTCTACACTGTGCCATCAATTACGCATGGTGACCTACAAAGCCCTGGGTGGAAAGGACGTGAGTCCCCAAGCCACCTCCTACCTGAGCCACTCAGATGAAACGTTACATGAGCAGGAAGAAACACCCTGTGATGAGGGAACTACCCTATCATTTGAGGTTGTCACAGCAGCTAGCATGACCTCAGCCAGTGCAACGGGATGGGCGGGCTTTCTGGGAGCTTCTGCCCAATGATGGGGAATTCATTTCCTCCCTCACATGTGTAAGAAAAGGGAAAAAAAAGAGCAGAAAAGCAAACACAATAGGTTTTACTCATGATCATAACCTGGGAAGGGCGGCCAAGAGTCCCTTTTGATCAAGCGGGAGAGTGAAGGTGAGCGGGGCAGAGGTCAGGGGTGGTTTGTTTCCGCATGGAGTGGGCAGGCTGGGAATGGGGAATGGGGTTCTCTGTGCGAAGATGGAGGTGGGGTTGGAAAGCAAGCTTATCATGAATGACAGGAAAGGGGGTTTTAACAGCGTCTGTACTGGGCACTGTGCCCCAGGTTGTCTCTTTTAAAGGGCCTATTTGGGAGGGGAGGAGATCGAGTAAGGTCGGCACCGAGGGCATTTCTGGCGTTTTTCAGGATGCGGCTGTCGAGGGAGGAGATGAGTGTTTCCAGTTTATTTTACATCCATTTGTTCAATCAACAAGTACCTATTGAGCTCCTACCACGTGCTAGACACGCAGCACCAAGACCTCTGTCCTCTTGAAGCTCATCTCCCAGGCTGGTGGACAGACAATAATCAAGTGATCTGGCAGTAAGTGTGATATTTACAGACTATGAAAAGTGACTTGCAAAAAAGAAAAAGGGGGCTGGGAATGTAGCTTTGTGGTAGAGCGTTTTTGCATAGCATGCATGGGTTTGATTCCTCAGCACCACATACACAGAAAAAGCCAGAGGTGGCGCTGTGGCTCAAGTGGTAGAGCGCTAGCCTTGAGCACAGAGAGGCTCAGGAACAGCGCTCAGGCCCTGAGTTCAAGCCTCAGTACTGGCCAAAAAAGAAAACAAAACAAAAAGAAAAAGGGAAAGGAGAAGGAAATAAAGAAACCGATTAATGAGGCAGAATAGCAGAAAGGATCAAATTTGGATGAGGTAGGGAAGAGTGACAGACACTGTCACTAAGGAGGTGACAGAGAACATGGCAGACAGCCCTGGTTGTTAATATTTGTGTGTGTGTGTGTGTGTGTGTGTGTGTGTGTGTGTGAAATATATACATATATGTTCTTATATTAGCAGGAAAGTATACTTCCTTTAGTTGTATGTCTGGCCCTAATCACATGCTGGAATCTCAGAAACATCTGTAGCCCTCCTATCCCAATGACAACTTCTCCCACATCCAGCATGTGCATACGGCCATCCATTCTCTTCCCTCCCCCCAGTCCTCTCCACCCCCCCCCCCCAGCCTCCACCCCAAACAGCGGCCCCACAGGACTTGGAAGCCCAGACACTTACTGCAAGCACCCCAAACAGCACGCAGCTTATAGCCAGTATGCAGGTGGATTGGGGAGGGTGGGGGGGTCCCATTCCTACCACACTGCTTTTAATTTCCCCAGGGCTCCCTGTGAGCTGCTGGCTCCTGTCAGCGTTTATTCTCTGACATGGGGAGGGAGCAGGGAGCGGGCAGGGTTAGAAGCCTTCAAGACTCCTGCTGGAAGCTTTCTCCTTCTCTTAAAAACAGTTTATTTTCTTTTTCTATGTGAAAACCGTATCCCTCCCCTGGTTTGAACACCAAAACAAACCCAGCTGTCCCCAACTCCGGGCCGAAACCGCAGGCCCTTGGCCGGGAAGTCAAAGAGAAACCTCCAGACTCCCGCTAAGATCCACTGGGAGTGGCGGGAGTCCCAGGTTCCTCCGTGGCCTCCTCCCTGGCCGGGCCGGCAGTCCAGCCTCGCCAGGCCTCCCAGCTCCTGCCACCTCTGGCTGAGCTGATGCCCCTGCCCTGCCCTTCTCAAAGGGTCCCCAGCGCTGGTGGCTGCTAGTCAGACACGCGAGGGGAAGCCCTGGGAGCCAGGCGGGTGACAGGGACTGTTTTTCCTTGCATGAGAGCAAGGGCTGCTCCTGGCTTTCTTGCACTTTCCCCCGAGGTCACTTAGGGCAGAACTGAGGCAAGACTTCCAGAGGGTGTGGCAATATTTGGAGAAACAAATGGTGGGGGCCTGAAGAACAGGACGCCCTGTGCCCGGCACCCCCACCCCCACCCCCAAGGCAGGGAAGTGGGAGCTGAAGTCTGCAGAACCGGCCTTCAGGAATCTTCCCACCGCCACTCCCCTTCTGGACTGCACCCTCCTCACCTACCTCCACCGTGAGCTGTCTGGTCCCCCTCCCTCCCTCGCCTCTGCCCACGTTCTAGGGAGTCTGCGGGGGCTGGATTTTGCCCGGATAGTAAAATTGGAGCAGGTCTTCTCTTTGGTGATCAAGTTTGGGATCGCTGGAGAGAATGGGCACCTCCTTAATGTTGCACCCGGCCGTCTCCCTCGCCGTGCCCTGCCTTGGAGCCCTGTGCTTGCCTCCTCAAACCCGGCTGTCCATGCAGTTCCCTCCAGACCCTCACTGCAGAGGATCTCGCTGGAAATCGCTGCACTCGGGGACAAAAGATCAAACCCAGTTTCGCTGAGGTCGGGCGTTGCATTGATTTTGGGCTGGAGGGAGCTTTCACTCTGGAAATCTGTGGCTTGTGTTTAAAATTCAGAATTAGAACTTGAGTGAAAGAGAAAAGCCCATGCTGGCTTCCTTCAACACAGAAGATTTGGCTCCTCCAGGCTGGGATGGAGGAGTTAGCTGCCCTTTGAATCCTGTGAACCTAAGCTAGCCCTCCTGTCCTCAGTGTCTACCTGTAATGATTTCTATCCTGTGCTGGCCCTTCCGTGTCTATAGGCATCTCAGTGACCAGTTATGGGGCTGGGGCATACATGGCTCAAATGATAGACTAGCTGTCTCACAAATATGAGGTCCTGGGTTCGAACCTCAGTACTGTCACACACGCACGCACACACACACACACACACACACACACACACACAGTATGTCCAAATGCAAAGTACCTAGTTTTAAAGGTGCAATTCCAGGCATGAGTGACAGGTCAAAGGGGAGGGATCTGGGTGAACTTTTTCTCTTCCTTGATATCAAGCCTCAGAAGCAGGTTTCTGGCCCATACCCTGGGTGCATAAATGTTGAAGGCTGTAGTTCGCAGGTGCAAACACATTATGTGCCTGCATCCAAGAAGAAAAGGCTTTGGGCTAAGCAGTCATCCATAGTCAGGGAGCCCGCCCATCCTTGTGGCTGCTGCTGCCTCCTTTCTTAGTGAGGAGAGTGGGGTGGGTTATTTCCTCCCGTCTCCTCCTTGAATTTAATGCTTGCTATTCTTGGGTAGAATGATTCTTGCAAAAGAGAAATCTCAGAACATTGTTCGGGCCTAGTTTAGAAGAGCAATTGAGTGAAGATCAAAACGAATCCATTTCATCAATAGCATGGAATTTGGCAACTTTTTGCAGCTCTCTACTTATCCCTCCGTAATTCCCTCGGCTCTGCTGAGAATCTGCACTTATACCCGCTCAACAATAGCCTGACTCAACAGGCACTTGCCTTAACAATCGCTGGGCTGCTTGAGAATTCGCTCAGTGGGAAATCTAGTCTGCGAAAGACGGCATCGCTACCCCGAAGACACTGGTCTCTGGGGAAACAAATCTCCAAACATTAAAGCACTCGTTGGTCAGAAATCAAATCAAAAACCAAAACCAATTATGCCTCTGATGGAGGGATGAATGGCCAAAGATGGTGTCTTTGCAGTTCACCTGCACCTGTCCTATACCCAGTCATCCCTTACTACCATCTAAACCCCCACCTCCTTAGACTCAGCCACTCTTTTTCTGACTCCTGTTTTCTAACTCTGATATGATCACTTTGTCTTCAGCTGGCTCCCTGCCATGTAATAACCTCCTTGAAGACGAGGGCTGGGCTCACTCAGCCTGGCTGGGTCCCAGTGGATGATGTGTTGCCTTGGTCAGTTGGGTTGCCGTTCTAGACTCCCTTGGTAGTGACTTTGTTCTCCGCGGTAAGCCAATTTCTGCGTGCACTCCTAGGGGTACAAACCGGGAGGTAAAGGCTGGCACACCCGGGGTGGTTCACTTCCAGTCAGAGAGCAGCACATGGCTTCCGTTGGTTCCTTTTGAAAATAGGGTAAGCTCCTGTAAGCATGACTCAAGACAGATGTACAGCGACAAGAACTTATTTCAGTTGTGTAAGTTGTGTTTTCATAGCCGTGCTTGGCTGTGTCTTTCATTTTATTGTGCTTTAAAAAAAAAAAAAAAGATGACCAAAGTGTGATTCAACCCAGCAGATCTGGACGGCACATACCGTACCCCACGATGCCATCTTTGTCTGTGCATGTAGCCTGGGTGTGCAAGACCGGGGTGTGGCCGGAGTGAGTTTCCCGTGGGAAGGACCAAGGCGCTGCGAGTGCAGGCACAACGAGGCCAGATCCTCGAGAACCCACCAGGCTGAGGAACCTCCGCCCCGTCACCGGAGGGGTTTCAGAGCCCAGCAGAGTCCCTGCACGCTGGAGGCAGGCAGGGAGTGGATGCTGCTTTTCTGTGAGAAGAGTCAGGAAGCTGAGTGTGTTTTTCCCTCCGCTTGGGTCCTGGGGGACGATGGGGTCAGTACTCCCCTTCCGTAGAGCTGCCCCCTGGGCCCACCTTCTCTCCTGCCCCGTTGCTTCTCCAGTTGGCTGGGCTCAGAGTGAGGAGCGCAGGAGCGAGAGCCAGGGCCTCCGTGGGAAGACAGGCCTGCCCCACTGGAACGCCGTGGCTCGAGGTAGATGCTCGCGCCCAAGGCCGTGGCCCTTGTCTCGGAAGGGAGTGGGAGACGAAGCCAGCTCGGCCAGGCTCACAAGACCTACCCAGGCTTGGCAGCAGTTGAGAGGATTCTGAAAACTTCGTTCCAGATTCTATTTTGTTCTGTTGTTCACAGGCCCTTAAACTGCAGAGATCACCCCCGAGGGCTTAGTTACCATCACTCTTCAGTCCCCACAAACTGCCAAAGCACCCCTCCCAGGCCATCTCCCCAACCAGCACTTCTCAGCCGCCCCCCCCCCAAATGAGCCAACATCTTGTTTCCAAACATCCGGCACAGAGCAGCCAGCGTTCATGGGGTCAGCTCCAGGCGAGAGCTGGGGGCCCTCAGAGGCCCCCGGGACCACACCTGGGACGCGCTCAGGAAACTCCACCCGCCTGGATCCGATAAACTGAGGCACAGAGCGCTACGTACCCAGTCCTGCCAGTAGGTTTTCCAGCAGAAACTAGATTTAAACCTGATTCCAAGTCCAAAGCTGGGAGTTCTAGGAGCCTCCAAACCCACTTACCCCCAATAGGCAGCTGCCCCTTCTTCTGTGCCCCAAATCCTCACCGCTTTGCACCTGTTCTTCTCACATGGGCCCCCCCCCTACACACACACACAAAGCTCCTTTGGGGACCAGTCCTGGCTCTACCGTGGGTTAATTGTACAGCTACCTGGGGAAAGTTCCCTCAACCCTTTGGGCCTTGGTTTGGTCATCAGTAGAATGGGGAGCCCCTGCCTCTCTTGCAGAATCCTGTCTCCCAGTGAACATGGGTGCCTCTGGGGCCTTGGGAACTGGGATACACATGCCCCGTGGGAAGATCTTACCACCGCAGAGCAGAAATGGCTCACCTAGTCCAGCGGCCCCCACCCTGCCTGCCACAGCGAACACCCAGAGGGTCCCCCTCAAGTAGACGAAGCAGCAGGTGTGTGCACGGGTCGGGGGGCACGCATGGTACCTGCCAAGTCTGCTGGCAGAGCCCGCTCTTGGCTCTTCCCACAGCGAGAGGTCACCGCCCATGGCCCAGGAAGCCCAGCGCAGGGGAAGCAAGCGCTGAGGGGACCCGTTGGCTTGGAAAAGGTTTGTCAGCCTGCACGTTCTCCTGTCTGCTGTTGAGGTGGGCCGAGGAGGGAGGAGGAGCCTGGGGTGGAAGCCCAGTCTACCCGGAGTGCAGCAGAGGCTCTCCCCCCGGGCGCTGCGGACTGCTCTGTCTTGACCCCAAACCTCAGCCTAGCTTAACTGGCGCCTGGCAGCTACGTTCCAAGCTAGCAGCGTGTCCACTTCGTAGGGACAGTGGTAACAAAGAACTGCAGACGGCGCTTTAGATCAACAGGAGTGCATTACCTCACAGCTCTGAAGGCTGGAAGTTCAAAATCAAGGTGTTGGTAGGGGCCGCACCCCCTCCGAAATCCTTCCTACTTCTAGTTCCTTGTGGTCTCCGTTTGTGATCCTTTGCTCCAGTCTCTGCCTCCATCTCCACATATCCTCTTCCTGTCTTTCCTCTGTGTCTGTCTGTCTCTGCAAACCATTTTCCTCCTGTTGTAAGGACACCATGTTGGATACCCATAGTAATGACCTTATTTTAGCTTGATTGCCTCTGTAATGGTCCTGTTTCCAAGTCAGAGCACATTCTGGACTACTAGAGCTTAGGACTTCAACATCATCTTATGTGGTTGTTGTTTTGCTTCGGTTTTGTTTGTAGATTTGTTTTAAAACTGTAGTAGGGTTTGAACTCAGGGCTTTGTTCTTGCTAGATGGGTACTCTATTGCTTGAACCACACCTTCATCCCTCTTTTTATTTTTTAAGCAGGATCTCACTTTCACCTGGGCTGGCCTAGAGCTCAGTCCTTTTATTGACTTCTATATAGCTGAGATTATAGGCATGCCCCACTGCACCAAACTAGAGTCTTGTAAACTTTTGCCCTAGGCTGACCTTGAAATGCAGTCCTTCATATCTTAGCCTCTTGGGTAGCTAGGATTACAGAATTGTCACTGCACCTGACTTCACCCCAACTTTGAGTGAACAAAATTCAACTTACAACATCTGTGTACCTAGCAAGTGGGAAGTAGAGATTTCAGATATATGAATTTGAGTCGCATTCTCCCAAGAACTACCTCCTTGTGCTACTTTTTTAGTTTGCTTTATAAGACAGAGTCTCACTCTGTGGTCCAAACTGGTGTAGAACTCGCAATCCTCCAGCCTCCTGCCTCCCCGGTACTGGAATTATAGACGTGAACCACCACGCCTGGTTCCGTGGATCCCTGGTATCACTCCTGGTCAGTGGTCCTCACTCGGACCCCAGCTCTGTGAAGATTAGAAAACCTGTACTTAGGTCAGCTGCTTCATGAACCACCTGCTCCAAAATCCTTACCCCCAAGCTCCCTTTTAGGAGAACGCAACTGAAGACAGATCCTTGTTCCCCAAGATGAGAAAGGATTTGCTAATTTATTTTTTTGAGTTCTTAAATGATTTTTAATTCTATGTGCTCCCTGGTAATTTTCCAGATAATACAGAAAGAATGAGAATGGTCAATGAAACTCACTTGGAATGTCCCTAACCCTAAAATAATCAGCTTAGAATGAGATTACATCTTTATTACTGCATGACATCTGCCACCTTCTGATTGCGTAAGGAAGGGGCTAAGACTCAGGGAATTTGGACTGGAGCTGGGGCTCAGGGCACAAGTTGAAATGCATGTCCCGACGTCCATTGCCATTCAAGTTGTAGGCGAGTCCCCCGGCCTCCCCTCTCAGTGCCCCAGTTCCCCTTGCACCATGCAGAAGAAAGTGTCTACGGAAGACCCTGAAAACTGATCATATCAGTGGCTGGCTACCCTTTGCTGAGGACCTACTGTGTACACACCCTGTTGTACTCCACCTTATGGTAACCAGGAAGTGAACTTAATCCTCTTATCCACGCCCGGAGGCAGGTGATGAGGCTGAGGGTTGGGAGTGCTTTGCCCTAGGGTATCAGAGTTGTAGCCACAACACAGCAAGAAACCAAACCCAGTTCTTCCTGACTGTCTCTTCCCACCATTCTGGGGCCTGCTGGGGCCACATGTTGCGGACATGGCTCCTGTTTTCTGTCTTTTCAGCTCCTGTCAAATGCTGTTGTTAACTGCCTTGGGATCGTTTTGGTCCTGTGCATCCAAAGCAAGGCTCAGAATAAGTAGATCTCCCGCAGCTTGGATGGAGGCAGGTGTGCAAGGCTCTGGCCCTCAGCTCCCCTCTAGAACACCAGTTCTGAAGAGAGCGGTTGAAGTGAAGAGGCTTTCCGTGGCCTCTGTTCCGTGGCCTCTGTCCCGCCGGCAAGGATCTGACTTGTGTGGTGATGATGTTTGCAAGGCTGAGGTCTTGGCACAGAGGCAGTAGTGGTTTCTTCCGGGCTTAGAGAGAAAAGAGCAGGTGCTTGGCCCAGCCCCATCATCATCCAGGTCCTGGAAGCTTGGCTTCAGGGTTAGGTCTCCTTGTCTCCTACCAGTACTGGCAGTTCCCAGTATCTCATCTATACACTCTTCTTTGCCCAGTCAGCCAGCCGGCTTCCGTTGCTTGCTACCAGAAACCCATACTGATAGTACTGTCATAAGAAACGTCCCTTACCACACAACTCTAGGGGCTTTGTGCACCGACAGACTGCAGAATAGTGACCGGTCATTCCATTTCTGACCTTGAAAATGTCCTGAAAAGATGTCCCCAGTCTGCACCTTGAGAACTGCTGCCGTTCGTATGCCTTCTACCCTAAACTTAAACTTGAGGGCCTACCTGACCCACATGACAGGCCTCTTCTACGTCCTTGCGCCTAGCAGTGCGGCCCCTATCCTTCACAAGTATTCTTTCCACTGGACCCTAAACTCTGACAGTTTGGCATCATATCTGATTAGAAAATGTTTCGCTCCAGAATTTAGGGTCTAATTCCAGCACTGACTGTGTGACATAGATAGTCTAGATCCATTGTCTCCTTTGATTATATTTTGATTTCATCCAATTACTTAGAGAACAACTTGGGTGGCAGATTGAAAGTGCTTAGATTATGTACGTAGGACAGGAGATATTCAGTCTCTAGAATGACCGTGCTCCTTAGAATACTTTAGGCTCCTTGGAGCAGAAAAATCTGAAACAAAATTAAAGCTATTGGCTCATTGAATGGAAAAGTCTAGGAGTAGTTCGCATCCCGCAGTTTGATCCAGAAGCTCCTGGCAGAGATTCATGTCTTCTGCCATACTCTCCCCTCCGCCCCATGGAGCACCAGTTTTTGCTTCTCCTTGTCACGATGGCCAATGAATTTGCAGTTCCCACCTGCTTACGCCACACCACCCAGCGTTAGAGAACGAATCGATGCCAGATTCTTCCGTGAAAAAGGGAGACACTTTCTAGCTCCGAAGCCTCAGCAGGAAGCTCCTCTTTGTTCCAGAGTAGGTCGGATATGTAGCCCCAGAACCAACTGGCAAGGCTGGTAATAAGATACACTGAGTGGCCAAGTGAATGGGAGTGTTCCCGGGGGTTAGGGGTAGAGTGACTCCCTCAGACCTGCCTCAGAAGGCCTGAACCCTCTTAAGAAACAAGGTAGGAACCGTTGTTTGGAAGACAACCAGTAAGTGCCCAATGCTCAGGCACAGATCTATATTTGTTCATCAAGAAAGACGACCACGGGGCTGGGAATATGGCCTAGTGGCAAGAGTTTTTGCCTCGTATACATGAAGCCCTGGGTTCGATTCCCCAGCACCACATATATAGAAAACGGCCAGAAGTGGCGCTGTGGCTCAAGTGGTAGAGTGCTAGCCTTGAGCAAAAAGGAAGCCAGGGACAGTGCTCAGGCCCTGAGTCCAAGCCCCAGGACTGGCCAAAAAAAACCCAAAAAAACAAACAACAACAACAACAACAAGAAGAAAGACGACCACATCCTCCTAAATACTAAAGGTGAGATTTTAAAAAATGATGTCTACTGAAATCCCCATCTCAAGCCTGCTTGTGTATACATGCGTTTGTGTTGAGTCCATATCTGACTAAGAAGTGGGTTATGAATTCACTGCACCCTTCTTTTTCTTTTATTATTATTATTTTTTGCTATCTTTTGTAATAAAAAGTCAGTGCTTCATGCAAAATTCTATCCCAGGACCCAGTCTACAGCATGCAGTGAAGTAGCACCGCTAACCATCCATTTCCGCTCCTGGAGCCCTCTACTCTTCCATCCCAGGACCTAACGCTGTCTTCCCCCCGCCCCCCAACTTTCATGTTGCGTGATGGCACCCTGGGCAGACAGTTGAAACAGCCTCCAGAAATTTCTCCCAACTGTGTCCATTTTGCTTCAATGCCCCTGAAGAATCACACACCAAGATCTGCTCCGAATAGAACGCGGTTCATTTTCATTCATATGCATTTCTAATTTGGCCCCCCTCCCCGCTCCTCCCCGAGGTCTCCAACAGCTCCCATGACCTCATCTTGATGTTTAGAATAATAGTCTTTTCCCACAAGTCATCAGCTTCTAAAATAAATGTATTTCCATCAACGGAAGCTGCAGAGTCACCAAAATTATTATACCTCGGTTCAGAGTCACAAGCTCATTAAAGACTGATTATTGTGCTTTCCAAAAAGAATGGCCATGGAAAAAGCAAGATGATTCTGTCTTCTTTAACTAAGAAAAGAGATGCTTGGGCAGGTGAAGGTACAAGTCAGCCTTTGGAGGAGGAAGCTGAGACGGCTAGTAGGTGAGAAAATGAGAGGACAAAATGAACCACTGAAGTCTCCATAAGCGTTTCATTGGCCTCTTGAGTTTCAACAACAGCAAAGCATTTTGGTCAACAGCATAAAACCTAAGAGCAGATATCAAGAATTCTGGATCCCTGTAGGGCACCAGCGGCTCATGCCAGTCATTTTAGCTACTGGGGAGGCTTGGGAGGATCCAGGTTCAAGGCCTCCTCAAACCAACAACTGGATTCAGTGGCATATACCTGCCATTCCAGCTATGTGGAGACTGAGATCAGGACAATTGCGGTTCTATGCCAGCCTAGGCCAAAAAAAAAAAAAAGCCCTCCAGACTCCATCTCAGTGAAAGAAGCTAGGCATGGTGGTTGGTGCATGCTATCATCCAAATTATGATGGGCAGATTAACATAGGCAGATCATAGTCTGGGCCTGCCTAGGGAAAAGATGGAACCTCATCTCCAAGTAACCATTGCAAAAAAAAAAAAAAAAAAAAAAAAAAAAAAAAAGAATGGGGGAGGTGGGGGGGGGGGGGCTGGAAGCCTGACCCAGTAGTAGAACCTGCCTAGCAAGCATGAGGCTCTGAGTTCAAATTGTAGCTCCCAAGCCTCAGTTCTAGATGCCTTGCCCCAGACAGGACCCGGCCTGCCTGTTGGTCTTGACGTTGATTGACACCAGGGACAGCTCATGGACAGCTGTCCCCCTCTTATCCCCTTTCTTCCTTCTTCTCATTAGCCTTCCTCCTCTCCCTGGAAGTGCGCAATGGCCTGAGAATCAGCATCAACCCGAAGGTACCCACTCCACTTTTTCAGATGAGCAGAAAAGGCTGTCGGCCTGTCGAATGCTGATATTCTGGCTCCTGTTTGCTGACCAGGCTTTCTTTATTCACTCATAGCTCATATCCACTCACTGCTCATAGCTGGTATTTAATAACCAATCATCTTATGAATCACAAAATTTATCCAAACAACTGCTACTGAATGCTTATACTACTGAGAAGTACTGAAATGATAGCAACATAGCCAACTTGAAGTGTCAGGAAAGTCAGGGGCATGAAACAGTCACCATAATCTAAGTCTAGGATGGGAACACTGGACTGATGGTGGAGACAGATAGCTGCTTATGCAAGTCTTTATATTTCCCATCATCCTTATAAGCAAAACCTCTAATCTTAGTTAGAGCAGGTGTGTGCCTCCCAGGACTACATTTCCCAGGATCCCTTGCAGAGAAAGAGAGCGCACAGAAGAGAGATGGTCTACTGGCTATTGAGGAGAAAGCAAAAATGTTATAATGGCTTCTGGGGAATTGCCTTAAAAGGCAACTAGCATGAGCATTTCTTTCCCCATCATGTTTGCCTGTTCCTCTAAAATTCTGATGGATGTGATGACTTGAGAGTCCTGACTTCTTTCTTGGACCTTGAGTACAATGACTGTATGTACCCTTTACTTCACAGAACCGAAGGCTAGCAGAGATGTGATTCACTGATTGCTATTTCAGAGAAGGAAGTGAAGTTCTGTTTTGTTCAGGCCTCTGTTATTTTTAGTTTTGGGTCAGGTGCCATTGAACCCCATCCTAACTGGTGTAGAAGAAATATGAAACAAAATGGATTGTAACCACACTTCTTCCTGTGTTACACATTTTCATTCAACAAACTGAGAGCTCATACTGTGCCAGATACTAGGAACAAAACAGAAGTGTGGTGTTGACATAAGCAACAGGGAAGACCTGCAACAAATCCAGCAGTCAGAGAAGTTTCCCAGAGGAGGCGGCATTTGAGCAGAACCTTGAAGAGTAGAAAGGAACCAGCCAAGGGGAGGGAGGGTGCAGTTTTGCACATAGAGGAGCTGGCATATGTAAAGTTCCTGGGGTAGGATCAAGGCAGCCTGGAGAATGGACTAAAAGCTGACCAGCGTATCTAGAATGTCAGTTGAGCAAACATTGTCATTCTGGGAGCACCTGGCATTGGCTCATAGACAAGGGACCAAACCCATTTGGTCATGCATCGTTCTAACCATTTCTAGCCTCTCAGAAATAACTTTCTGAGCACGACAGACACCCCTGTGAAGCCTGGAACAGCATATGTTCATGGCCCAGAGGAAAGAGGCCAACAAGATTTCCTAGACTGGAGCTGAGAGTGAGAAAACAGATGGTCTTCCTGTTGGGAAATAAACTTCCAGGAGAGAAGAACATGTCCTTTGAGGTTATTCATAAATCCACAAAGCTCCATTTTCTTAGCCAAACATACCTCACCCCGGGAACTTCTAAATATCTAATGTTAGTCTTTTTCAAGAATTTCTTTTGGAAGGGCATGTCTCAGTGGTGGAAGGGAAATCAAAATCAAGGGGGTGGTACAGAAATAAAAGAAAGGAAAGTTGCCCTGGTGGTAAGAAGGGTGATGGCACCATCAAGATTTCCTGTTTGTGGGTAGGGACAGGAGGGCAAACTGGGAGAGAGCAAGAGGAGTGACATTGTCCAAAAAGAAATGTACTCACTGCCTGGTTTATGTAACTGTCACCCTTCTGTACATCATAATAGCATTTTTTAAATGTAAAAATGATTTCCTGGTTTCACTAAACCGAGTATCCCGTGTGACCTAGAGCAGAAAGTAAGCACATGTCTCTTTTAAAAGCAAATTGATTGTGAGGTGGACTGTGGTTCGAGACTAGCCTGGGGAAAAATTTAGTGAGCTTCCCCATCTCAACCAACAAGCCAGGCACAGTGGTTTACATTTGTAAGGTCAGCTGTGCAGGAGACATCAATAAGAGGATCTCCTTCCGGAGCCAACTGAGCAAAAATGTGGGGCCCTAGCTGAAAAATAATGAAACCCAAAACGTGGGTAGAGCGTCTGCCAAGCAACTCTGGTGGCCGGGCACCTGGGCTGAGTCACACCAACACTGCCACAAACATGGGTTTGCAGGTGTCTCTACTGTGTGCTGACTATAGGAGGGATGTAGCTGGATCGCCTGGTACTTCTATTGGTTTTTTTTATTTGTTGTTTTGGGCAGTACTGAGATTTGAACTCACATCCTCACTGGAGCCCTGTTTTTGGTTTTCTGAGGAACTTCCATACTGACTTCCATAGTGGTGGATCTAGCTTGCATTCCCCTCTGAGTTAGGAGAGTTCCTTTCCTGTGTTAGTGGTTAGATTTCTTGATGATAGCCGTTCTGACTGGGGTGGGGTGGAATCTCCC
The DNA here is from genome assembly GCF_023159225.1 of Perognathus longimembris pacificus. Lineage (NCBI taxonomy): Eukaryota > Metazoa > Chordata > Mammalia > Rodentia > Heteromyidae > Perognathus > Perognathus longimembris. The sequence goes on from NC_063185.1 coordinate 19,703,926, forward strand.
TGTGGATTTGATTTTCATTTCCCTGATGACTTTTACTCTATTTATTGGACATTCACACTTTATCTGTTCGATTAATTTGCCCATTTCTTGCTTTGTTTATTGGGGGGGGGGTTAGTGTTTAATTTTTGAGGTCTTTATTCTAGACTTCAATCCGTGTTGATTTTCTCCCATCCTATGGTCTTCATTCTGGTGATTGCTTCCCTTGCTGTGCGGAAGCTTTTTAAATTTGATGAAATTCTCCTTGTTGATTCTTGGAATTGTTTCCTGAGCTACTGGAGTCCTATTCAGAAAGCTTTTGCCTGTGCCTGTGTCTTCTAGAGGATTCCCTGTTATGCAGGCGTTTTAATGCATGTCTTATATTAAATCTCCAATCCACTTTGAATTGATGTTAGTACAGGTCAGGAGCTGGGGACCTGCTTTCAGTCTCTCTCCCTGTGGATATCCAGTTTTCCCAATACCATTTGAAGAGATGGGTGTTTGGTTTTGTCTCGTTTTGTCCCAACGTAGTTTCTAGCATGCTTACTGCGAACCAGAGTTCCATTGGTCTATGTGTCTGGTTTTGTGCTGACCCTGCACTGTTTTGGTTGTTCTTTTTCTGTTATATAATTTGACATCAGTATTATGCTGCCTCCATCTGCTACCTTTTCAATCAACGCTTTAGACGCCTTCCCAATCAGCTCTTATTACCTCCAGCCTTTAAAACCTTCAGCGACCTCCCATTACTCTTCTGATCTAAGGTCAAACTGCCCAACTGGATATTCGGGGCCTTCGGTGACCTTTCTCCCGACGCCCTCCTGGGCCTGGCTTCTATGTAGCCACATCCACTTCTCAAGTCCTTAATGCACCAGGCTTCCTCTCCAACCCCAGAGTCTTCCAGAATTCTCTCCCTGCCCTTCGCAATACTCTATACATGCACATGCGTGCGCCTGTGTGCACACATATGCATGTGTATGTATGCGTGTTTCTGTTTATGCGTGCATTCACACGTACACAACCACATACCTCCATCTCCGCTGGAAAGCTCAGCTCAGGAAACTATTTCCTGTTCTTCCTGACCCCGTCCAGTTCCAACCACACTTCAAATTATGCCAGGTTAGCGTCGTGGCTAGCGTGTAGATGTACACCCAACAGTTGGTAGGATTCTTTGATGCGTTTGTCTTCCTCGGAGATGGCAAGACGCGGGGTGGGGTGGTGAGGGAGGCAGACTGCGTGTGTAGCACTGGGTCCTCCCCTTAACTCAGCCCCTGACAAAGAGAGACCATCCATCGGTGCTCATGAGATGGAGGAGCATGTGGAAATGCCGAAGGAATAGGAACTAGATGACGAAGGAAAGAGAGTGAGAAGAAAAGAGCACCGCCCCCTCCCCCCGCACCCTCAGAATGGAAGAAGGTACAGAAGGCAGACCCCGAACTCAAGCGTGAAGGCAGTCTCGTCTCTTTACTTTCTACGCTGAGCCCCAATCTTGCAGGCTGAAAAAGGAAGGCCAAAGACCTTCCCTGAGCACCATGACCTCCACTTCCCAGCCATGAATGAGAACCCACGACAGATGGGGGGGGGGCGCCTCCAAAAACAGGACAAGGCTCTGAGCCCCCTGCCTGTCATGGTCACCACTGATACTTCGCGAGCTTGGCACCCACAGCGAACCCCCAGAAGCATGGTAGGCCTACTGCTGCTCCGTAGCCTGCACAGGACAGAAGTTCAGTCCCTGGGTTCTGTCTTTAGGGGTGCTAGTAGCTATCCGCTGGGGTCACCTTTCTTTCCGTAGGGAACTGCTCCAGAAAGGTACACAGGTACTGGGGGAGGCTGGGATGGCTCTTTCCTTAGCCTATCTCTAGCAACAGCCCATCTGGCTCTGGCTTCAAAGGCAGAAATTCCTCCTCTAGTTATTGGCACTGGTTGGTGCCAAGGGGTCAGGGAAGGGGCAGGCTCGGGCCTCCCGTGGGCCTCCGCCAGGCCCGCGAGCCAGGGCCAGGCCGTGTTCAGAGAAGACACTGCGCCGCTATCCACGGTGCTATCGGGGGCAGGGCATCCCCTTTCTTCAGGCCCTTTGGGGCCAGAGATCTTTACCAGGACCCGGGGGATGATAATGAACTAGCGGGGGCCTCACCTTACCTTGCCCTGTACGGAGATAAGAACCCCAGGGGACTAAAGACCAGTGGCTGTATCAGCTGTCAGCGAGGCTTGTTGAATGAACAAATAATTGAGAGAACACATGGCTTCATATCAGCAAATATGAACTCTGGAACTAGGGAGCAGGAGAACTCGTTTGGCTATTCCCCGTACATGATGAGGGCCTAGGTAAAAGAACCAAGTAGCACAGCACCTGTGTCTTCAGTGCCAGGCACCTGCTCTGTGCTAGGCACCATTCCGAGATGACCATCACCCAGAAGCCCCTCTGTGCAGTGCCCTCCACCCTCCCGAGCCCAAGAAATTAACAGGGGCCAGGCCGGGCGACTCACATCCGGAATTCCAGCTACGCAGGAGGCAGAGATAGGGAGAATCCACCCTCATTTGAGGCCAGCCTGGGCAAAAGGTTAGGAAGACTATTTACCAGTGAACAAGCTAGATGTGGTAGTTTCAGCCACACCAGAGGTGCAGGAGGATGGGCAGCCTAGGCAAAAAAAAAGTACTGGGAGGAGTACTAGAACGCTTGTCGGGGCAATAGGTCCCGAGTTCAAACCCCAGTACCACCAAGAAAGAAGAAAAAGGGACAGGAAAGGAAGGACTGGTAAGGATGTATGGGAGGGAGAAAAGGAAAGAAGGGAGGGAGAGAAGGAGGGAAGGAGGGAGGGAAAGCCTAGCGAGAGAAGAGTCACTGACAGCCGTGGTTCACGCCCCAGGTTCCTCTCCCCTCCTCTGCCAGGATCTGTCCAACAACCCCTCCAGTTACAGATCACAGGGCTTAAGAGCTTTGGCTCTGAGGCCGGACAGCGTGGCTCCGGCACTTACTAGTTCTGAAGTGTAGGATTCGGGGCTGGGAATGTGGCCTAGCGGTAGAGCGCTCGCCTCGTATACATGAGGCCCTGGGTTTGATTCCTCAGCACCACATATATAGAAAATGGCCAGAAGTGGCGCTGTGGCTCAAGTTGGCAGAGTGCTAGCCTTGAGCAGAAAGAAGCCAGGGACAGTGCTCAGGCCCTGAGTTCAAGGCCCAGGATTGGCAAAAAAAAAAAAAAAGGCATAGGAATCATTGCAGTACCGGCCACGGCCCGTGGGGGATGGGTGAGCGTGGGAATGAGTGGCGGGCACTCAGCCCAATGCCCGGTCCGCAGCGCCCAGTCCCACGGTGGCTCCTGGGATGACCTGCGAAGGTTCCCATAGGAACAGGGATGGCGAATGTGAATGGCTGCCGGCCCCTCCTCCAGTGCTCTGAGCACCGCGCCCGCCCTCGGGGGCTGTGGGGCGACCCACACTTGGCGCCAGTACTGTGCACATGGCTTTTAGGAACTGAACAACGTGTCATGTTTATGGGAGCCTTTAGTACCCATCAGGGAGGCCGTGCGTACAACACAAACCCTTGGTTCAGCTTCTCGTGACTCTGGCCCCGGGCCTGCTGTGAGTCAGACTGGAAGCCCCAGCCCAGCGCCAGGAGAGGTCCACACCCCTCTCCCCTCCCCGCCCCGGCTCACTTCCCCCCTACCTGCTGTCCCCAGCTACCAACCACATCCTCAGGAGACCCTGCCAGGAAGGGATGTTGAGTGCTTTCAACGGCAGCTGCCGGGCTGGCGCTCCAGGCGTTGTTAACTGCTATTGAAAGATAGTCCAAGTCGTGCCTGCGGCCTTCCGAGGGCGCGGTCCCTGGCAACTCGTGTCACATGCCCTTCGTGTTCCTAACGGAGGGAGGGGAGCTGCCTGGCCACGTGTGGGAGAAAGGCCTCCCCCTCCCCACCTTAAAATTTAGGTTAAGAAAAATAGCGAGGGGCAAACTGTGCTCTTCAACCATTGTGAATATGGAGCGAGTGTAAGCGTAGCGCGGTGTGCAGCCCAGTGGACTCAGAGGAGGGAGAGGCAGGAGGAGCTGGGGAACGCAACCTCACGGGGTGGGGTGGGGGGGGGTACGCCTTGTTCTCTCTCCTCCTTCACCGCCTCCCCTGCTGCCACTGTGTCTTCAATACCCTTAGACGAGATCACCGCTTTCCTAACAGAGCCCCGTGCCAGTAAGCAGTATAACGAGGTCTGCGGGGGGTTACATCCAGCGAAGGATGCAGAGACTGGATGGCCTTGGCCAAGTTCACAAAGCTCATCTGGAAAGTGGGTTCATACAGTCTTCTGACCATACACAGCTGCCGTGGGGATTCTACGAGTAGGGGACTTGACGCTCATCTGATGTGAGAAGAACAACACTGCCTCCCCGGTAATAACTGCTGTTCCTAGTAATAGCTTTGTTCACCTCGTGCTGATTTTTAAGGGGGACAGAATACCAGTTTTCCATTTGTAATACCAAAGCAACATATATTTATGAGTGTACTTCAGATAGATAGTATGTCAACAGTTAGAACAGAGGTAGTTGTCACTTGGTTGAGAACAATGTCGCAAGAGAGGACAAATGACAAGACAATGACAAATGACAAGCGAGAAGCCCCCCAAACAGGGGAACATTATAAAAAGCTATGATGAACCACAGTGTTCACGAAATAATAAATCTGGAAAGAATATCATCCTCAATGGATTTTCAGAGAATTCAGGCAGAGCACAAAGACAAGTCAGAACTGAAGACACTGTTTTCTTTGGAGCCGTGCGCTCGGTTTGCCTCTGGGCTCCTAATTTCTTTTCAAGAAAGCATATTCAGACTGAAGTGGAAAGGATCGCTGATGACCTTTTCATAAAAGCACAAAGAACGGGCAAGAAAGCGCTTGTCTCATCAGAGAACAAAGGATGGGTTTCCTTGGTCCCAGTGTAGCTTGGCTTAGCAAGAGACAGCATGGGGTACATCCAGCCCAGGGGCAACTGGAGAATAAGACACAAATTGCTCTCCAGTGCGGGTGTGCAGGCAGCTAGCTCCAAACCTGAACGCCAGATCCCCGCGTTCTCTCACCCTTCCCCTTAGCAGGCCGGGCCGCAGCCTTTGAACGTCCCCCTCGGGCAGGGAGTGGACTGCATTCTGTTGCCATAGAGAGTCCTATGCAGGTCTGTTTTGCCCCACATCGGGCCTGGTGGATGGGATCTGAGACATAGGGGATCTGGTTTTATTCCGTATAGAGGGACAGGAGGTGTCCAGGCTGTAATCTCACCCACCACCACTCAAGGGAGGATCACAGGCCCTGATCTTCAGTGACTGGGAAGCAGCCCCTGTGGAACCGGCGGAAGTCTGTCTCCCTCTCTCAGGGGGTTTCAGTTCCCTCTACCGGTGGCCCTGTGACCAAGGCCAGGAATTGCCAGAGTTCCATCATTAAAGAGAAGCCAGATGTCTAGATTTGTATATAAATCAGTCCGATTTTTAAATGGTCAGTGACTAAAAATTTGCTTGATTCCAGACTCCATGGTAGGTTCAACACCAGAGGACTAGAGGCAGTTTGGCTGTAGGCAGGTCTGATCACCACCCTTTTCCTGAGCCTTCTCGTCCCTTAGCTTCACCCCCAAGAGCAGCGATCTCTACAGGGTCCTTGTGCCGCACTTCACAGCTCAACCCTCCTTCCTGATGGGGGAGGGGTGTCTTGTTTTATTTTATTTATATTTATATTATATTATATTTTATATTTATATATATTATAATATTATATGCAATATAATATTATAATATATAGTATATTATATATACTATATATTATATATATATTATTTATATTTATTTATTTATTTGGGGGGAAGGGGTGGGGAACTAGGGTTTAAAGACTGAAGAGAGAGGCTGATAAGGAAATTGGGGAGAGGAAGCTATCCCAGACGGTCAGGCTGAGTATTTCTTCTTTTTATCCCCAGTCCTGAAATCAGTGCCTAGTAGACAGTGCATGCTTAGTAAATAGTTGCAGACACATGACCAGCAAAGGAATTGACTGGAAAGCAAGTGGAGTCACCGGTGATTCTTTTTGGGCTCATATGAACATAAGAAGTAATGACAAGAACCTGAGGCAGACGTCACCCAACCACCAAAGTGGAATCATGGATGAAGAGATGAGCCTTTGAAGTCACCGGTGGGACCCGGAAGGGAAAAGAAAGGCAGAGAATGTTAAATCCCATTGCCTGAGTCAGAATCGGGACATACAACTTGGAGAGGAAAGTCTGGATTTGAACCGCCATGCGGCTAATTAGTAGCCGAGAGATTTGGAGCACATCCTGAACTCCACTGAGTCTGCCTTTCTCATCTGGAAGGGTCTGGGAATTACTGGACTCCCACGGTGACCGGAGGGTTGAATAAGAGAACGGATATTAAAATGCTCTGTAAACAGCAAATATCCCAGAAAAGGGAGAGAGGTAGGACCAGAAAGTCCAGTCACGTGGAAGACGTTGAGTCAGAGGAACAAAGCAGGGCTAACTTGTTTCCTGGGCTGCCCCCACCACTGAACGTGTCGTGACAGCCGTTGGCTTAGCCCTTGGCTTGTGCTGCTCTGATAAACAGGTGCCCAGCCAGCCTGAAGTTTGACTCAACTATTGAGTGACTTCAGTGGGCAAAGAGTTCCTGAACTTGACCAATGATGGGGGAAAGCTTAGGCAGGAGCCAAGTGGAAACGCCATCCTCCTTTCCCACTCAGGCTCATCCATCAAGTTTACCCGACAGTTTGTCTCCTCGGAGAGTAGTTGTGCCAGGACCTTGGCGTTTGTGAAAAGGGCTCACTAATGAGCAAGCTCATCCAGGGTGTGAATTATTTACGTTCGTAACATGCAAGTTTACACAGATCCATTAACAAAAATTACATCTGGCAACCACGTCTAAACAATTGCAGAGAGTGTGGTTTTCATGTCAGGAGCGAGAAATGACATTACACAGTCACCCTCGGGCCTGCGGACGGTCCCTGTGACCTCAACAGATACAAGCCAGAAAAGTGGTGAAGAACAGGGGCTCTGGAGAATGTGGGCCGCTTACCTCACTTCTCTGGAGTCTCGCATCAAGAAAATGGGGGGGGGGGGCGGAAATAGTAGCTGCTTTTGAGTAACGTCGTTAGACATAACGCCACTCCTAAGGAGAATAATCTAGAAACAAAAGATAAGATCCCTGCTCTCTGGTTCCCTTGGAACCCCATCTTAGATCTAGTCCCCTTTCTTGCTGAGATCTGGAAGATTCTAGACGATTGAAAGCAACGTGTCTCTTAATTGCGACTCTTTAGCGTAGGAAGTTTGTTTTCTTGGAAACAAGCGAGTTTCTTGAAGATCTTTCCTTTGAGGAGACAAAGACCCCAAATTAGTGAAGCTCTAGGCAACTCATAAACTCTTCAACCAGAGCATTTCTACTTTGGTGAGGTTTCATTATTAGTTGTTTTTGTTGTTATTATTTATTATTATTGTCCCAATAAAATGAACAGTATAGGATTTTGCTTGAGGAAATGATTCATCTAATAAAACTAACTCAGCCTCTTCATTATACCCAAGTACAGAGAGTAGTAATTTACCAAAAGCTACACTGTAAATATGCCTGGCTTTAAAGATTGAGCCAAGCCCAGTGACTAGCACTTACCATAAGTGCTCTCATATAAGTCTCTCTCAGGGACCTTACCAGACAAGTATTGTGATTGCAGTTTTTCAAGTGAGGAAAGATGTACAAAGAGAACCAGGTGAATAGTGTTACCTTCTTAAGCTACTTATGGCACCAATGAATCAAATCAGAAAAACACATACTTATTCCTAAATTTCCCAGCCCAATGCACCAAATATGTTACCCAAATTTAGGATAGTTGAACTGACGTTGGTCCTTGCATCTGGAAAAAAAAAAATCATGTAGGACATGAACATAACTAAAGGTGTTAGGAAAGTTTATTCAAAAAGGAATATGGCAGAGAAAGGCCCTGTGGCACTAGATAGACCTCAGAGAAGATGGCACTCTAGCCGACCTCAGCCTTCGTATGCCATCCTCTGTGTTACAGTGATCAACTTTTGGGATAAATAAGGAGAATTGTAGTGGTTGGTGGATCTCTTTGGTTCCCATAAAGTTGTGATGCCAGAGACCAAAGATTTAATACTCTGTTCTTACTTCCTCATTCTTGTCCACCTGCAAGCCATATAGACCATAATTTTCTGATAGCTTCTCTACTGACTCCTATCTGTAGTATGAGGTCATACGGTAGAGATGGAGCCAAAATTTGAAATCACATCCATGTGACTCTAGCACTCTTGGCCTTAACCATCTTGCTGCTACTATAACAAAAATACCTGAGATCATCAACTTAAAAAAAGAAAAAACAGTTTGTCTGGGCTCATGGTTTCAGTGAGCCAAACATTGAACTGGTCCTCACTCGGCTACCAAACTGGAGGATGACATTTCTTCCTCATCTGCTAGAAGATACTGTTATTTGAATTTCAGATTGAGTCTCTGAAGCCTGACAGAACTGGGGGGGTCAAGCCAGTACTGTCCAGCTTCTTAGACTGGTGACACTGGCACAGCTAGGCTGGAGCTCAGACACAGACTTCAGGAAACAGAGACAGTGGGGCTTCAACCCCACTCTATCCAAAGAGCTACCCCTCCCCAATCCGAGCAACTGACCTTGGCTAGTCATGTCTTTATGATAGAGGAAGGGTAGTAGCAACCAAAATAAGGAAAGAGACCCTTTCCAGCCAACTGTGTTCTGAGCTTGGAATCCAGATGATTATTTTATTTAAAAAATTTTAAAAGGAAAATAATTGATGGTGGAAAGCCCTAGAGAGTACCCCCTCCTTTAGCCAGTAGTTGAGATCAAATAACCATCCGCAGGACCTTTATTTCCTTTAAACAAATTGACCCGTTTTCTTCGTACAAATAGACCATTTGTTTCCATGCCAGGCAACGTAGCCATCCACTTCTGGTGCAACTGAGAAAAACTTTCTCACATAACAGCTTTGCACAGCCTGCCTGGACGGACGAAACATGCAACTTAATCAGCCAGTGAGATTGCAGGAGGACCGCGGCAAACATAACACAACGGTGTGTAACAAAGGTCCAGGGCCCTGTGACAGCGGCCAGATCCTCCGCCAATGAAATGCCTCCTGTAAACTCTGAAAGGCTGTGGAAACAGACGCTTTCAAACCTACTCATGCTGTCTGCGTATTGCATCTATGGTATGGCGTTCCCTCACTTCGTGGTCTGCTTCGTGCTGGAGCGGGTCTCTCCACCCGAGCCTAACGGGTCCTCTGTACATCGGCCTGCTTAGCGGGGGCTGAAGAGGCAAGGCCCACCTCACACTGTGCCCAGAGGCTGACACAGGTGTCCGTTCGTCACTGGTACACTTACTCTCCAGATTTACAAAGTAATCAGTGTGTGTGTGTGATCATACATATATAATGGTATATCTACAAGGATATAAATATACATGTTTTGCATCTTATACCTTTAAGCTATAGTGTAACAGAACTTTGAACTTCATGTCACCTTGCTTTTTTTTTTTTTGGTGCCAGGCCTAGGACTTGAACTCAAGGCCTGAGCACAGTCCCTAAGCTTCTTTTGCTCAAGGCTGGTGCCCCACCATTTGAGCCGCACAGCTCTACTTCCAGCTTTTTTTTTTCTTTCTTTTTTAATAGTTTTTGTTGGAGATAAGAGTCTCATGGACCTTCCTGCCCAGGCTGGCTTCGAACCACAGTCCTCAGATCCCAGCCTGCTGAGTAGCTGGGATTACAGATGTGAGCCCCCAGTGGGTACCCCGCTTCACCTTTTATTCTTAATTATTTGGCGTTGGGCAGGGGGGGAGGGGGGTTCCTCTTACCAGATTATAATTCACTGGGCTAGAAGTAGCTCTAGAATCCCCAGATCAACCGAATGTCACTGGATTGTAAAAGACCGATCTTGGAGGAGGCCTCTTTGCTTGGCTCTCCATCTCGGATCCCAGCACAAGGCTGACTCACAGTTGGCACTTGGTAAATATTTGGCAACTTAATCAGGAGATTGGTTCAAAGGCTGAAGGGAGCTTGCCCAAGTCATGGCTCAGCTCCCTTGGACAGGCAGGCTAGCTGCCGGGGAGGGGGGTCCGTGGGGGGGGGGGGGCGCATGGCAAACCTTGGCCAGCCCCTAATGGTAACATGATAAACGACGCTCCCTAAGCCACGGAGTCGAGTGCAAGTGGTTCATCTGGGAGGTGATCACAGAAGGGACAAAGAAAAGATCTAGGAAGTTCTATGGGAAGGAAGGCTACCTTGCCAAGAGCTTCTCCAGATTAACTCCTACCTGCTGGTCTAAGGCAACTTAGCCCCCAGCACTTCCAGACAGCCCTGTGCTCATGACTACGGCCCAGAACTGCCGAGGCAGTCAGAAGCTGGTGAGTCAAGCTAAGACGAGTTCAGGGGTCAGAGCAGAGCTATCAGAGATACTTCTGGAATCTCCACGGCTGATAGCAGGACTTAATGCCACCGGCTCTGGACACGGCTGCTGTTCACAGCAAGGGTGTAGAAACGAATGCATTTATTCCACTGGCTTTATAAAATGTGCGTCGCCGTTAAAAGTACACCACTTTCTGCAAAGGAAATCTCGAGTTCAGAATATCACCGAGATTAAAGAAGAGTCACCTGATTGCAGGACCAAAGCCCCAACGCCTTCTCTCCCCACCCACAGATGACTGTGAGGACCACGTGGGGCGCCACAGAGCAGAGCACGCGCGGAAAGCCCTGATCTAACTCACCTTCCTCCTGTGAGGAAGGGGACAGTCGAGTGCCATGGCTCTGGGGATGCCACCCGGGAGCCCAGGCAGAGGCCCCGGATGCTCCTCTCCGCGACTGTGGAAGAAGGGGGAGCACTGTTGCAAAGACGCCGCCATCTTCTCCGAGAACACGAGTGACTAACTTCCCCCAAAGGTTAGCAGCCAAGGGAGATGTCAGCGCCATTCTTTGTCACCATCGGAGTCTCTTTCCCCAGCTGCCCGAGCGGCCTGTCATCTGTGACTTCATCCAACGCTTTCATCCCCGCCTGCTGCTTCCAGCCCACTCCTCCCAGAGCCCCATCTTTTGTAGAATCCTTGGGCTGAGGTTCTAGGGTGACTTCATTTAATTCTCCACACACTGCTAACGTGGGTCAGAGCAGGCTTCCAGATGCAGATTTGTTTACAGAGACAAACTCTAAAGAGAGCCAGCTCTCTTCTTTAAATACCTGTCTCTGCATCTGGCCCTGTGCTCATTGCCTTGTATAATGGGATCTTTGCTTTCCTTTATTGTCAAAGTGAAGTAAAGAGGGGTTACAGTTTCATATGTAGGGCCGTGAGTACATTTCTTGTTCAACTTGTTGCCTCTTCCCTCATTCCCTTCCCCCCACTGCCTCCTGCTTCCTCCTTCCCCTCCCCCCCCCATGAGTTGTATAGTTGGTTTACACCAAATGGTTTTGTAAGTATCTGCACAGGATCTTAAGCCTGTGTTGCAGAAGGGTTAAGTGACTTGCTCAGAACTGCACAACTGATAAAACACAGGACCGAAAGATAACGTGGAGACCTGACTTCTAAATGTCTTCTTTTAACCAGCGCCCCCCAGGCTGAGATGGATTGCCGCAGACACCGGCAGTGAGTCTACGCATCATTCTGTAAGTTGTCTAATTTTCTCATAGGTGAGGGGGGTGGGTTTTATGTCCTTACCTTTTTATTTTTTATTTTTTGTCAGGTTTGAACTTAGGGCCTGGCCACTGGCCCTGAGCTTTTCTCCTCAAGGCTAGTGTTCTACCTCTTTGAGCCGTAGCACTACTTCCAGTTTTTTAAGGGTTTATTGGAGATAAGCGTCTTACGAGATTTCTGGCCTGGGCTGGCTTTGAACCGCAATCCTCAGATCTCAGCCTCCCACGTAGCTGGGATTACAGGTGTAAGCCACCAGCTCCTACCTTCTATCCTTACCTTTAAAGGTGAACCAACATGACCCAATCCAGCTTCCTTAAGCCAACACCCAGCCCCTCTTCCACCTGCTGCCCCCACGGCTTGACCAGGGCTCTCCGCCACCTTGCTCTCTGTGTCTCCTTGTCCTGTCCTTCCGTCTGTCGCCTCACACCTACTCCACAGGCAGACCAGGCACCTATGCTGGCCGTGGAGACGGATGTCGGTTGCAAACAAACCTCCATCCCTGTGGTTTGGCCACTCATCACCAAGTCCCCAAGAGACACCTCCCTCCGTCCAGCTGATCACTGTAACCATTGACACAAATCCTCACCTTTCAACTAGCTGCCCCACCCCCCTCCCTCTCTGGATGGGCCTGGGCTTAATAAACTGGTCAGTAGTGGAATTCCCATCCACTGCTCGGAGATTGCACGTGTCTTTCATTCCGCTAGAGGTGACGTAGCTGTATGCCTTTGGGCAAGTCATTTCACCTCGTCAAAGAAGCTGGCCAGCCATCAGCTGCTTCATCTACCCGTTACAGACAGAACTAGGTGATTGCAGGCCTTTGCAAACTGACATTCTACCAGTCCATGGCAGAAGAAATGAGAAGCCGGGTAGATAGTATTCCCACTAATGCATGTGTCCAATCATTAACCAAACTAATGAGTTGTTTCTGCAATCCAACTGCAAAGGTCACTTACGGGGAGAAGGGGAGGATGGAGGACAGAAGACATTCCTGGACTCGCCTGGGGGCCAGATCCTGCTGGCACCAGGGATGGGAAATCTGAAGGAGTCTCGCAGAAATGGGGTGTACTTTGGAATGAAGGCATACTTGTGGTAAGTCCAAAACTGTTCGAAACCAAGGTGAAACCCACGTTTTGAACATGTTTTAGCTTTGGAGTGGTGTTTTTGTTTTTTTATTTAATTTTTTTAAGTTTGGCTCATTCATGTGTTTTTCTTGGTTCCTTATGTAATCTTGTGGGATGCGGTGTCAGAAAGTCATAAATCATTCATGGCATTCTGGAAACAGAACAAAACAAAAAAAATATTCGCCGTGCAAAGCAGACGCAACTTACAATGGAGTGGGAGAAATTTTGCATGAAGCCGTAAAGACAAAAATGTCATTCACACAGTGCGTAGCCCATGCTGATCGGTAATTGCTATGTTTCTTGGCTGTCATTTGCTTCTGGTTTCTTCTGCTTGGAAGATCAAGTGAAAGACAGAGTTTGCTACCACCACACTGCATCTTCTCAGAAGTCTCAAGAGAGAGTAGTCCTGATACCTCCAGAGACATCTGAAGCTGGTGGGTTTTATTTCTTGCTCGAAGAAACCCCAAATTCCCACTCTATTCTCCCCCCCAAAATTCCTTTATCAGTATACACTCATCAGAAGTGCCTTTGTATCCTATAGATTACCTAAACTCTCCCAAAAATCTAAGGCTAGCCCTCCAACATGAACTTTTTAACAAAATTGGCCTAGCTGAACAATTTCTAAGGTAGCACCTGACTGAAATGAGGTTGCTACCAAACAGGCAAATTATCTTTAAAATCCAAGAAGAACATTTCTTTCGTATTTCATGGACTCTTCCAAGATCCACAGTTGTAGCACGGACAGATTTGTGTTCCTCGGTTCACTCATTGCTACCACATTCTGTATAGACAGCCAAATGCTAAGTAGGGGTACCAAAGACATGGACAGTACTTCTTTCAGTATAGGGAGTGACAGATCGATAAAAAATCATTACAGACACAGGAACCAAAATGAGAGCCACTCCTAAAAGTGAAGGTCTTGGTCCTAAGTCCAACAGCTGGAAAGTTCTGAAGCAAGGATTTCCTCCCAGGTTGCCCGGATCCAAGTTCAGAACATTCTTAAAAACATCCTGATGCTTTTTTTTTTTTTAATAAATGGACAAACTTCGACTGGGACAAGGCAGGGAGAGAAGAGGCTCCAATCCCATGGTTGGAGGAGTAAAACTGGGCTACTCAGTGCAGAAACTACTGAGCAGAAGTTTCTCAACAGGACAACGGGGAACACAACAGCAATCCCACTAAGTCCACTTCGAGTGCCTGCTACTAGGTTGGTGTTCAGGAACTGAGTACTTACACTTGGTTGGCTTGTGCTCAAACTGGTTAGGTGGTCTCTCGTGGGTGTGTAATCAGTGATAGATAGATTGTTGATTCTCACAGGTACCTTGAACCACCTAGTTCTTCAGCTCCAGTGAAATTGGGAATCTGATTGTTTAGCCCACAATTCTCACCTCACTGCTAAGTGCAAAGAAACAGCTTTTCTTCTTCCCCCGCCCCCAAGAAATCTATTTGTGCTGAACATGTACTGAGCTTTTAAGAGTTTACTGAGAATCAGAGGGGACTTGGAGAGTGAGTGTATCGGGTACAGCCCTGCACAGCCGATCCTTCTCTGACTGTTCTGTTGTCCTTTCTGTCTGTCTCCCTCGCATAGCTTCCTCTCCCTCTCCAGCGATGTGGCTTCGCTCAAATACAGCTTGGCTATCAATCCACAGTCTCAGCTTCTTTAGTAATCGACTTATTGAGGGCTTTTTCTCCGCCACCAAGCTAAATCTCTCCTCAGAAAATATTCACTGGCCAGCTGCTAAGACAAGAAGAAAGTTTCTACCTCTCATTCCTCCCATATCTGAGATCAAAGATACAGACCACTGCCCATTATTCCCAGTGTCTCTTGGGCTGCAAGTTAAAAGATGGCCCCCAGCACACAGCCGGCCACTTCCCTGGCCTAGCTCCTCAGTGTTCTCCTTGCTTCATGGGGGACAGTTTAGAGCACCTTTGGTGCCCAGTGTACACCCTAACTATGATTCTCTGGCGTCGCCAGCTTTCTAGAAGTTGAATCTAGTCTGAGATGCTCTGAATCCTGGTAATAAGCAACAGAAAATGTATTGGCTCCCCCCAGGTACAAAGACTAAGCTAGGGCCTGGGGAGAATAAAGAACAATTGCTTCTAGAAAAAGCGTGAAACCTGGTGGGTTGTGACCATATGGATGGACCTAGTGGGCGCTCTGTTAGGTGAATAAGTCAGGCACAGAAGGACAAAACAGTGAGAGATCTCACCCACATGGGTGTCAAAACAGTTATTACCTCGGGGCAATTGACATAGAAGGGTGGTAACTGGAGACGGAGGAAGGTGGAGGGCAGAAGGCTGGAGAGAGGTTGGTCAGTTGTCCTGGATTGCTATTGGATAGGTACAAGAAACTCTGGTTTCCATGGTACTGTTGGGCAAATGTACTTAAGCAATAATGCACTTTGTGCCACAAAACAAGAGAGGATTTTAAATGTAGGCACCATAAAGAAATGACTAAAAAGCTCTCAGTGATGGCTATGCTAAGTACCATGATTTGATTATGACCCCAGTATTATCCATGAATCAAAATATCACACTACACCTCAGGGGGAAAAAATGTACAAATATGTGTAAACGAAGGCCAGAGGCGGTAGCACACGTAATCCCACCCACTCGGGAGGGGGACATCAGGAGGATACTGATCTGAGGTCAGTAAGATCATATCTGAACACATAAGATGAGCTTGTGGTACACATCTGTAACCCCAACCACGTGGAAGGGACGAGTAAGATCCCATTCGGAGGCTGGTTCTACACAAAAACTACATGATCCTGTTTGAAAAATAACTGACCCCAAAAGGGATAGAGGCATGGGTCAAGTAGTAGAGCACCTGCCTAGCAAGCGCAAGGCCCAAGGCTCTGAGTGCAAACTCAGTGTCACCATCACAAACAAAGCAAACAAAAACTGCCAGGCATGATGGGTGTACACTGTAATCCCAGCACTCAGGAAGCTGAGCAGCAGGACTATGAGGTCCTGGTCAACTAAGGGCTGTAGAGTAAGTTTGCAGTCGTGCTGAGCAACAAAATCTTAACTGGAAAAAAAATAATTAGAAGCCAGGCACTAGTGACTCTCCTCCTACCTACTCACTAAGAATCATGGTATGAAGCCAGCCTAGGCAGGAAAGCCCAGAAGACTCTTATCCCCAATTAATCAGCCAAAAAACTGGAAGTGGGGGGCTGGGAATATGGCCTAGTGGTAGAGTGCTTGCCTCGTATACATGAAGCCCTGGGTTCAATTCCCCAGCACCACATAGATAGAAAATGGCCAGAAGGGGGGCTGTGGCTCAAGTGGCAGAGTGCTAGCCTTGAGCACAAAGAAGCCAGGGACAGTGCTCAGGCCCTGAGTTCAAAGCCCCAGGACTGGCCAAAAAAAAAACAACAACAATGGAAGCAGGGCTGTAGCTGAAGTAGCAATATGGTAGCCTTGACAGCACTCAGGCCCCGAGTTTAAGCTCTAGGGCCAGAACACACACCCAATAATAATTGTTATTATATATAAAGTAAAAGTAAATATATAAGATATACCTATTGTATGCAAATACATGTATATATAAGTATATATGTACACACACACACACACACACACACACACACACACACTAACCATGGCTTCTGCTAAGAACTCAGGAGCCCAGCTGTAGCACCAGTGTAACAGCAAAAGCCTAGGTAAGTGACCACCTCCTCCCATGCAATGGTAATGTTATAAAATAACTTGCAGTGTCATTGCTAAGAGGAAATAAGGAAAAATAGAAGCAAAGCAAAGATGTCAAGTGCTTTGCCTGTCATACCATCATAATAAGAGGTATGCACACACAAACCAATGCTGGTCGCTGAGTGAAGCAGAAAATCATATAGAATAGACCGCCTCTGATCAGTTTCGTGGAGAGAGAGAGAGAGAAAGAACTATAGTATGGGATAAGAAAAGGTTCATTCTGATTGAGGGCACTAGAATTTGGACGCGTGGTTCTTGGGAACATCCTCCACAGAGCTGGTTATCAGTGTGGAAAGGCTGTCTGCTGCTGGTAGTGTTTCCCCCTTCAGAGATGCTGATCTTTGCTCCTAACACTTCCAGTAGGAAACAAGGTTGCTGCATTCAACCCACAGCCCGTGCAAGGGAACGGGGTCCCCTCGACGGCTCCACTGGCTCTCTGCCTTCCTGTAGAAACTGATCAGTCCCAACTCAACAGTAGATGTGCATATATTAAATATAAATAGTCACGTCCAACGTAACAGAGTCAAAGACCTGAGGTCAGCAAAGAGCTGCGCCATGCAAGAAATAGCTGGGGGACACAAGCTAGTGGGGAGCTGGGGTCTATGTTAGCTCCCTCGGGCCAGCCTGGCTGAGTACTGCACCCTGGCTGGCTGGAAGCCTAGGATGGAGGCTGCGGGCCTCTAGAGGCGCTGGGAGGGCTCACGTGACTCCTTCCCATGACCCCTGCATCCTTTGGCTTATGGCGGCATAGCCTCAGTCTCTGCCTCCCTCTTCATCTAAGAGCTCCTTCTGAGAGGCTCCGGTCCCTGGGTCTCAACTCTTCCTCTTGAGACCCACTTTCAGGTTTGTTCATTTTTGTGCTGGTCTTGGAGCTTGACCTCAGGACCTGGGCTAGTGCTGTACCACTTGAGCCACATCTTCACTACCTGATTTTTGATGCTTAACTGGAGATAAGAGCCTCATGGACTTTGCTGTACCAAGCTGGCTCCCAGCAGTGGTCCTCAGGCCTCAGCCTCCTGAGTAGCTAGGACCACTTGTGGTTTTGAACGCATGCCACTTCCAAATGACGGTGAGAGTTTTGTCCTCGGCAGATGTTCTAGTGCATCTGTCGGCGTCTTCTCTGCAGAAGTAGCTAGGGCTGGCCTCTGCCTTTCAGTGGACGTTCCACCTAAGGAAGCCAGAAGGCTTTGCAGAAGGGCTCAGACTCCCTGGTTTCTAACTGCCATGCTCAAAGCCCAGCAGGGGCTTCCAGAACCATCACGGCCGCCTTCTACGCCCTTGGGAAGGCTCTGCCACCAGCAGCATCTCCCAAAGGAGTGCCGGGCAATCCCAGCTCACCTCGCATCCCTCAGCCGCAGAGGCCTACCCAGCTCTGACTGGCCAGCCACACGTACTGTTCCCTTCACGGCCAGCGAATTCCTGCCCTCCCGCTTCTGGGGTGTCAGAACAGCACCTATTACTCATGGGTTCCTTGACATTTCTTGCGAATCCTTGAAGCTGGCGGTGACTCACCCGGTCTTGTCACCGAGGGGCACCGCTGGGCTGTGCGCAGCGCACAGCATGAAGATCGTGTCAGCGGTTGTCTGGTGCTTTTCATCAAAGCCACTCGGAAAACTTTCATTTGATGACCTAGAGGCAAACATGAAGCGTCCCAGTTTTATAGTCTGCAGGATTAAATTAAAGAACCTGCCTGAGTCACGACGAGACCAGGACTCTGGACTTGCCCCTGGGATTTCAAACTCCCAGGCCAGGGAACACTGGTCTAGCAAATGTCCAAAGTGCCCATTGCAGATCCAGCCTTCCCTAGAGGCGGCTAATTGAAATCATTCACCACCTAATGCGATTAGCCTGATGGGACCTTAACTCCTCCGGCCTCTTTCTACAGACTGATACTATCCGTGCAGTTCCTGCCAGTATTTGTTTTCCCCTGAAAAGAACTGAGCATTTACTGGACTGAATGGAAACTGGGGGAACTGTTCTGAGAGAAAAGTTGTGTCCTCACCAGCCCGTATGTCCTAAGAAGTCGCAACTGACTTGAAGAGCTAGAAAGTGTCAACGCCACGTCTAAGCTCTGGGCCAGTTTCTCCAAAGTGTATTTTTTGGCCTTGTCCTCATGGTGGCAACATGGCTGCCACAACTGTAAACCCCATATCTTCACACACAATGTCCCTGCACCAGGGAAGAGAGGCCAAAATAGTTCCTCCTGTGTCTTTCTCTTACCATGGAGAAAAATGATTCCATTAGCCAGAATCAGATCACGTGACCATCTCTAAACCAATGCTTTAGCAAGTGAGGATGGAATTGCCATGTCTTAGCAAGACCAATACAGCTCATCCTTTGGATCTAGCAGAGGCTCACCTTAGCACCGCCACGTCTGTGCATGCAGTTCTAATATAAAGGAAAGCAGGGCTAGTGCTCCACGCTGGTAACACACACACCATCCACGGAAGAGGTAACCACACAGGACATCTGGAGATCCTAGTATACTGACTGGCTCCACATTAACTAGGATGCTGGGTACACTCAGACAGTGAATCAACAGGAGCTCTAAGACACAGCATGCTTACAAGGCCAAGGCTAACGCATCCCTGCTCCTATAGGTGTAGGTATGGCCCTCTGACAGTCAGACCTCTGTCACCACTACCACCATCACCCCTTTCCCTGTAGGGTCTGGGGCTTAGGTTCCAGGCACATTTCAGCCAGTAGAGAGCAGGTGTCCATCCTAACCCGGTTGCAGAACTTTCTGAGTTTTCTTCTCTTAAGGGGTTAAAAAGAAAAGGCCAGACACCAGTGGCTCACACTTGTAATCCTTGATACTCAGGAGGCTAAGGTCTGAGGATCGTGGTTCAAAGCCAGGCCAGAAAGTCTGTGAGGATTACATATCCGATAAACTACTCAGAAGAAGCCAGAAGTGGTGCTGTGGCTCTAGTGGTACACCCCTAGCCTTGAGAAAAAGCAGCTCAAGGACAGTGCCCAGGCCTTGAGTTTAAGCCTCAGCACTGGCAAAAAAAAAAAGAAGAAGAAGAAGAAGAAGAAGACATTGCCCTTGGGCTGGGGTTATGGCCTAGTGGCAAGAGTGCTTGCCTTGTATACATGACGCCCTAAGTTCGATTCCTCAGCACCACATATATAGAAAAGGCCAGAAGTGGTGCTGTGGCTCAAGCGGCAGAGTGCTAGCCTTGAGCAAAAAGAAGCCAGGGACAGTGCTCAGGCCCTGAGTTCAAGCCCCAGGACTGGCCAGAAAAAGAAAAAAAGACATTGCCCTTGAGCGTGTGGACTCAATCCTGCCATCTAAAGGGCAGCTGGTCTGGTTAGAGCTCTGTCCTGAAGGGACCGATGGGGTCGCTGCTAGAATGGGAGCCTTGAGTCATACGTTGGGGTTTGTCACGTGGCCCTCGTGGCCTCTCTGCCCACACTCAGCCCCAGGCAGCCTCAGAGCCACGGACCCTGGGAAACAGTTACCAACTCCAGCCTTCCTCCCCGTCCTGTGTGCACACATCCCCCCCCCGCCCCCGCCCCCCCACGCCCCCGTTACGTCACCCTTCCCAGCTGGCTGACGGCCCGGAAGGTCCTGCAACACTAGGAGGACTCTGAGTCTCTGCCCTCGCAGGGTGCCGGATTGAAATGTCCTAGCAGGAGCCAGGTCTGGGGCCATGCTCCACGCCGTCTGGGTGCTGGGCATCTGTGCCGTGAGCTACGGCACATCCACTGGCAAATTAAAAAAAAAACCAACCTGAGAAAATAATTATTTTCATCCCCTAGCTTGACTTTGTGTTTTCCAGCTCCTAAGCACATTCAAATCCCTTATCTCATCACATTTTCGTGATTACTCCAAGCAGCCACTGGGGCTACAAATACCATCAAATCATAGCCATCACACGCACAATTCTATCTACTTCCCACTGTGCACCAGCACTCGGCTAAACACATATCATTATCTCATTTAATGCTCTTGACAGTCCTGTTATTAACTCCATTTTACAAGTAAGCAAGCCGAAGCGCAGAGAGATGGGGAGACTTGCCGCAATCCGGCAGCAGGAGAGTCCGGGATGAGTGGCAGGTGCTCGCTAAGCCGTGGCATTCATCTTGCGGTGCTACGGTCACAGTGAAGGGCCAAGAGCAAAGGCGTGAGGAGCCGAGCACAGGGTTTGCACAGACAGCGAGTGACAGATGTCAAGCTCAGCTCTGACCGCTGCCAAGCCTGGGCCTCGAAGAGCCCCTGCCTTCTTGACTTAGCCTGGGAAGTGACGCTCTGATGGAGGCTGGAGTGAGCGCTCTGGAAATCCCTAGGATAAAGGATGAGCATTATCCCGCCGCGGAATCCAGTCTCCAGCTCCCTAGTCCTTCCTTTGAACTTGAACTTCAGTTCCTGCTCTCCCTTATGCTCTGTGACCTAGAAGAGCAGATGGAGGTATCTGCAGCCTGCTGCCACCAGGACTCCAGGGCTCAAATAGGCCCAAGAATCAAACATGGAAACTACCAGGCAAAAACAATCGCCAACATGGTCTCAAGCAACCCCGACGGTCTGGGAGGTCAGGACCAGCAGGCTCAGAGGCCCACGGGAATCAGTAGAGTCCAGGGGCAGCTGCAGGTTTTACCTAAGTCAGGTTGATGGCCAAGAGCCAAGGTCACGGTTAAAGGTCAAAGGGAAAAGTGTTGGGGTGGGGGGTGAAACAGAGCGCAGGGTTTGTACTGGGGCAGCTGGCGTCCCCGGCCCAAAGTGCTCTGTATCACCCAGAAACAGAGTTCCAGGCACACCACACACACATGGGCTAACGGAAAGGCTGGGGGGAACCCACAGACAGGGCCTCTCGTCAGGGAGAAGGACTGGGACGTGAGAAGCCAGCGGAACACACAGGTTCAGACAGTCCCGACTCCCTGATCCCTGGCGGGTACAGCCTGGCCAATCAGCTCCACTGACGTGGTGGCTGATGACATCCTCTCCTTCCTCCCAGGTGGCCCGTGGCATAGTGACCTGCCCCACTTCACGTGGCCTCTCACCTTTCACCTGACCTTCGACACACAGTGGGCATCCTCTAGTCTCCATTTTACTGACAAGTCAACTGAAGCTTGGGAGATGAGGTAGGCCACCCAAAGTCTTCCAGAGGAGGAGCCGGGGGTGGTAGCCCTGGGGCTGGATCCTGAGAGAATCCTCTTCCTCTCTAACACGCTTCGTCTCTAAGAACAAGAAGCACAGGTCTGCAGACACTGGGAAAATTGCAGAGACGCGGCCACCTGTCCATCCGTGGCTACCTCCACGGGCTGGACACAAAGAGTGAAAGACACGCACAGCCTGTGCCTGAGGAACTCAGTGCCCAGGACTAGAAAGTTCCTGATGTCCTTTGAAGTCTAGTGAAGAGACACTCACCTCCTCCAACTCCCACAGTAAGGCAGGACCGTCCCCTGTAGCACATCTCCTTGGCCACTGGGGAAACCAAGACAGGGGCCAGGCCAACGGGCCCGTGGATCCAACCGTAGCATTTTGAATCTGAGCTGCCTCTTCCACCACCTGTGGGCTCGGTGGGTTTCTGCCTGTTTGGGGCTGGGAGGGGTGGCTGGGATTAGCACAGGCTCTGCCTGTCCACCGGGGAAAGGTCAGCTCGACTCCTCCCCGAGGACCACAGCCCTGGCTTCCGCTTATTCTTCATCCGTCTTGGACGCCTCCCCCGCGCGTTCCGCATGGAAGCAGTGAACCCAGACTCCCTGTTCAGTCACGTTTATTAAGGCCTTTTCTTTGTGTACTGCCCTCCGCTAAGTGCGGCAAAGGAGACACACGCTCTATCATCCACAGTGGCCTGAAGCAAATCCAAATCCCGGTGTGGAAGGAGCCGCTGAGAAAGCGGCAGCTGGGGGGGGGAGGAAATAAACGTCTCACCCGAAACCCAAGAGTGAAGAGACCATTCGTGTTCCCAGGCCCTTCTTCTCTGTGCCAAGCATTTTCTAAACGCCACTCCTCAGTGTGTCACAACCAGCAAGAATTCCTTATCCCAATCTTCACCGATGAGAAAACGGGGCCGGACACACTCAGCCACCCAGCTTAAACCACGCACACCAGCGAGGATCCAAAGTGAGATCTGAATCCAGGAATTTGGGACCCAATCTTCGAGAGCATCTCACTTGAAACATTCGTCTCATGTTTGCATGTACCCCCACAGAAACCCCTGAAAATTCACCCTTCACCCCTTGTGTGGGAAAACCTCAAGCCTCGAGATGAGCTTGTTGTCAAGCCGTGCGTTGCTATGAGGAAACACCTGAGGCAGGCTACCCGTGAAGAGCGGCGGTTTATTGGACACGCAGTTGGTGGAAGGGAGAGGGGGAAGGGAGACGAGGGACTGACCTGGGCTGGGTTCTGGTAAGGGCCCTCTTGGCTAAGCATGGCAGGAGGCACGTGCCCTGAAGACAGCTGGGTAGGGCCAAGCCCAGAGCTCTGGCTTTTATGACCACTCACTTCTCCAGAAGAATTCACTTTAGGAGGCTAGTATTCCTTAAGAGGACAGTGCATACATACAGACACACGTGTACACACACACACGCTCACACACACACACACAGGCTCTACCTCTTACAAGTCCCATACTATCTCCCACATTTTAGGGAGTGGGGCGGGGGGGGGGGGAACGAAGCTTTTTGATGCAGGAACCTGCGAGGGCGCCCACACGGTATCCGTAGCACAGTCGCATCCTTATACGGTACCAGACTACTAGAAAGTTCTCCCCAGTGCTGAGACTCAGTCTGCCCCCCTTTCATTTCTACCCGTAAATCTTCTTATGCCCTCTGGCAAGAAAGCAAGTCTAATTCATTACTCTCTCTTATCACTGCCTTTCCAATAACCAGGGCTAGTCACCGTGCCGTTTCCTCCCCGAGCCAGGTCCTGCACACCTGGAAAAAAATATCTGTCCAGCACTCTGTCCTCTTCTGGCCCCCCGGGGCTGCCGCACGAGGGGAAGGCAGTTCAGCCGGCCGAGAGACCAGGGCGCCTCCCGGGATACATGCTGCGTGCCTCGTGTCATTCCATCTTCTGTCTTAATTAAGGATTGGCTAGTTGCCAGGGCGAGGGGGTGGGGACCTACTCTGGCTAGTGCATGTAAAACATCCTATTTGATGCAGGAATACAGACAACTAAAAAAGGGACTCCCAAGGGCTAGGATTACAGGCCCAGCTCTTGTATAATAACGGTAGTGATAACCAATATTATAAACTGACCAGAAGGCTCATGGTGAGCTCAAGGCAGCATTTCCAGACACTGACGATGGGGAGTAGGGAACTTCTAGAACTTCTTGTGCTTCTCAAATTCAGACTCAAGGCTATGAAATGTCAGAAAGCCAGACTATAGTCATAGCTTAACCACCCCTCCCTCTTGCGGGAAGGTATTTTAGTTGATTTATTTATGGCTCTTCAACATCTTGTCAATGCCCCTGCAAATCTCTCAAAACACAAACTACCCCATTAGTAGGTGCTGGACCCCAAATGCACAGTTAATGGTTAAGGAGGGGACTGGGAGAAAATGAATGTGGTAGCGTGACTGTTTTCATAAAAGAAATAAGTTGCACTGTAAACTGAAAGGCCCCTTAGACAGTGCTAGCCATGTGGCCATCGAAATGTGTTTCTCAGACCTTCAGATTTTCCCTGCATTACCACGACCAAAAATAAAGGCAGTGGGATACACAGAGCAGGAAGAGCTCCACCTGCCAGTACCCTTCTGGCCCCTGCACAGTTCGGCTATTGTTAGTTTTATATCACTTGCTATGTGTTGCTTCACTTTTTTTTTTTTTTAATAAGAGAAGATGCCAATTTCAGAGGCATCGAACGACTTGCTCATGGTTACGCAGCCAGCCAGGACCCAAGTTGCACTGCGCGGAGAAAGCCCTCTCCCTCCTGGCAAGGGTCATACCGAGACAAGAACAAGAACAGTGGTTTTTTTTTTGACAAGGACAAGTGTCATGACAGCTAGCCATCTGTGCCTTCCACCTGCAGCGAGGCGCGAGGCATTTACTACTGACGCGTCTCCATCCCCCGAGCGCGGCCGTGTTCAAACTGCACGACAAGGAGGAACTTCTGGCTGCAGGGCCCAAAGCCCTGAACTGGCAAGCTTGCTCCTTGAGCATGTTTGTCCTGCAATTATCAGCTAATGGGGAAACGGACCCCACAATGGGGTTCATTTAATCGCATTCAACAGACCTCACCTCCAACTCGCCCGAGAGAGAATGCGGAAGAGCTCATGGATCTGATAATGTTGAAGCACCATGGCCAGAAGGAGTCGAGGCCCATCCGCCTTCCCAAGATTCAAAGTCCCGAATGAAGCAGACAGATGGGGTGGACTTGGCCCACGTGGCCACTTCCAAGTTCTCTTGAACCACTAGTGGTGGTGGGCCCTCCGGCCTACCCTGTTTTCTGTTGCCCTTGCACCAAGTATTGGGTGGCGTGACTTCAGCAATCCCAGCCCCTCTGTCTCTCTCTTTTTTATTTTTGTCAGTCTGATGGCTTGAACTCACGGCCTGAATGCTATCCCTGAGCTCTTTTGCCCAAGGCTAGCACTCTACCACTTTGAGCCACAGCACCACTTCCCATTTTCTGGCGGTTAATTAGAGATAAGAGTCTCCTGAGCAGCTAGGATTACAGGCGTGAGCCACCAGTGCCTGGCTCTCTCTGTCTCTTCATTGGCTCTTCCTCCTTCACTTCTCTCCTAACCTAGGTCCGACCTTGGTCTCCTCATTCTCCGTTCCAGCATCCTAACACCCTACTCTTATCAGATTCCAAGCAGAATTTCTGTAAACTCTCAAGGGCTTGCAGTCTGGTGTTAGGGTTTGTTTGGTTGCTTGTTTTTTTTTTTTTTTTGGCCAGTCCTGGGCCTTGGACTCCGGGCCTGAGCACTGTCCCTGGCTTCTTCCTGCTCAAGGCTAGCACTCTGCCACTTGAGCCACAGCGCCGCTTCTGGCCGTTTTCTGTATATGTGGTGCTGGGGAATCGAACCTAGGGCCTCGTGTATCCGAGGCAGGCACTCTTGCCACTAGGCTATATCCCCAGCCCGGGTTGCTTGTTTTTTGTTGTTGTTTTGTTTTGTTTTCATTCACACCCATTTTACTAGGAATTTGAAAGGAGGGTTCTTTGGGATTGGGATAGAAGGCAATATGCAGAAAGCGTAGCCTACAAAACTATCCCTTCTTTTATACGCCATCCCAGAACTAAACTCTGATTTAGGCAGTCGGTTTACTGTAAGAGTTAAGGGCCACCCCCCCCCGCCCACATCTTGATTGAAGGATTTTAGTTAGGAAAAAAAAAACTGTACAACACATTCCCCACAATGCATTCTTCCTCCTAGCAGACCTTTGGGACGTCGTACAAACAGAGCCTATGTCTCAGAGTCCTTGCAGCAAGACACAAATTAGGCCCACTAAACCGGCTTGCCTGTCAAAACATCTCACACATAACCCACCCACCCCCACCACGCCATTTCTAGGTCTCAAAAGTCCATGGGTCTCCCAGAAAGCCCACGGAATTCATTGCTAAGAAGACGAAGATGAACATCTTACTCAAGGAGCCATAATTTAGGTTCCAGAAACTTCCTGGCTGATGCTCCAGAGTTCTCCCGTGGTACGGAATTTATGCCATTTGCCTGCAGGTTGATGACATCAGCGGTTGGGTTCTGACATGACTTTCCGAGGGAAAATGTTATCTAAAGTATAAGACAATAGGTTTGCATCTCCCCTCGATTACTTTCTTATGTCCTTGGGCTAATTGAGCAATGGATGAGAAGTTGCTAGTGGTTGAACCCAGCCAAGTGCTTACAACAGAGAAGAGTGATCTGTGCCATCTACCCAACCAGCATCCTTCACCATAGCCAAAAGCTAACAGTAAATTGCAAAGAAAAAAAATCATCAGTTCAATTACAGATGTGCAACTAAGTTGTGTTTCAGGGTGGGGTAGTAACAACAAATCGGTTGTCCCATGTAACTGAGGTTATTTATCCAACTCCCATGTGGCGTGTTACTATGTTTGGGTGTATTTTTCTCCGAAAATGGGAATGGCTTTTCACCAGGTCATTCACACTGATCTTTTTTAAAAATCAAAGAAATGTGCTAGCCACACGATCTGTGAGCACTGGGGGCGGGGGGTGGGGGGGAGCGGGGAATCACATAGGAGCTAGCTCAGAGCGAAAAACGTTCGAAGTCACCACTCTTCAGAGCAGAACGATTTAAAGCCAGCTTCCTGTGCTGTAGAGAAGAAGATGGCCCCCAGCGTGGGGCTGAAGGAGAGAAAAGACATGCTTTGTCCAGTCATCAGCAGTATCATTTGCTCAGTTACACAGTCCCTGTGGTGAGTGACAGAGGCGGGAATCTCCCCGTTAACGTCCTTTGGCTGATTCTGGAGTGTTTGCCTCTTCCACTTGAGGTATTTGTGGGAGCGGAGAGAAACTTGGAAGCGGAAATAGCACAGTCTAATGGCATAGAAATAGCATAGTAAGATGTGTTAATCGGTTAAGTATTTGGTCACACGCCTCGCTAGCATCTGCGTCTCCCTTCTTTTCGATGGAACTTCGGCTTGTTTAGCAAGGCGTCAGCTTTGCTTTGAGTGCCCTCACAGGACGTGGACTGCAGCCCCCGCTGGCCAAATGCTTCTTGCCAGGGATTGTGCAGAAAAAGCATTCGGTATGATTCTGGCCAATAAGACATGGAAGACATTTTTTAAAGACCCTCCCCCGCTTCAAATGGACCGTTCCCCGACAGACATCCCTCCTTTTCTTCTAGACACTGACATATCTAAAATCACGTCCAGGAGCGAGGTAGACTTCCTGCTACCAGGCTAGGGTTGGGGGCTAGGGCTCAGGATCACAGAACAGAAAGGGGAGGGCGGGACTCTTGATGTCATCACCGAGGTCCTGAGTTAACAATCCTTCAGACAGCTTCCTCCTGAACTCCTGCTCACACAAAGGTCTCCTGCTTGAAGCTAAGGTATGTGTGTGTGTCCCAGGTTAGACCATACTTACCCTGTGCTTCGTACCCTGCGAGCTTGATACAAGCTTTATTTTCTTAGCAATCCCAATGCATGGTGACGTTACATGTCTAGAATTGAAGGGAGCAACCAGAAGTGTTAGATAAAAATAATCTGCTCGATCTCTTGGTAAATGGTAGAGATTAGATCAAATTTTCAACAGAATAACTCCAGTCAGAGTTTGCATGTGTGGCCGTTGTTGTTTTGTCGGTCATGGGGCTTGAACTCAGGGCTTGGGCACTGTCCCTGAGCTTTTGTGCACAAGGCTAGTGCTCTACCTCTTTGAACCACAGCCCTGTTTCTGGTTTGGGGGATAGTCAATTGGAGTTAAGAGTCTCCCAGACTTTCCTGCCCCAGCTGGCTCCTGAGTAGCTAGGATGGCAGGTGTGAGCCACCGGTGTCCATCTCGGAGTCTGTGCTTTTCACTTTTAAAGCTGACTACAAAAGGCATCCTAAGTCAGTATCACCCACCCAGGCGTTGGACCTGAGGGGCGGCGCTCTCTGGGTGAGGAGGTTTTCGGTGTGTTCATACCCTTAGTCGTGGCGGCCCTCCTCACCGAGCCTACAGTCTGCTGTAGACGGACAGCCCCTCTCTCCAATCATGGGCCACATTCCCTGGCTCACTCTGCTCCTCCCCTTTCTACCTCCTTCTTTCACTTCTGCCTTTTTAGCTCATTAATGGAAGGAGTCATGTGACTCTCCTGGAAATCTCCCCACAGCAGGGGTAAGTTCTCGCCAGCCAGGAAATTAGGCCGTCTGCTGGGGGTGCGGAGGGTGAGTTGGCAGGTTTTCCATGCTAATTGGTTTCAGTCTTGATTCGGTGGCTCTCCCAGCCAGCTGACAGTTGAACGTGCCCGGCAGTCAGGCCACGGAAAAAAAAAAAAAGACAAACACTTGAGGCGGCCTCAAGAGCAAGTGAGTCACTGGGAATGTGACCCCAAGACCCTTACAGGACTTGGATTGTTCCTGAGAGAGGAAAGAATGGTGGCAGTGTCACCAGGCTAACATAATGAGCAGAAATGGGGAGCCCACCCTTGCCTGGTGGGATTCCCCAAATGGGAAGACAGTAGGGTGAGAGTGGTCTTATACTTAAGCAGATGTGATTTTGACTTTCACACCTACTTCCATTTTGGTTACTTGGTAGCTATTATATGTATAACAGTGAGTAAGGGAATGTTCCTGAACCTAGTTTACCCCTCTGTAAAAATTAAGGTAGGGGGCTGGGAACGTGGCTCAGTGGTGGAGAGCTTGCCTAGTATGCGTGAAGCCCTGGGTTCGATTCCCCAGCACCACATAAATAGAAAAAGCCGGAAGTGGCTCTGTGGCTCAAGTGGCAGAGTGCTAGCCTTGAGCGAAAGGAAGCCAGGGGCAGTGCTCAGGCCCTGAGTCCAAGGCCCAGGACTGGCAAAAAAATAAATAAATAGATAGGGTAGATGATTATGAAGATTACATTTGATGGCAGAGTGAGGCTCAGTACCATCAAGGATAGCAACACTGGCTTCACGGATGATGGTGGTGAGGATAGTGATGGGGAGAAGATAGTGCTGATGGTGATGATGATGTTAGCAATGATGATGGTGACGATGGTAGGAATGATGGTGATGGTGATGGTCAGTGATGATGATGATGATGATGACGACCCATGCTATTTGAAAGGAATGGACTAGAGAGCCCACCTCTCCTTTGAGGAGTGCACATGGGCAGGCCAGCCTGGGAGATGGGAGCTGGGCCAGTGCCGCCATCTTGGGGAAATACTTAATTCTGCCATCACTGCTGATACTTCCCAGGTTAAAAGGATCTTTGTGCACACTTGCCGTGGTTTGCCTGTTGGCTCCGTCTGTGCTTGCCTCTGTACACCTACTCCCTTCATCACCACTCAGTCTGGAGCACCTCAGACCCACACACCTTCCGAGAGGAAAGCTGTGCTCAGTGAGCTCCATCGCTCCAGATGGCCTTGTGGAGGGAAAAAATAGATGACAGCAAATAAATGTCATAACGCAAATGTCATCTCAAAAGGGCTCCCTGCTAACAAACATTAACTCAACAATACTCATTTCAATAACCCTTCAGAGCGACACACTGCTTTATAGTTCGTACTGCACTTTTGCTTGCGTAAGCTCGTTCAATCAATAAACTCCAAGATGATTTTTCTGAAGAAAAAGCAAATAAATCAAAATGTACACGGCCTCAAGTACAAATATGACTCAAAATCACTCGTGGTATACTTTCTCAGTTCGACTTTTACCTCCTTGAATTAGATTCATTAAGACTCGGGCCCTCAGGGGGCTGACACCTCAGCCAGCACGAGACTCAGTTTCCCATCAACGACTTGGCTGAGGTGAGAGAGGGGACAGGTCAGGAAGGCCGTTCACACAGTCAGGAGACATTCTGGCCAACTTGAGTTAATGTTCCTAAGCTAAGGATCCTGCAGGAGCTGGATAATTTGAAGGCAGAAAAGCACCCGATAAATTGACTCTGCTTTTAACCCTCAGGCAGAGCATCAGTGATTCATTGCTGAGGATTTTCATAGTACCTTCCTGGAGCTTCACCCCCTCAGTCCTCGACTACGGGCCAGGCCCGAATCCTGTGCAAGACAAGGGCAAGTCCGTGTTTAGGGAAGTCAGAACTGGGTACAAACTCCACACTGTGCCACCAGTGGGATGACTCCAGGTTCCCGTTTTGATGGACGACAATTGCTTTGGGTTTTAACTGTGACCAGACGCTCGTTACGGCTTGCATTTGTTAAACAGCTTGAGTTATCAATGCTAGACTTTGAAAAAGGTTCTTTCTGGAAAACAAACAAAACAAACAAAAAGCCCATCTATCCCTTGACAATGCAGGCCAGTCACTGAACTAAGGGCTTTTCAGGAATGCATTATCTAACTTGAATTTGGATGCATTATTGAATGGGCTCCTGGGGGTTACGTTCCCTGGGACTAAAAATGAGCTCTTTGGGATTGCAAGGCCTGGCACTTGAGCTATAAAGCCATAGAACCACATGGTATGGCCCTAGTATCTTGATGTGGCCCTGTGGTCCTAGTGTCTAAAAGAGTTGGTACCCTATGCCGCAGAGCACAGCAGGCCAATCTGAGAGTTCCTTGTGTCTTGGTGGTCTGTGGAAGTAATAACCCAGATAGAAATGGTAGGAAAATGGAGAGGCTTGGGCTGTGTAGAGATTGCACACCTGGGTTTTGTGGTCCAACTCCGCCTCTTCTTAGCTAGGTGAGTTTGTTCACCTCTCTGCAAGGAGGGAATAAAGTAGTTCATGAGATGCTGCACTCACCGAGTGCCTGGCTTATTGGAAATGGCCACCAGTGCTGAACCAAGATGGAAATGAGGATATAGGTCGAGAGGAGGGACTCCAAGTAGCAACCAGAGAAGCAGAGGCTGGGAGGCCAAGGATAATAGCTGAGCACAAAGAGTCCCTGGCTTAGGATGGTTTGCCTTAAATTTTTTCAATTTCATGGTGGTACAAAACACAAAGTTCAGTAGGAGCTGCGCCTCTGTCTTCGCCCTTTCTTGGGGTAGCAGTCGGCGCACTAATCCACTGATGTGGTGCATTGGCAGCAAGCCAGAGCTTGCAGTCAACTGTGTGATCAAGAGGGGAAAGAGCTGATCTGTCCCCCCCGCCCCCGTGCGTGTGGTCTGGAGGCCCGTGAGTGAGGTCTGTTACGTGCATTTCCACGTAGGATATTCTCAGTTTACAACGGGTTTATTGGTACATACCCCCGTTACGTTGAGGGACATCTGTAAATTGCAGGACAACAAAATGGAGCCATCGCCTCAGAGGTCAAAGTGAAAGGTTACACTCAGCTAGGAAAAAGGGAGAAGGTCAAGTATGAGGAGGGTCGCCATTCATTCATCCGTCTAGTCATTTCATATTTCCTGGGTCCCTGCCACAGAAAGAAACTCTGATGGATGCAAGGGAGGACGGGGGTTGATGCCATCAGAAGCAGGTGGAGGCAACCTGTCATCAAGAAGTTCCTGGAGATAGCAGCCCCCAGACATGGGAGCTGCACTGACGGGCCAGAAAGCGGGCCGGGAACGTTCAGGTCCTCTCACAGCCATGGAATCCACACCGAGACGCCACAGTGGGCTTGGTTAGAAAAATCTCCCTGGATGACCCTTTCCAGTCCGGCCTATGCCAACGTGAACCTGAACGTTCCTCAGCTCTAAGATGGACCCCGGCTCAGGGGACTCGGGCTTAGACAGCCACCTTCCTACACTGCCAGCGACGCCATCGCCACAGCCCAGCCGCCGTAGGACATACAGGGATGTCCCCAGCGTGACCGTGCTCACACGAGCCAAGTGTCTGCCCTGTGTCAACCCTGCTGCAGAGCTGGAGACGCAGCATTAAATAAGAGAACAAGGGAACAAGGGAGATCCTGCTCTCCGGGGGTTCGTGCGCTGGCTGGGAAAAGGAGCAACGAGGAAAGTCTACAATCCCTTATCTCAGACCCTTTTACCACAGGTTTTGAGGGGGGTGGGGAAGATTCTTTCTCATATTCTAGAATGCTTAGTGTGCCCGCTAATGTGCTATAGACTTCAGAGTATCTGGCCACACTTTGTAGTCAAACGCATTAACAGTTCTGGAACTTCACATAAATATTTACGCTAAAAGGGGATACATGAAGAAGGCAGTTTCGCATTGCTTAAGGTCAGATTTCACTACCAGAAACTGCTACGTTCAATAAATAAACTGGTATGTGCAAATATGTCTTTTAACATCCAGTTTTCCAGAGCGATTAGGATTTTCAGAACTACGGACAGCAATTGTCAACGAGATAATTTGGGATAGTGCTATGAGAACTGAAGACAGTAGCCTGGGGCACAGCGGCTCACTGCTGTAATCCCAGCTACCAGGAGGCGAAGAGCTAAGAATCGCCCTGTGAAGGCAGCCAGCCCGATGAATCCGCAAAAAGCCAGAAGAGGAGGTATGGCTCGGGTGGGAGAGTGCCAGCCTTGAGCAAAAGAGCCAAGCCAAAGCACAAGGCTCAGTTCAAGACACCTCCCACCCACGGGGGGGAAAAAAGAAGAGAGAGGGGAGGAGGGGGGAGAAGAATGGAGGGAAGGAAGGAGGCAATCCGTGAGAGTAACTCATCTTTGGAGTTCCCAACACTTCCTCTTGATTCTGATGGAAGGTATGCAGTCCGGAGAAGAAAGGGGGGGACGCATTTGAGAAGCTGCTGTTCTGTGAGCGTGGGTGGGGGCAGGCGGGCGGGGAGCGCGGATGGGGCTCCGTGGTCCCTCGCTACTCCAGGTTTAGAAACCAAATACGAGAGGAAAACCAATTACATGTTGAAGAGCATATTAGATCATCTGTCAAATTCATTCCTGTTTTATGACACGATCATCTTGGTGTAATTGTAATTTTCAGTAATACTCAGCATATATATAGAAAGATACAGATAGATAGAGATCGCTGTGATTTATGTTTACAGCCCAGAGGTTGGATTAAGAATACAGATGTTAGAGGCTATTAGCACACAGGACATGTTCAGAGAGTCTAACCAGGTGATTTTTTTTTGCGGGGTGGGGGGAGGGGGGGCGTTGGTCGTGGGTCATGTCGCTTGAAGTCAAGGCTTAGGTGTCATCCTTGAGCTCTTTTGCTCTACCACTGTGAGCCACAGCTCCACTTCTGGTTTTCTGATGGTTATTTGGAGCTAAGAGTCTCACAAACTTTCCTGCCTAGGCTGGCTTTGAATCATGATCCTCAGATCTCAGCCTCCTGAGTAGCTAGGATTAAGGGTGCTAACCAACAGGGCCCGGCTAACCAGGCGATTCTTTTTTAAATATTTTATTGTCATATTAAAATAACGATTGGCCATTTACGAGGTTCCAGTCTCCGTCTGAGGACTTAGCTTACATTATATCACTTATTCTTAGCCTCCTGGAAGTCAGCAGCGCAGGGCTGGACGTCTGTTTATCCAGTGGTGACGAAGTGGATAAAAACTAGAGTGGAGACCTAGAGGCAGACCATTCTGAGGACAGATTTGAGCCTCTGGCTTAACACTGTAAGGCAAGTCAGTTTTGGCTCCGCTGCCAGTTACCGCTGGAAGTTGGCAGGAAGCAAGAGGGCTGATCAGGAAAGATGCTGAGATAAAGTCTGGGCTCAGTGGGAAGAGTGGCGTGATGGATAGGCAAAGCCTGTCACGGGTGTCGAAGGAAGTAATGTCACTCGATGTAACAAGTATTGTGGTCCTTGCCGAACAATGGAGCCAACCACCTGGGCCTGGCACGGGCCACACTTTCTCCAACTTAACAGGGTGCCGTTCACACAGGTTTTGATGTAAATGGAATACCCTAAATTTATTGCAGCCATAACCAGTGCAACTAGGCCTGACCGTCCTACGCATATGATCCCTCATAAAAATGAAAACAGAGGCAAGAGATGATGAGTCCTGAAAGAGCAGATGTTTAGCCAGATGCCAGTGGCTCACCCCTACAACCACAGCTACTCAGGAAACTCAGATCTGGAAGATCCTAGCTTAAGGCTAACCTGGGCAGAAAAGTCTGTGATACTCCATCTCCAAAATCATCAACAACAAACCAGGCTATATGCATAAGTCAGGTGGTCTAGCAAGGCTGGGGTTTGAACTCAGGGCCTTGTGTTTGTGAGGCAGGCACTCTACCGAGCTACAGCCCTCTTTCACACTGGTTATTTTGAGATAAGGTCTTGCTTCCTGCCCAAGTGTGTACCTGGACTGCAAGGCACCTCCTCTCCTCCTCTGGGCTCCCCTTTGTCGCTAGAATGACAGATGCATATCCCTGTACCCAGCTTCTCCCACCGCAAAAGAGTCTTGAGGACTTTTCTGCCTAGCTTGGCCCACAACTACCATGCTTCCAATTTCAGCCTCCCGGGCATGGGCCTCTGGCATCTGGCTTAGCTATTGTGCTTGAAAAGAAAATATGGAGAGTTATATAATCCTTCTGCCTATTCAGTCATGATTCCAGCTAATACAATCATGTGGCCCTTACGATAACAATAGATTCTGAGAAATGCATTATTAGTTGTCCAAACACCGTGGAGTATTTATATAAAACTAGGTCTATATCAATGCCCTAGGCTACCAACCCATACAGCATATCACTGTTCTGAATTCTATGAGAAACTCTAACATAATGGTAAGTGTGTGTATGTGTGCATGTCTAAACGTGTCCAAACATACAAAACCACAACAGAACACTAAGCAGCAGAGGGGCTTTCCAGTTTTCTGTTATAGTGGTCATGCCTTGAGCTCTTCCATCAATTGACCTAAATGGTATCAAGAAGTACTGATTTTATCAAGATTGTGCTTGCTTACCAGCTCTGAGGCCTGAACTCTTGGCCTGGGTGCTGTCCTTGAGCTTTGGTGCCCAAGGCTAGTGCTCTACCATTTTGAGCTACAGTTCTATTTCCAGGTTTTTGTGGGTTTTTTAGTTAAGAGCACTGTTGACAATAGAGTCTGAATCTTTGTTCTTTTAGTATTTGTGCCCCACACACAGTCTAACACAGTGTCTGTCACACAGCCATTGATCAGACGGAAGGAGCCCCAATTTGCCCATCTATCCCAAAGGAGCCTTGAAGCCCTGTGTTTTTGTTTGTTTGGTTTTTGTCATAGTGAGGCTTACACTCAGGGCCTGGGTGCTGTTCCTGAGCTCTTTTGCTCAAGGCTAGTGCTCTACCACTTTGAGCCATAGCGCCATTTCCGCCATTTCTGGTTTTCTGGTGGTTCATTGGAGATAAGAGTCTCATAGACTCTCCTGCCCAGGCTGGCTTCAAACTACAGTCCTCAGATCTCAGCCTCCTGAGTAGCAAGGATTAAAGGCATGAGCCACCAGCAGCTAGCTGGCAAGACATGCCTTTTTAATCGTCTCTGTGTGGGGGAAAGTCCTCACCTCACGGGAGGTGAGAATGTGACACCAGCGTGTCTGTGTTCCTCTGGATGAGTCACCAGGAACCCAGACCCCATCCTTCTGGGACACAACTTATCAGGTAGTTGCTGGGAGCAGACAGGTCATAAATCTGTGCGGTGTCCCCCTGGGGTTCCCTGGGGAGCCCTGGGGCACAGCCAGGAGCAGGGGCTCTGCAGAGAGAAGGCTCCGCAGGTCTCCCAGCTTGAGACCAGTGTGCAGCTAGTGCGCCCCCCAGCTGGGAAGCACCAAGGTCCCCAGTGCAAATGCAAAGAGACGGGAGCTAGCGGCACCCGACACCAAGGCAGCGAGGACCTGGTCCTGCGTTCCAGTCTTCCGTTATCACGCAGGCTCCCTGTCCTGCTACTCTCTGGGCAGGGGAAAATGAAATGAAACACTTGTTAAACTGTTCCACGTAAGCCCTGACGTACAGCGAGCAATTATAAGATGCAGCTAGCTTTACATTTACTGTTTCTGTTATTAGGAGTGGTAATGCTAATTATAGTAGACACATATTACCCTCATTATAGTTTGATAACCCTTGGGGTTATCTCCTTATTACAGATGAGGAAACTGGACTCCAAGAGGTTACTCTAAGTCCTTCTGCTAAGAATCTGGCCAGCCAGCTTCTTTGAAGATAGGAATTATTCTAGTAACTCCCACAAGAGAATGTGGGAAGGACAGCCTGTACTTCCCTCACTGCCCTTGTATGGTAACCAAAACACCTCCAGACCTTTCTCCCAACTCTACATCCCCTCATCCTCAGATCCTGAGATGAAGCTGGGGCGCTAGGTACCAGTGGCTCTTCAAGAGGCTGAGATCACGGTTTGAAGTTAGCCCAGGCAGGAAAGTCCTTGAGGCTCTGATCTCCGATGAATTACTCATAAAAGCTGAAAGTAGAGGGGCTGGGGATATGGCCTAGTGGCAAGAGCGCTTGCCCCGTATACATGAGGCCCTGGGTTCAATTCCCCAGCACCACATATATAGAAAATGGCCAGAAGTGGCGCTGTGATTCAAGTGGCAGAGTGCTAGCCTTGAGCAAGAAGAAGCCAGGGACAGTGCTCAGACCCTGAGCCTAAGTCCCAGGACTGACCAAAAAAAAAAAAAAAAAAGCTGAAAGTGGAGCTGTGGCTCAAGTGGTAGAATACTAGCTTTGAGCACTAAGCTCAGGGACAACACCTAGGCCCTGAGTTCAAGCCCCAGCACAGAAAAGGGGAGAGAGGGGATACAGAGACTCAAGGACTCCAGCTGGACCAGTTGCAACCCTAGAGCTTCAGGAGAGGAGAAGTCTAGGTCTGAGAGGTGGGGGACTTGGGGGACTACTGTGGTTACAAGGAGAGGCTGAAGAGAAGTCCAAAGACAGTGCACTCTGTGTGTGTGTGTGTGTGTGTGTGTGTGTGTGTGTGTGTGTGTGTGTGTGTGTCTGTGTGTGACTGTGTGGGTATGTAACATTCAGAAAACATTTGCCAAAGTGTTGATGTATAGTGGAGTGAAAGGTGGTTTACTATTCCTTTTCCTAGTTTTCCTATAAATTCAATTGATCTTGATAATTTTTATACTGCTGCCAGGCATTTGGTATTTAAATAATGGAAATAACAGCTGTGTTAAGTTCATTTATTTTCATGACTCTTGGGCTGGTCACGAGTGCCCTCCATCCTTACTCTGACTCTGAGTGGACATGATGAAGGTAGTTATCTGACCTCAGTTTCCCTGCTTATGAAATGAAGGAAGGGCCATGTGGTTTCTACAGTCCCTTCCAGCGGGTTCCTAACGCT
Organism: Perognathus longimembris pacificus; assembly: GCF_023159225.1. Classification (NCBI taxonomy): domain Eukaryota; kingdom Metazoa; phylum Chordata; class Mammalia; order Rodentia; family Heteromyidae; genus Perognathus; species Perognathus longimembris. Next base: position 19,741,060 of record NC_063185.1, read on the forward strand.
CTTCTCCATGTATACAGGAAGTAAAAAGATATAGAGGAGTTAGATCCTAGGGAATCTGCTTTTATGCAAAGAAAATGGTTTCTAAGAAGAAACTAATGTAAATGGGGGCAGTCACAAAGTCAAAGGAACTTTTTATCCTACGTCAAATGTGCTTCACAGAAAATTAAAGAGATTCTTTTCAATGATGAACAGCTAACCAATTCCAGCCCAAAAGACATCTCTCCCCTCCTTACAGAGAAGAACTGACATTGCTAACTAGCTCTACTATGTGCATAGTATATACAATATGTACTATGTACTTGTGGATCCACTACGTGCTGCCTAACACCCACTCTAACCAAGATCATAGCACTTATTACCATTATTTGTGCGACAGAGAAGTGTCTGGAAGTACTCAGTTAACACCTGCTGATGGTTGGAGCCCCAGCAAGTGTTTCATAGGCTCCTTGGCATTAAGGGTTTGACCAGCTCTCTGGGGTACAAGCCTTTGATTAAGACTATGATTTTAGCTGGACACTGGTGGCTCATGCCTATAATCCTAGCTACTCAGGTGGTTGAGATCTGAGGATCACAGTTCGAAGCCAGCTGGGGCAGGAAAGTCTTCGAGACTCTTATCTCCAATAAACTACTCAGAAAAGGCCAGAAGTGGCATGGCAGCTCAAGTGGTAGAGTGCTAGCCTTGAGCACAAAGCAGCTTAGGGACAATACTCAGGCCTTGAGTTCAAGCCCCAGGAGCAGCAAAACAAACAACAACAACAACAAAAAAAACAACCTATGGTCTTAGCCCAGATTAAAAGGAGGAGCAACAGATAGGGCCATTGTCTAGCACTAGCAAGTATCCACCCCTTGTGACGTGTTCTGACGCCCACCAAGCCATGAGGAAATAGGACATTGGACTGGTCGACTTTGGCCGGGAACAGAAGGTTAGAAAAGGTCACAATTTGGGGGGTGCTGGAGGCAATATGGGAGGGAGCATTGGGCTCTTGGGAATCTGAAGAGTTGAATGGAAGGGAGGGTTGTGTGCAGAATAGATTCCCAACAGAAAAGTGACCGGAGAAATAGAACCATCATCCCCATAGATGCATAGACAGTCGACCACCACAGACTTTTCCTACACAGTTTTGCTATGGGAAGTTCTGTTTCCTGGGAGAGGATGGGTGGTTAGAAGGAAAGCGCCTAGACAAGAAACAGCAACAACCTTGAAATATCCACCAAGAGAATACCATTGAAAGACCGACATTTCATCCATTTTTTGCTTTAAGCTATTTTGACGTCCAGTTAAAGCCAAGATCAACCAGCTTTTTCCCAATCATTTGTTCATTTGCTCCCTTATTCATCTAGTAAGTATATATGGGGCACTTGCTCTCCATCTGATCAGCAGAAGAAGACCCCATACCTGTTCTCATGAATCCTGAAATCTATAAGGAAGGAGGGAAGCAGACAAGGAGCAAGTCAGTACATGGAGAACGGCAAAACCACAGGCCAGAGGGAAAACCAAGATGGAGATGGGTGTGGCTTTCTGGGTGCAGAGAACCAAGACCTCACCGAACCTGAGGTAGAGAGGAACAGGTGATCGTCCTCAAGGAGCCGAGGATGTGTGCTGAGCTGAGGCATGATGAACCATGAGGCAGGGACTTGAACTCAGGACCTAGGTTCTGTCCCTGAGCTTTTCTTGCTCAAGGCTAACGACATGCTACCACTTGAGCCACCGCTCCCCTTCAGGCTTTTGGTGGTTAACTGGGGATAAGAGTCACTGTGAACAGTGCTCCTCAGATCTCAGCCCCCTCTGGGTAGCTAGGATTTCAGGCGTGAACCACCGGAACCCGGCTTCATGGCAGGTCTTAATCACTGCCATGGGAGCAAGCCAGGAGACAGGACTGACGGCCCCTTTAAGACCCAGATCCTACAAGAATCCTCTCTGTAAGACCTTCAGCCAGGGGCTGGGGATATAGCCTAGTGGCAGCTGGGGATATAGCCTAGTGGCAAGAGTGCCTGCCTCGGATACACGAGGCCCTAGGTTCGATTCCCCAGCACCACATATGCAGAAAACGGCCAGAAGCGGTGCTGTGGCTCAAGTGGCAGAGTGCTAGCCTTGAGCGGGAAGAAGCCAGGGACAGTGCTCAGGCCCTGAGTCCAAGGCCCAGGACTGGCCAAAAAAAAAAAAAAAAAGACCTTCAGCCAGGTCGCTTGTGCTCTGCCCATCTATAAATGGAGGTGTTCTACTGAAACAAGGCGTCTCCAGATGGAAGCTTCAATAGACTCACCTCAGTTACTTTGGGGGGGGGGGGGGGGAAGCAACGTAAATTCCTGGGCCTTAGTTCCAAAGTATTGGAAGCAGGATGTCTGGGGCTAGGGCCCCTGACGGCTTATATTAAGGCTCACGCTAGGTGACTTTTATGGCTTGTGAAAATTGATCACCTCTGGCTATACAGGCAACCCTTTGGTTTGTTTAATGACTCCTTTCTAAATTCCTCTGCTCCCAAAGGAGCAGCACCACCCCCACTGAGCAAAGAACATTCTAAAGTTCTCAGGGGAACACACACACACACACACACACACACACACACAGCCTTTATACCTACAGATGTAAATTCCCCCCCAGCTTGACTTGAGAGCTCGGGGGCAGCATTTTATTGTTTCATTTTCTCTTTTCCTTCAGCCACTGGAAACTAACTAGAAAAAAAAAAAAAGAAAGAAAGAAAATACGAGTCCACTGGCCTTTGTGTCCTGCTCTTTCTCTTTTCCTCCCCCTTCTCATCGACCTGGCCCTCTCTCCTGTAACCTGGGAAATGGGCGGACGGCCACATCCTTCCCCTCCTCGGCCCTCCTGAGGGTGTGAAGGAAGGAGGTGTCTCCACGTGAAGTGGCATCGTCTGTGATCCTCTGTGTTCCCGTGCACAAGGGTGCACAACAGAATGTGTTGACTTCATTGTCCTAGAGACAAGAATTTGAGGCCACGGGCCTTCGGCCTTGCCTGTAGAACTGAGTTAAGTCTCTCTTTCCCCCTTGCACACCAGGTTTCCTCGGCCAGCTGCGTACTACGCGTTTGCTCTCCCAAGACCACCTTTGCCCATGACGACTTGGCCTCCAAACGTGGAGTTTTCCACATAGTGCGATATTCCCAGCAAGCCCTAGCCTCTCTCTAAATATAATTTCAGAAGCTGTGTCTCAAATGCCAGACCTATTATTTCTGCCTACCTAATCGAATTCTTGTGTTAAAATGAGATAATGCCTATAAAGCACAGAGCGCGCACCTAGTACATAATAAGTTAACCGTGAATGGTAGCTGTTATTTGCTGTCCTTGTTGTTTTTTTTCCAGCTACTGTTCATTCAGGACCATTTATATTAAAAAAAAAAAAAAAAGAAAGAGTGCATCTGTACATCTGTTGTAAAAATTGACTAATAAAGGGTTGGAATGGTAGCTGGGAGATAAAGAGACCGAATTTGTACATATTTGTAGCTAAGTCCTGAATGCTGAGAAATCTGTTCTGTGTTTTTAAGATTATACAACGATATCAACAGCTATGAACATTTATTGAGAGCTTTCTAAGGTCCAGGCACAATTTCATTTAATTCTATCAGTGATGTAATACGGTAATATTAAAAGCCCCCACTTTACAGATATGCAGTTGGAAGCTTAACTAAATGCAGTCCCTTGCCCAAGGTCACAGCCAGGAGGTGGCAGACACTACAATTGGATGTGCCCGAAGCCAGCGTGGTGGTGAACCAGCTACTTGCTGAAGGCTAATGTATCTCTCATGTCGTCACCAGAATCTATGTCCGCACTCTCTCCTCCCTTACTCCCTTCTCCTCTCCTCTTCCCTCTTCTCTTTCCTCTCCTCTCTTCCCTTCTCCTCTTTTCTCATCCCTTCTCCCCTTCCTCCTCTCCTCTCCCCTCCCACTCTCCTCCCTCCTCTTCCTTTCTCTTCCCCTCTCTCCCCCACTTCCTTCCCTCCCTGTACCCTCCTCCTTCCTCCTTCATATACAGACACCGAGTTGCCATCACTAGAATGTCTTCCTAATACTTGAAGACAATTCTTTGGAGATGTCTTCTACCCTTATTTATGGGAAAACTTGAGGCAGGAGCCTAATACCAGCTCACTTTTGAGGTTTGCAAGGGAGTTAGGAGGAGAGATCTTTTCAATACACATGTGATACTTGTACATGTTTGTGGGGATACTATATGATAACTTGATGCAATATACTGTGTGCAAAGATCAACTTAAAGCATTCCCATTTCTTAAAACACATGTGTCATTGCTTCAACTTAGAAATCCCTAGACCGTTAGCTTCTAGCTATTCTGAAATATATCCTAAATATAATATATAACTCTACTGTGCTACAGAACACTAGAAAGTAATTCTGTCTATGTAACTGTTTAGAATCCATTTTCTTACTCTCTATTCATTCTCTCTCTCTGTCTCTGTCTCTCTCTGTTGCTGTCTGTCTCTCACTGTCTCTCTCTCTGTCGCTGTCTCTCTCTCTGTGTCTCTGTTTCTGTCTCTCTCTCTGTGTCTCTCCCCCCCTTCCCAATCTCTAGTGGCCACTATTCTATCCTTTTTCTTCTATGAGATCAGTATTTTAGCATCTACAAATGAGTGAGATCATTTGGTATTTGTTTTTCTGTGCCTGGCTTATTTCATTTAACATGTCCTTCAGTTCTGCCCATGTTGTCCCAAGTGATAGGATTCCGTATTCTGTTGTGAATGCCCAGTACACTGCCTTGAAGGAGGAGGGACTGCCTGCCCAGCTCCCAGCTCAGAAAAGGGTCTAAGGAGCACAACCCCACACCCCTGTCTTCCTGTATCTGGGCCCCCAGTCCACTAGGACTTGCTCCGCTGTTCCTGTAGGCTGTTTTGTCTTGTTTTGTTTTGATGGGGTTTGGGGCAGTAAAGCCCCAATCATGTTTGGGGTATCGGGACAATGAAAACGATCAGCTTTCTTGTCATACTGCCTCTTCTTCCATCTTGTGTCCGGGTGACCTTGAACAAGTTTCTGCCACTCTCCTATGCTTGGTTAGTTCAGCTACACAATGGAGGCACCATGGAAAAGTCAGCATTCATTCAAATGGGGCCAAAGGAAGAGACCCTGACCTCCAAGCGCATGGCGTTCAGAAGGGCAAGGGAAGCAGTTAAGAACTTGCAATTCACATCATGTGGCTGACTGCCATTTGCCAAGCTGCTTCTATCTAGCTAGAAGCTTCCGCAGAATCTTCCTATCCCCCAGTACTTACCAACGAAGTCCCACGAAGAAAGCAAAGCTCTTTCCCCTCTCCTCTATTCAGAACTCCCAGAGCACCCTTCTCAATGGTGGGATGTAAAGTCTAGTAAACAGCTGAGGGGCGCCGGGCACTTCCCGCCCCAGCGGTCCTCAGAGCACCACGAAGATGAGCCAGGGAGGCTCTCTCTCCCCGCCTCCCTCCTTGCCAGGCCCCTAGAGTGCCCACCAGGGTGCCCCACACTGCCCCCTAACAGGCCCACAGCTCATCCCAGCTCCCAGACTGTCGCCTGTGCCAGAGAAGAAAGGAGGAGGCAGAAAACACTCTATGACATCACTGCCCCGTCCTGGTCCCCTGGGGCCGGCTCCATTCTCCCTGCAAAGCTGGGTCTTTGCTCAGATGCCCCCAAGGAAAAGATTCTCCCCACTTCCTTTAGACCTCTTTGAACCTCTTGGTGACCACAAGAGCAAATGCTCCCAACGGTTCCTGTGGTTCAGTTCAGAGAACGCGAAAGAAGAACAGGAGGAAAGATGGAGACATTGGAACCCTGGGTCATGTACTTCTTTTTTCCCTTCTCTCCTACCTCCATTCAATGAGGCCCGGTTCTCTGCACCCTCCTCCCCCCCCCCCACCGGACATTCACGTTACTCATCTTAAGACTGCAAGCTCAGAAAGACGGGGGAGGCCAGCATCGATTCACTTGATTCAGTTCAAGCTCTGCTCCATGAGAAATGGTGAAACGCTAGATTCGTTCTGTTGTCCCCGAGTGAAAGAGGTTACACTGAGATAGAGTCAGCAGGAGGGAGGCTTAGCAGACAAAAACAAGAAGAAACTGTCTAGAGATCAACTGACCCAAGGCCCTGTTAGGAGCTTGGCCCTGGGGAAGCCTTAGGAAGGAATTCAGGAAAAGCCTACGATAAAGCCACAGAGGCACAGCCTTTAGTGGCTTCTCAGTAAGATCTAGAACCCCAAGTATTTAAGACCCCCTAGTAACAGATAGCCCTTTCCTTTGACAGATTTGAAATGGGAGAGATGGGATAGGTGATCGAAGGATGATAGGTAAATAGATGACATGTGAGAAGATATTGAGAGGTAATAGATACGAAATTACAGAAGACACTAGAACATCCTAACAGTGATACTCTTCTGTGAAGAGTTGTATGAGCCCTATACCAGCCCACGTATTGGACACTCGAGTTGATTTAATTCTCACAATCATCAATGTGCAGTAGCTCAAGAAACAGAAAGCATTATCCTAGGGGAAAATGGACGCTGAAAGAATGTGTGTAGCTGGTGGAGTTTGCCCAAGGTCACTCATCTGGGCTGTTAAACCTGGAACCCAGACTCAGAGCCAGTACCATCATGCACAAACAGCATGAAGTGAAATCTCCCGGATAGTTGACTCTGGCTTTGCCTCCAACAGATTCCCTTTCTGGACTTACGTAGCCTCACATATGAACTAAGAAAAGAAACCTAGTGAAGAGCTAATGAACATTTACAGAGTCTGAGAATAAATATTCTGGCTCTTCAAAACAGAAGATTATCTATTGCTACTACTCAACTTTGCCCTTATCAGCATGAACACAACCACAAATAATACCCAAGCAAGTTGCTGTGGCTCTGTTCCAATAAAACTTTATTTATTAAAAAAAAAATGGGCAAGGCTGTGTTCTAATAAATCTTTACTTACAAAAAAACAAAAGGGCATGGCTGTGTTTCAGTAGATCTTTATTTATAAAACAGGTGCAGTGCTGGATTTGATCCAATTGCTATCACACTTTGGGTTGGTTGGTTGAATTGGGGGAGGGGGTTGTTTTTGTTTTGGAGTTGTTGTTGTTGTTGTTGTTGTTTTAAACAATTCTGGGGTTTGAACCCAGGGCTTTACACATGTTAGGCCAATACTTTACCCTCTGAGCTGAGACCCAGCTCAGAGGCTCTAGTTTGCAGGCCCTGGATTAGACACTCTCAATTTTTTTTTTTCTAATAACATGACATTTCAGAAGTTCGTGATCCTGACTTGGGACCGTGGAGTCTGGAGGGACCGTGGCTTTGAACAGCCAGCTGCACGATGTCTAAGGCCGTAACCTTCGATGAGTGACACGTGCGGATAGAGAATGAATCCTGGCAGGGCTCTTTGGCACAGCGGCTGCGCATGAGACACGGTGGCCTTGTCCTCTGAGTCCAGAGACCGTAGACCGTTCCGGTTCCACGGCAGGCTCCTGAGGCCCCACACCCAGCTGCCAAAGGGGGTCCCGGGCTCTCCCCAGAGACAGGACAGGAATCCAGCCCCAGCCTGCCTCCTCCTTCCCTGGGAGGGGCTGGGCTGGGGAAACCGCCCCCCTCCCCCCGCCAGAGTGACAGTTACCACGACCTCAGCCCCAAGCAGCCTTGCCCAGAGCGGCTGGCATCTCCTCCTTCCTGGAAGCTTCTGGCACGCGGCCTTTGTAGCTTGTAGACATGCCTCTTCCGCCACTGCCCCCCCCCCCCCGCCATGGGCACAGAGGAGCAACATCAGAGTCCCCACAAGCCCCAGTGGGGCAAACCCCCTCCGCTTCCAATTCCTTTTCCTTCTTTAGCCTCATTGTTGCCATGCTCTGTGTTCCGGGTGTGTCGTCCATGGCCCTGCGCCCAGCCAAGCCCTCTAACCATTCTGAACCTATTTCCTCATCCACCAAAAAATGCCCACAATGAGGGTGCGGACCTCAAAACATTATTGTTAAATAAGTTAAATAAGATAATATGCTTTGACCCCATGCCCAGCACCTAGTAAGCCCTCCTGGCTGATGGATTCCCGTTGCATACACTAGACACTTTGCATGCGTGTGCCATTTAATCTTCCCTATGAGCTAGAGACTATGATGGGCTTCGTGTGACAGGCAAGCAAAGCAGGGTGACCGGAGTGGTTGTGTGGCTGTTCCGAGGACACACAGACCACAAGTGAGAGGAAAGAGACCCATAAACCCAGAGCTGTTGGGTTCTAGACTTACAGCACTTAAGTGCTGTCTCCCATCCAAGGTCACGTTAGTAGCTATGAAAGGGCTGGGAGGAGGATTCGAATCCATGGTGGCTCTTGGCAGGCTGATGACTGCCTGGGAAAAGGAGAAGACGGGGCTAAAGAGCACCTCTGCAAAACCATGGTTCTGCCCTCCCTGTCCTCCCGGACCTCTGCCTGCTCAGGACCCTGCTCGCATTCTCTCTTCTGCTGCAGTTTCCTTCAGGCAAGCACGACGCCTTCTGCTGCATTGGTGGTTTGTTTTTTTCTTTTGTTCCCTAATCTCAGTTTGGAGCAGAGAGAAGGATATAAGCTCTGGAGCCAGACCATAATGCTCCGCATACTGATGCTGCTTAAGCCATGGACAGGCGCTGCCCTGTCAGGGAACCTCTCTGAACCTCAGTTTCCTCCCTTGTCATTCTTCCTCCAGGCAGCTCTCTGCAATGTGCCTGGCCCTCATCAGCCCTCCGCGCTCCGTGGGGAGTCAGCGCTAGCGTGTCCTTCGCTTATCTGACTCACCTTGAATGCCCCCAGAGCCCCTGGCGTGGTACCTGGCACAGAACAGGTGCTCGTGTGGATATCTGGGTGGATTGGAACCTGGAGAGAGCTGGGGGTGGAGAACCAGCAACGCGGTGTGGTCCAGAGTGAGAGGTCTTCTAGGTGCTCTAAACCACGCCTCGAATCTGCCAGCCTCGGTTCCCCACCGCTCACCTTGAGTGATGGTTTCTCCTACAGGGGCTCCCAGAAATGGCAGTTCGTAACATCAGTGGTTTCTAATGTAATAAGATGGATAATGAAACGATTCTCCTTTCCCAGGCCCGGAGTGAGTCAGAGCTCTGTGCTTGGCTTTGCCCCAGGGAGTACTGAGAAAATGAAATATCGTCTGTATCCTTATGACACCTAAACAAATGGTCAATTCCATGGGTCAAAAAACAACCGGAAGGGTTAAGAAGCATCTCCAGTAAAGAGAGGGGGCAAAGGTCACTTCGTGGGAGTCCTGCCTGCCTCACTACCACTAGTAAAGCTAATACCTGTTCTGTGCTTTACAATGGGGTGTTTGTTTTTGCCTTTGCCAAAGACACCAGTAAATGACAGCATGTCTGAAATCTGCAAAGCTTTTGAACTTCTCTATCTGGCTCAGTAACCTCCTCTACATCCTGATACCCGAATCGAGACACAAGTTCTCGCCTAAGCAACAAACTATTCTCTTTCATAAGAAAGATAAACCAACTCCGAGTCTCAGATTTGCTCTTTTTTCCCCCCTTTCCTTCCTGGCCTTTTGCCACCGCAGAGCAATGTCTGCTAGGCTCTTTTCACATTGCAGCTGGTTACTGTGATCATGTACACACAGCCTCGGTCGATTCAATGGGGTGTTGCTGGCTGTTCAATAGCTGATGAAATGAATGCCCAGGGAAGTGGGAAGCAGGCCAGCATGATGGAAAATGTAGGCTTGGAGCTTGCTCGGTGGCTGTCCCACCCTTCCCCTACCCACGTGACCATCTTTACCGAAGCTCGCCAGCAGTGTCTTCCTCTTCCCACTCCCCCTCAGGAGTAAAACCGTTCGTGAGTAGCTCCTCCGTAGTGGGAATGGCATGAATGGCAGCCCCCTCCCATCTTGGTCCTGGGGGATGATGGGAGGGAAGGCAGTGGGGTTGTATTCGGGAGCGACTCTGGCCAGCAGGGGAAGATTGGCCATCGTGAGCTGTAGGGTATTTACTTTGAAGGGTGATTTAGATCAGATTAGGACATCATGAACCACCAAGATGAAAGATAGCCCCTCGTTTTCATTAAGGTCCCTGGCAAAAGGCTGCCTGCGTTATCCTGGTCTCTTGAGTTAGCCTGTATCAAGTCACGAGTGGCCGCCTGCAGCGGTAGAAGTCCCTGGGCCAAGTTCTCTGGGCCAAGCCATGCCTGCGAGCGGCAGAATCGCAGCTGCCTATTTCTTCTGCACCATCTCCACAATGGGAGGGCGGACCCAGGAGAATTCGGAGAGTTCTTCAAGATCTGCATCCATATGTCTATGAAGCTCTTGTTTCAAAGTCTTCAAATGCAACGTAGGTCAGACTCCTCAAAACGGAAGAGCAACCCACTTTCCAGTCTTGTCTCCACCACTGATTTTTTTTTTGAAAGACCTCAAAGAAACTCCTTGAAATTGTGTATGAGGGGCAACTGGAGGATCTATGCGGAAATTTTACAGGGAGAAGATTCAAACCTTCGATGCACGGGGAGCACGTTTAGGTTGAAAGCTTGGCTGTAGATCACTTTAGTGACCTCTGCTCTCCTCACCCCTTAATGGCAAGTGGTGGTGACTTTCAAGGTCAGGAGGGAAAGGAGGTATCCTGTCTGACCTGCTAGCCTTCGGTCGCCACTGCCCAGTGCCCTGTCACATGTCCCAGCCGTAGGAGTAACTCTTGGTGAACCACCATTCTTTCATCTCTCAGTGAGGAATGGCTGTGCCTCTTTCAGAGATTCGTTATAAAGAAAAGGGGGCAGGGGGGAAGCATAAAATGCTTGGTGATCAGCAGGAGCTCCATGATGGTGAGCTCCTTCCCTGCACCAGTAGGTCAGATCCCAAAATGTAGCACTTGGAAAAGAGTTCCATCTCTAGCAGTCACTACCTTGCCCCTGGCGATGAGGAGGGACGAATGCTGGCCTAGTGGCTAAGTGCTCAGCTTCGGAATGGACCCCAGGATGGGATTTGAGTCTCTGCTCTACCTTTTGATGGCTGTGTGTACTTGGGTACAGGATTCGACCTCCCTGTAACTTGGTGTCTCAGCCACAAAACAGAAATGACAATGGGACTGTTTCTCATAGGATCATGGAAAAACTTAGCAAAAAGGACTTAGCATACTTTTCTTAGGACCTCAGTAATTGTTGGGTGCATGTTAATTAATACCAGGAGACAGAAGAGGATGGATTGAAAGTTCAGATAACCCAGATCCCCTAAATCCCTTCCCCAGTAGCTTGAAAGCACGCACGCACGCACACACACATACACACACACACACACACACACACACACAGAGCCAGCTAGCATCTTGACTCACGTATCACTTCAGTGACATCCCAATCACCCTAAAAATTCATGTCATCAGATGGCCTGCCTTACAATTTGTTTACTTACAACCTGTCTCTTCCCACCAGAAGGCCAGGTCCCTGCAGGGCAACCACCCATTCCTGCGACTGCTATAGCAACGGTGTCTACAACAGGACAAGGACAGAGCGTGGGTACTCAGCAGTAGTTCAGTGAATGAGGGAGAGCAAGACTGAACAAATGAATGAATGGATGGATGGATGGGTGGTTGGATGGATGGAGGTAGGTTAGATGCATGCATGGGTAGACGGGTGGATGGATGGGTGGGTGGGTGGGTGGGTAGATGGGTGGTTAGCTGGCTGGCTGGCTGGCTGGGTGGATGGATGGATGGATGGATGGATGGATGGATGGATGGATGGATGGGTGGCTGGCTGGCTGGGTGGATGGATGGATGGATGGATGGGTGGATGGGTGGATGGATGGATGGATGGATGGGTGGATGGGTGGATGGATGGATGGATGGATGGGTGGATGGGTGGATGGATGGATGGATGGATGGGTGGATGGGTGGATGGATGGATGGAGGTAGGTTAGATGCATGGGTAGATGGGATGGATGGGTGGGTGGGTGGGTGGATGGGTGGATACATAGATGGATGCATGGGTAGATTGGTGGGTGGATGGGTGGTTAGCTGGCTGGCTGGGTGGATGGATGGATGGATGGATGGGTGGGTGGGTGGGTGGATGGGTGGATACATGAGTGGATGCATGGGTAGATTGGTGGGTGGATGGGTGGATGGATGGGTGGTTAGCTGGCTTGCTGGATTGGTGGGTGGATGGGTGGATGGATGTGTGGAGGAATGGGTGGTTAGCTGGCTGGCTAGCTGGATGCATGCATGCATGAGTGGATGCATGGGTAGATTGGTGGGTGGATGAATGCATGCATGCGTGAATGAATGAATGAATGAATGAATGAAGAGAAGCCTCCAAGTTTTACCAAGGCCCAAGAGGATGCAACTGGAGAAATGCCCCATGCGGGGTGTGCCTCCGCCGCCTGTGACCCTGGATGTTTCCCCCCCTCCTCCTCCCCCCCACCTTTTAGGGAGTAGACAAATTGCACCTCCGTTCCATGCTCGAGCCTACTCCAGGCGCCCCGACTGCCACCCTCGGAGAGGTAAGCGCCCCCACCCCAGTGTGGGAAGCGGAGAGCCCCCCGGAGGGGAGATCGCGCCGGGCGGCGGGGCGGGGGGGGGTGGGCCGCACACACACACACACACACCCCCGCCCCGGGTCGGCGGCGTCGGGGCTGCGCGGCGCCCGCCCGCCCGCCCGCCCGCCGTGGCTGGAGCCGCATTGCCCCCTAGTGCCGCGCCGCGGAGTCGGGGCGCCGGGCTCCCCGCCTGATGTCACCGCGCGCCGCCAGCCCGGAGGCGGCTCCTTGACAGCAGACCCCGCTCGGCGCGCAGGGCGGTGCGGTGCGCAGGGCGGCCGGCCGGCGCAGGAGCCGCCGCCGCGGGGCCGCACACCCGCCGGGGCGCCCCGCCGCCCCGCAGCCCCGCAGCCCGCGAGCCCGGCCCCGCGCGCACGCCCGCCCCGCGCCCGCCCGACCCGGGCACCGCCGCCCGCCCCGCGCCCGCCCCGCGCCCGCCCCGCGCCCGCCCGCCTCCTCCTCCACCTCCTCCTCCTCCCGACAGGCGAGCCCCGCGCGGTGCCGGCCGCCGGGCAGCCCCGGTGGGCATGACTCCGCGCCCGGAGCCCGCGGGCGCCTCCCCGGCCACCGCCACCAAGTTCGCGGGCGTCTGAGAAGCCGCCGCCGCCGCCGCCGCCGCCGCCCTCGCCCTCCCCGGCCCGGCCGGGGCCCCCCCACCCCCCCCCCCCGGCGATGGAGGGCGGACGACGACGCTAAGATGAATCCCGAACCCCACGGCAGCCAGCACAACGCGTCGGCACCCGCGCGCTGGGCGGCCCTGGAGCGCGCCAACTTCACCGGGCCCGCGCCGGCCCCGGGCAACGCCAGCCTGCCCCAGCTGGACGTCCCCCGGGCCATCTCGGTGGGCCTGGTGCTGGGCGCCTTCATCCTCTTCGCCATCGTGGGCAACATCCTGGTGATCCTCTCGGTGGCCTGCAACCGGCACCTGCGCACGCCCACCAACTACTTCATCGTCAACCTGGCCATCGCCGACCTGCTGCTGAGCTTCACCGTGCTGCCCTTCTCCGCCGCGCTCGAGGTGCTGGGCTACTGGGTGCTGGGCCGCGTCCTCTGCGACATCTGGGCGGCCGTGGACGTGCTGTGTTGCACGGCCTCCATCCTGAGCCTCTGCGCCATCTCCATCGACCGCTACATCGGCGTGCGCTACTCCCTGCGCTACCCCACCATGGTCACCCGCCGCAAGGCCATCCTGGCGCTCCTCAGCATCTGGGTCCTGTCCACCGTCATCTCCATCGGGCCCCTCCTGGGCTGGAAGGAGCCGGCCCCCAACGACGACAAGGAGTGCGGGGTCACCGAAGAACCCTTCTACGCGCTCTTCTCCTCCCTGGGCTCCTTCTACATCCCGCTGGCCGTCATCTTGGTCATGTACTGCCGCGTCTACGTCGTGGCCAAGAGGACCACCAAGAACCTGGAGGCGGGAGTCATGAAGGAGATGTCCAACTCCAAGGAGCTGACCCTCAGGATCCACTCCAAGAACTTTCACGAGGACGCCCTGAGCAGCACCAAGGCCAAGGGCCACAACCCCAGGAGTTCCATAGCCGTCAAACTCTTTAAGTTCTCCAGGGAAAAGAAGGCGGCTAAGACCCTGGGCATCGTGGTGGGCATGTTCATCCTGTGCTGGCTCCCCTTCTTCATCGCCCTCCCGCTTGGTGAGTCGGGGCGGGGGGGGGGGGGAATGGCGGATGGGGAGCTGGACATTTTTTTCAGATCCTGGGTTTCCTGATGCACTTCACTCTGTGAAGTTTTGATGGGGTGTGTGTGTGTGTATGTGTGTGTGTGTGTGTAAGGGGGTGGTGGTGTCGTGATTTGCACCGTCGTCCTGTGTTTGGAGATTGGGTAACGGGGTTTGTTCTACCGAGGGCTTCTGCAGGTTGGAGAGCTGGCTAAGAACCAACCCAGGTGTCAGTGGAACGCGCTAAGGTACTAGGCACTCGAACCTTGGGAGGAAAGTGTGGGGTGTGAGATGACTCACTCCAGCCAGCCTCGGTTTAATAATTAAAAAGGACACTGGGCTTGAACATCACACGCCGGCGTTCTTTCAGTAGTAACGAGGTGTGGGCCAGGACCGGCGTCACTAACGCAGCATACCAAACAGTTTGTAGTTGCTGCAGACCGGGCAGCGGCGCCGGGGAAGCAGGGAGCCAGCTCCCGGGCGGGCAGGCGGCAGCGGCGTTCATTCAGCAATCCCAGGGCTCGCACACGGCTTTGCAGAGGCTGCAGCGTCTCGTTCTCGGTGAATCAGAGCGTTTGCACACCACACCGCCTCCACAGGGGCCCCTCGCTTCCGAGCGAGGCACTGGACAGGGGAGATGAGTGGAGGTGGTCACAGAGCCCCAGCTTTTAACCCCAGCATGCTCCTAACTCTGGCCATTTGTCAAATGTCCAGAATTCAGTTGTACTTGACCCTCGCCTTCAGCTATAAGACACCGAACCCTGGCAAGCAGGAACTCAGTGCGTCCTTCTCCATGTGCCCATCTGGTTTTGTTTGGTGGTCCTTACGAGCCGAATTCTCCAAAAGGCTACCAGATTTCTTCTAAGGGAGAAGGCAAGGTTCTGGGTTAGGAAGGAAACCCGGAGGAGGATACAGTGAGATGTTGTGACATGTTTGGGAAACCCTTGTCCCTTCTCCGAGGCTCTGATCTGCTTTGATTGATCCTCCGGTCCCTGAGGGACACTAAAGCAAATGAATGGAGGGAGGGCTCGTGACACTCTCCTGTGCCGTGGGATCGTAGGATCGGGAAGGGTGAGAGACGAAGCGGCGGAGGGCAGTACCCACCACAGACCACGAACACCTGCAGTCCTTGCCTGGGTCTCAGGCGTAACCAAACCCCCTCAAGCAATGAACGTTCTCCACTCGTGCCGCATTCAAGAGAAAACAGTGAATGGAAAGGGAAGCAAACTAGTGTCAGGAGTCTCCATTTAAAAAAAAAAGAAAAGAAACAAACGAAGCTGTTTAACCTACTCTGCCTGTGATCTTTTCTGAGGCAAGTGTGTAAGTGGATGCCATTCAGAAATATTTCCCAGTAGTGCAAAGGATGCAAAGTTCTGCCTCGGGGAAAACACTTCCCACTGCAGAGCCCTTCTTCCAAGGACTCGGGGTCCTTCTGCTGGTGATTGGTTGGGTTAATGGTGGATGACGGACAGTTTGTGCTGCATGCGTGCCATGGCAGCAGTCCTGGTCGTATGAAGAAGGGGTGTGTTCTCTTATCAGCCACATTGCTCCTCTGGGATCTCAGTTTCTTCATCTACAGAATGGGGCTAATTCGGATTTGCGTAGGAATGGGTCAGCACCAGAAGGTGCTCCGTGAAAGCGAGCTATGGGTACAAACCCCAACCAAGCCCCTGGGGATAACTGTATTTTCTCCTCCTCGGCTTTCCGTGCCAATCCCAAGCCTGGTATAAAAGGCTCCAAAGAGAGCTGCCATCTTCCTCCCCATTTCCCTGTGGCCCTGCCCTCCAGCCCACAGAGGCTCCGACCAGAGCGAGTCCCGGAAGGAACAGGCCCGGGGGGAGGAAGAAGCGGTCAGAGGGGTCGGCTTTGCCTCTAGGGTGCAGGGGACAGAGCCCCAGGCACAGGCAGGAGGCTTCCAGAGGTGGAAATGGAAAGGATGTTGCACGGGTGGACAGGAGTGCCCAAGCCCTGGACTTGGTCTTCCATTGGCTCTGTGACCCCACAGAGGCTGCAGTACCTCTCTGAGCTCCAGATCTCCTGTCTGAAAAGAAGGCTGAACTAGATCAAGGGATACCAAACACTTTTCATATAAGTATCAGAGAAGACTTGTGAAACCTGACGTGGGTGTGTTGTTGTGTTTTTTTTTAATATAACTAAGGGTGTCCCACCAGTGGATTTGGTGAATCAGATACATTCTCAATATCTGAATGTGTAACCAGCTCCAAGGTGAATCTGAAGTGGTGACCCACAGGCCAGGCCGTGCGGAGCACTGGGTCAGAGCATCTCCTGTGTGGAGGTGAAGGCTGCAAATGAGGCAAAGCTTACACACACACACACACACACACACACACACACACACACACACACACACAGAGTTTCTCCCCTTTCTATCCACACCTTAAGGAACCCTCCCTTGGTTTCCATGTAAAAGTCAGGAGAAGCCGGGTCCCCAGGGCTCACACCTGTACTTCTAGCTCCACAGGAGGTTGAGAGCTGAAGATTGTGGTTCAAAGCCAGCCCAGGCAGGAAAACCCCAAAAGACTCCTATCTCCAATGAACCACCAGAAAACCAGCAGTGGCGCTGTGGCTCAAATGGTAGAGCGCTACCTTGAGTGAAAACACTCAGGGCCAGCGCCCAGGCCCAGGGTTCAAGCCCATGGCCAGGAAAAAAAAGGATCAAGAGGTTCTTTTCTCTCCTGATACTCTTCTCTGTGGGAGTGGGGGTGGGGGGGTGTTTGCGTACCCACACACGTGCACCCACACCCCCTAGGCCTTGGCCCTAATTTGGCACCTGGACGCTGTCCCTGAGCTCTTGTGCTCAAGTCTACTGCTCTACCAATTTAGCCACAGCTCCACCTCTGGATTTTGGGTGGCTCATTGGAGATGAGAGCCTCGTAGCCGTTCCTGCCCGGGCCGGTTTCCCACCGCTATCTGCAGACGTCAGCCTCCTGAGTGACTAAGATGACACATAGGAGCCACCCATGCCCGGCTCTAGAAACCTTCCTTCTCCACACCCGCCAGGGCAAGCCTTCTCTGCCTATCCATGTCCCCGTCTCCTGGGGACCTTCTTCTACCTTGTCATGGAGCTGGTTGCTGCCACGTTCTTCTTTGTAAACCCAGAAGCCTTGGGCTTAGGAGAGCCTCCAAAAGGAAGTCAAGAGACCAACCAGAGAAAGGCGCATCACAAGTACTCTGTTACTGATTTAGGAAGAGAATCCTTGCAAAATGGAGACGTGGGGTTCTGTTTCCTCTGAGTTTCAATAACACCCAAGTCCAAATGGCATAGGGTACAACAGTAGGTCCCTCTGGAATCCGAAGAAGGCTCCAGACTCGAAATTTTCCATCCACTCTCTTCCCTGGGAAAGGGGGCGAAAGCAGATCTGGGGAAAGGCGGTGTTTGGCAAGCAAGACGCGCAGACACGAACCCCTTCCGGTGGGGGCTAGATGCCCAGGTGCCTGGGTGGTACCGGATTTCATCGCTGTGTTTGTTTTCTCCAGAGGAGAGAAGGGTTGGGATTCCTTCTGGAAAGGAGGGGAACATATCCATACCCCCGACAGGTCCTGCGCAGGGGCTCCGTTTGTTTTCCTTCCTCCCTTATTTTTATTTTTCAGGGTGGGGTTGGGTTCCCTGCGGAGCAGGGGCCTCTGGGCTGGGGCTGGGTGCTTCCCACCTGTGTGCGACACCCCTCAACCCCTTCCCACCCTTGCCCTATAGTCTGAGCCCGAGTTGCAGCAGCAGGAACCAGTGCTCACTTACCCAGGAGCAGGGGTGGACTCCATCAAACAAGGACCTCTTTATCTGGCCCCTGGAAGACGGCCAGGAAGGGAGGGGAAACAATTGGAATAGAATATGGCAGTATTGCTCCTCTGCCAGCCATGGGTGAGATGTGAGAGAGAATCTTCAGCTGGCTAGTAGTACAAGAGAGACCCGACTCCGCCCGCCTGGCCTGGCCAGGCTCTCAAGAGGTGGCCGGGCTTCTGCGAGATGGGTAACCCCGGTTGGGGAGGGGCGGGGGAAGGAGGTGACTGGCAAAGGGGCGGGGGGGGGGTGGGTAAGGCAGGAAGTGCTGGGCAGCCAACTGGTGTCTGGGCCTAGTGAGTTGTTTAGAAAACACTGGAACCTTGCCTTGCTCCCAATCTTTCTTCCGTCTTTTAAAATGCTGAAAAGGCATCAGGAAAGCCATTCTTGAACGAACTGCTTTTCCCCTTCAAATAAATGAAGGTCAATTTCAAAGAAACACTTGTGTTCTCCATGGTACCGAGGAAACTGCTCTCTCCCTTGGCTTGATTTCCTGACCCTCTTATTCCGATGGGGCCTGAGGAAATTCCAACATGCCCCAAACACAAGGAGGGGTCAGGGTCTCAGAGACAATCCAGAACAGAACACCCACCCCCACCCCCACCCGTATTCATCCCCAGATCCAAGGTTTCAAAGCTCAAATAGTTTAGGTTACACACACACACACACACACACACACACACACACACACACACACACACGCCTGCCAAGCCAAGCAAACAGCCAAGCAGGGTTACTTTTTGCACGTGGAGAATCCTTTCTGACAGATGGAAACTTCTTACTTACTGACTTAAAATACATCCGCCCATTGGCCACGCACTTCACGAAGACTCGCTAAAGCACCTACTGGGTGCCAGGCTCCGGACTAGGCGCTAGTGCTGTTGAACCAGAAACAAAGCTGGCCCCGTGCACGGATAGCTAAGCGTGTGCCCTGGGCCAGGCCTTCTCCCGAGCCTCCTGCCAACACGACCTCACTCACTGTGGCAGAACTGCCCTGCCCGGCAGGCAAGCAACTGTTCTCTCTTCACCCGTACGTGCAAGGAGACTCTGAGACACGAGATGCTGGCCCCAGGTCACCCAGCCAGTAGGCCATGTGGCCAAACGTTGAGCTCAGGTCTGCCAGAACAGGCCATACCTGTTCCACGGCACCTAGGAGAGGCCTGGCCATTCCCGCTCGCGAGAGCAACCAGCTGTCCTAGCAAATGTCCTCCAGGAAATGCACGGCCACCCTGCCAAGTTCAGCTGCCTCCATGGACAAACCACAGACAGCCCTGAATGCAGCCCAGCCCGTGTCCTGACGGGCTCAGAGCAAGATCTGCCCCGCTCCCGCAGGGCGGGTGCTTTATCAGCCCCCAATCCAGAGGAAAGGGGCGGGCAGGGGTGGGGGGAGGGCGGGCCCTGGGCCTCATTCTAGGGGTGTGAGTCCGCGTCTTTAGCCGTGCATTTGTTCGCCGAGTATAGATTGATGGAGGAGCCGCTATTATGTGCAAGCATTTTCCTGGAGACAAAGTAGTGAGCGAAATCGTTGTGTTCCGTGTGATTGACTTCTGGTGGGGAACACAGATTCTTTGAGAATCACCGAATCCAGTCCGGGCGCCGGTGGCTCCCGCCTGTCCTCCCAGCTACTCAGGAAGGCTGAGATCTGAGGGTCAGGGTTCCAAGCCAGCCCTGGCAGGAAGGCCCGTGAGACTCTCGTCTCTAACCACTAGAAAGCCAAAAGGGGAGCTGTGGCTTAAAATGGCCCAGTGCTAGCCTTGAGGGGAACGAGCTCCGGACAGCGCCCAGACCCCGCCTCTAGACTCCTTGGATCCCATTCTCTTGTGGTGGGACCGAGAATCGTGATCGTTGACCCCTTTTCCCGGGGATTCCTGCGCCGTCCGCGTGGGGCACCCCGGCGTGGCCTGCAGGGCGCCAAGAAGGCTCAGACGAGCTTCCACAAGCCAGAGGCGCCCCCCCCCCCCCACCGCACCCGGGCCCCCCCCCCCGCCAGTCCACGTGGATGCAGCCTAAGCGGCTTTGGGGCGGTTATTTGGTGGTGAGAGTCTCACGGACGTTCCTGCCCGGGCTGGTTTCAAACCTCCATCTTCAGATTCCAGCCTCCCGAGTAGCTGGAATTACAGGTATTAAGCCACAGGAGCCCTGCGGATTTAATTTGGTTTTAATCAAACTCATTCTGTCTCTCCTGGAGCAAGATAACCCCACACTGCCATGTGGGAATATGTTCAGCGTCTCGGCTTAGGCCTTGCACAGTGTCGTCTCTGAGTCCACACGCCTTCCAGACGACATTCACCCCCACCCCACACACGCGCGGCACCCCAACAGAACGGCCTCTCTTCCTCGCTAGGTCACAGGACAGGTGCATTGGCACCGTGGGAAAGAAGGGTGCTGGAACTTTCCTTTGCAGTGACTGACCAGTGCCGACGACCTAGCTGTACAGAAAGCAAAGACTGCAAACCTCACACACCCCCATGAGGTCGATCGCTCAGCACTGCCAAGACGGCACGGTGGTCTCCGCCCGTCGTAGCTTAATAGACTGCATGGCTGGAAGTGGTCTAGCGGTCTCGGGCCGCTCTCTGTGCCTTGTGGGGAGGGGGGGGGGGCGGGGGGGACTGGCGAAGAGGGGGAGACCCAAGCTCGCCCCATTGTAGGGCAAAGATGGGGGGTGTGGGGCCTGCCCGCCATCCCGGCCACGTGGCAAGTGTAAAAACCCTACTCAAAAAAATAACCACACGCAGAAAGACTGCAGGTGTGCCGCAAGGGGTGGAGCCTCTGCCTGGCAAACACGAGGCTTTGAGTTCAAACCCACCCACCCCCCCGCAACGAGATGATTCCTATAACACCCCCAAATCGCTTGCTAATAAAAGTGTCGCCCCATCCCGAAACCCAGAGCGAAGTGTGCTTACATATGGAGGACATCCAGCAGCTCCCCCGTTTCAAGTCGTACCCGGAGACAGGGCAGAGAGAGACGGCAGGCAGCACCCACAGGCCGGACCATCCCGAGGAAGAGCCTTCCTGGGGGGGCGGGGGGGGCTGCAGCGGCCACGTGTGCCTTGTGGGGTGCAGGAGTTCTTACCGGCGTTGGTAGGCAGTTTCTCCACCGAGTTCTCCCCATCTGCTTCGCCTGCCCCGAGTGCCTGCCCTGGGGTTTGGAGCTGAGGGGGAGGGAGAGGGTGGTGGGCAGGATGGGGGGGGGACTCGTAGGGAGGGCGTGTGTGGGGAGGGCAGGACTTGGTCCCCGCCTCAACCCGGGGTCAGCCCGGCGGGCAGGGAAATCTCTTAGGACCGTCGAGGGTCCTGACCGTGTGCAGACAGCGGGTGGAGCGCCTCTCCCAGCCCGCAGGCGCGAACGAGAGGCGCAGAATGCTCTAGAACACACCGACGGACCCCTCCTCTCAGGGCCCCACTGGAGTCTTTTCCGGGGTGCAGTGTGTCCCCACAGCGTCTTACTCCCTCTTGCCGTTCCCTCTTGCCTCCTGGAATGAATCTGGGGGTTCGGCTTTGCACGCGTGTGGAAATCCCTTGGCGTAGAGACGGAGCTTAGCACCCCACTCGGGCCCACGAGGTCAAAATGAGCCAAGGGCGGGCCAAGCTCGCCGCCATTTGTAGGCTCGTACCACCGGCCCGGTGCTGGGCAGGGAGCCAGGGTGGCAAGTGGTCAGGGAGGAGGAGGAGGGGGAGGGGGAGAGGAGGGGGAGGGGGAGGAGGGGAGGGGGAGGGGAGGGGAGGGGGAGAGGAGGGGGAGGGGGAGGAGGGGGAAGGGGGAGGAGGGGGAAGGGGGAGGGGAGGGGGAAGGAGGGGGAGGAGGGGGAGGGGGGAGGAGGAGGGCAGACCGTGCCCCCCTGTAACCGTGCTCAGCACTTGGAGGCTCTCCCCGGTTGTCCCATCGGCTACTCTGGGAATCTCATGAAGCCATCCTCGCGGTAAAGGGAAACGTAGAAAGCGAACCAGTTACACTGAAAGGCAGTCGCTCCGTCGAGAAAGAAATTTATTGTAGCGTTAAAAACAAAAGTCGCCCCTTAATATACTAAATCAACCCGCTGTGGGAACGAGTGAAATAGATCATGGCCGTCACTTTGAGGAGGTGACAGGTGGAACTATTTCACGCTCTCTTCGAGGACTGGGGTGGGGTGCGGTAAATCTGACTTGGTGGGGACAGACCCCTGCGGGCTGGCCCGTGTCTGGCTGCCTGCGTTTGGCAAATGGTCAGCCAAAGGTTGGGTTTGGGTTTGGTTTGAAGTATTTTTACTTCCCCCGTCCAAGTTCACAGATGCCAGCCTAAGAACCTGGCCTTAGCGCACTTGCGGGGAGTGAGACTTTCTAGACTCGTTTTCTTTAAAGAAATAAATAAATGAGATCGTCTCCGGAGCACCAGGAACGCAGACCATGCCGTGCTTTATAACTTGCATGTTGTTTACATCAACTTGTTCGTTATAAAGTGATGACTATAGACTTGATTGAATCAGAAGGAAGAAAAACAAGAAGAAATGTTCTTCTGACCTTTCCTGGCCCCAAATTTACATGCATTCAATTCTTTTTCCTTTTCCTCCAGCAGGCAGTAGTTACCAGAGCTCTCGTGTACCCTTCCAGAAGCATGGCATATGCGTGTACGTGAATGTATCCGGTTGGGTACCGCACAGGGCTAGCCGCCCATTCTCTTTTATCTTCTAGCAGAGTCCCTTATGAGCACTTCGGTGTTCCTCTTTCAGACACACGTGACAGGCCTGAGATCCACTTCGGGAATTCCTGTCCTCTTTTTTCACAGTTGCATAGTAATCCATTTTCCTGGAGCGTCCTGTTTGACTTACCAGTTTCTCAAGGGATTGCTGTTTTAAGTTACTTCTATATGTTTCACTGCTATAAAGAATACCCCAGCGAATAGTGCGTGTGTAAGCGACGCGTGTGTGTGCTCACGTACTCGAGACATGACCCCACACAGAGAATGACCCCTCATCTCTACCCCTCAAGCAGCTAGGATTACAAGCTTGAGGCACTGTGTCTGGCCCGTGGTCGCATTTTTTATGTGTGTTTGTGTGCTGGTCCAGGGGCTTGAACTCGGGATCTGGGTGGTGTCCCTGAGTTTTTATTGCTCAAGGCAAACACTCTACCACTTGAACCACAGCACCACTTCTGGCCTTTTTTTTTTTTTTTTTTTTTTTTGGCCATTAGATTGAGGTAAGAACCTTACGGATGATCCTGCCCTTGGCTGGCTTCGAACCACAATCTTCACATCTCAGCCTCCTGAGTAGCTAGGATGACAGACGTGAGCCACCACACTTGGCCCACAGTTATATTTTTTGAGCTATTAACTTAGCTACCTTGAGGGGTAGAATGGAAATTATTAACCTTTCTTTTTTCTTCGCGTGATCTGTATTTTGTAATGTGTTGCAAGAAACAAATACTCTATTTGCAATTAAGAACACCAAATGAAGAGGATGTAATAGAATGCAAATTAGGTTCCAGTAGAATTGTAGTGGGGTTATTACACCGCCGTATGATTTTGGAGGAGAAACTGTGACTGGCCACGGCAAGTAACGGCTGCTGTGTTTGATTTTTCGTCTGATTTCGCTCATATCCTGCTTTCTGCTCACCAGCCCTACCACACTGAGAAGGTAGTTTGGCCCCTTCTGCTGCCCGTACGTAGCCTGCAGAGAATTCCCCGCCCTTCCTCTAGCTGACAGTGGTGAGGGAGTTAAAAGACGTGATTGTGCTTGCTTGTGTCTCACGAAATCGTCCTGGATGGAGGCGGCATTGTTGAACAGGTTTCAAATAACGAGTCTTCTCCTTGTCCATTTGCCTTCCATTCTTGCCTGTGGTAAACACTGTACCACAGATAGTTTCCCTTTATCGCCCGTGCCTTCATCTGCCCTTCAGGACTTCCTCGGGGGAAAGATAAACTCGTGGTTGTCAGGGGCCAGTGGCTCACGCCTGTCATCCCAGCTACTCAGGAGGCTGAGATCTGAGGATCACGGTTCAAAGCCAGCCTGGGCAGAAAAATCCATGAGATGTTTATCTCCACGGATATACCAAAATAAAAAAAAAAAAAGGAAGCGGCTCAAGGGGTAGAGCACTAGCCTTGAGCAACAGAAGCCAGGCCATGAGTTCAATCCCTAGGGCTGGCACCGAAAAAACAGAAAGCCTTATGAGCTCAAGGGGTAAAACACCTGGGTATAGTACCAAAAAAGCCATAAAGCATTTAGATAAAGGGGAAGATCTCAAGCATAAACTGCCCACTGCCCCACTGGGAAGGGTGTAGCGATTTGCTCCTGGAGGCCTGGGGTCTGAGAAGGGTCCCACATCTGGCTCCCACTCTACTCCCCCCCACAAACACCCCACAAGGCACCAACCACCCCATCACCAGGGAGCCGGGGGAGGCAAAGGAAAAACAGTGTGTAAACAGGCTTGATCTCCCCCCCCCCCCCCCCGCCCAAGATCCACCCCTGTGGCTCTGAGCTGTGTCTACACCCAACAACCCAGCTTCAACCTAGCACCGGGCTGGGAAGGTGGCCTCGCGGTAGAGCGCTTGCCTGGCAGGCGTGAAGCCCTGGGGTTCCATTCCTCGGCACCCCAGACGCAGACAAGGCCGGAAGTGGCGCTGTGGGCAGCGCGGCCGGCACCGGCTATGTTTCGACCGGGGCGTGGTCCCAACCCTGCCTTTCAGCCGCAGACGTGAGGTTGCTCCTGGAAGATGCCAGCCTCGCGCGTCCAGAGTGCTCTCCAGTGCCACTCTGGGAGAAAGGACCTGGTCCCCCTCGCGCCGACGCTTGCCGGGAAAGGGGCTTTCTGAAGACGAAGGCGAGGAGCCCTCTTTGCTCCGGGAGGGCTCTTCATCTTGACCTTGAACTGCTCATCTGGAGGGAGAGGCCGAGTTATTTTCGGATGATGCTAAATCTAGAGGTGTTAGGAGCAGGGACAGGCAGGGACGAGGTGAACTTTGACCCAGTGGGCCAGGGCAGCCCCCTGAGTCGGGAGTTAGCGAAGTCTCACCAAGAAAGCTTGTTCTGACGCCTGTCTCCATCACTGGCGGAATCCCCTATTCTTTCCTTCTCTCAAAAATCTTTCTTTTCGGGGCTGGGGATATGACCTAGTGGCTAGAGAGCTTGCCTCGTATACATGAGGCCCTGGGTTCGATTCCCCAGTACCACATATACAGAAAACGGCCAGAAGTGGCGCTGTGGCTCAAGTGGCAGAGTGCTAGCCTTGAGCAAAAAGAAGCCAGAGACAGTGCTCAGGCCCTGAGTTCAAGCCCCAGGACTGGCCAAAAAAAAATCTTTCTTTTCTTTCTTTTTCCCTTTCTTTGGTCCTTTCTCCCCCCCCACCCCCCACCCCGCTGCCCGCCCAGTACTTGGATTTGAACTCTGGGCCTCCACGTACTCCGCAGACACTCTCCCCTCCCATTGCCCAGCTCTTTTTGCTTTACTGTTTTTTGCTTCAGGTAGGGTCTCACGTTTCCCGGCCAGGCTAGCCTGTACCTTGGGGTTCCTACTTAGGCCTCCTCGCCACTGAGATCACAGGTAGGAGCCGTGATTCCTCTTGGGATTGGAGGCATGGTGACCCCTGCCCCTGGACACGCCCCCTTTAGCTGATTCCCCCGCCCTCTCCCCAGGGGACACCACCTTTGGCTCTCCCCGACTCCCGTGGGAGTGACATGGAAATCAGTCCGAGTCAGATCTGAGATCAATGGCATGAAATGAGATTCTTCTTGTAGAACAGGAGCTCCGGGCCAGGGCTGACTTTGCCCTCCAGAGTACGCTGGGTCCCGTCGGGAGACTTCTTCATCGCGGGGCTGGCTGTGTGCTATCTTTGCGGGGGGGGGGGGGGGCTGAAGAAGGGGGTGCTGCTACCCATGCCATGGTATGCAGGGTCCCCCACCCCCGCCCCAGGAACACGCTCAACGGCCCCTTGTACGGCCAGCACAGACGCGCACGCCCCGTTCATGGGTCGCCATTCCCCACGACAGAAAGGGTGATCGGAGGCGTGCCTCCGAGAGTCTAACTTGTTCAATCAAAACTTTTCCTAAAAAAACGTGAAATCGGAGCCTAAGACATGAACTGGCTGTTTTCCCTCAAAAGCAGCTCCTTCCTCTCCGCGGCAAATAAATTGAATCAGCACTTTCGGCCACAAGATGGGCTCGTTTAAACCGCAACGATTCCTTCAAGCTAAACAAGTTCCAGAGGTTGGCCTGGCAATGAGTAAATAAATAAGGCGTCGTAATTAAGAGGACATTTGTGGGGGAGGGACCCCGGTTCACCCGGACTGGCTCTCGGGGGCTTGGGAAACCGCAGGATTAGGGCAGAAAAGGAGGAGGAGGGGGAGGAGGAGGGGGAGGAGGAGGAGGAGGAGGAGGAGGAGGAGGAGGAGGAGGAGGAGGAGAGGAGGGGGAGGAGGAGGAGGGGGAGGAGGAGGAGGAGGAGGAGGAGGAGGAGGAGGAGGAGGATGCCAGAACTCCTGTGTTGCTGGTTCACCCTGGCCCAAGGGAGAGCCAGGAACCCCATCTGGGAGCCTTTGCTGCTCAGAGAGCACCCCAGATGACCGGCGGCCCCAGTAGGTCCCCAAGTACACCCGAACCAGCAGTGGCAACTGTCACTGGCATCCGTGGGAGTTGGATGACCGTTCTTGGGCCCCAGCCCAGAATAATCAAATCAGAACCTGGAGCTGCAGCCGGGCTGTCTGGGTTCCCCCCAGATCATACTGGGGCACACACAAGTTTGAGGAGCAGCCAGTGGCTCACCCCTGTATTCCTAGCTACTAAGGAAGATGAGATCTGAGGATCACAGTTCAAAGTCAGCCCAGGCAGGACAGTCTGTGAGACTTAACAACCAAAAAGCCTGAAGTGGAGCTGTGGGTCAAGTGGTAGAGTGCTAGTGTTGAACCACAACACCACCAAAAAAAAAATAATAATAAATCAGGGACAGAACCCAGGCCCTGAGTTCAAGCCCCAGGACTGGCACAAACATTAAAGGAAGTTTGAAGAAGGGCTGGGGCAATCCCTCCACCCCCGTGTCTGTCCCCTGCTGTGGCAGATCGCTCTCCCTGTGTTGGATGCATTTTCTTTTCATTTTTACAACTCAGATATGAGGAAGACAATGTTATGTCCGGGACGAGAGCAATTTAACAACTTGAGCGGAGCCAGAACTGCAGGAAAGAGCTTAGAAGCAGCATCTGTTCCACGGAGGTAGGCCTGATTCGTAGCCTACCTAGGGGGCCTAACCTAAGGTCACATTTTGTGTCCTACCTAGGGTCACATTGCTCAGCTGTAAATCAGTTCTGATAAAACATCCCCATCGAGATTGTCCCGAGAATGATATGGGAGAACAGCTAGGAGCCAGCTAGCCC
This sequence comes from Perognathus longimembris pacificus, assembly GCF_023159225.1. NCBI lineage: Eukaryota > Metazoa > Chordata > Mammalia > Rodentia > Heteromyidae > Perognathus > Perognathus longimembris. The sequence continues at coordinate 19,768,319 of NC_063185.1, forward strand.
AGTCCCCGGTACACAGCAGAGACTAACTCAGTTGGTTTTCCTCCATTCTGCCCTATGTATCAACAGCTCTCAAAGCCATGAGATCTGGGAAAGATTCTCTGACAGTCCTGTGTATTTATGTATTGACCAATTAGCTAAGATGATGAGCTGGTCTTCCGGGAGGGGTTGATTCATAATCATGGTGGTGGTTGTTGTTGTTTGTATGTTTGTCTCCAAAAGAATATTTGCATTGTAACCAGTTGCCTTTCCTCTTGGGAATTTTGCAGCCACTATTAGTGATGAGAGTGTTATATACATATATATAGTTATACACACACACATATATATGTATATATATATCTTTAAGGCCACAATTGGCTTTGAAAGGAAAGAGGGAAAGCCTCCTCTCCCCCCCCTCCCCCCCTACAAACATCTGGATTTCCAGCTAGGTGTGAACAGTGCAAAAAAAAAAAAATAGGAGACAAATCAAAAACGAATAGGTCGCTTGCCAACATTTAATACAATTCCTTGGGATCTGCGTCGTTGAATGTAATAAGGCTTTATTAGAAAGTGGTTATAACCACTAATAAGACCCTAATTAAATTAGCTTTCACTGGGCAAGCTGCTTGCTAGCTCCAGGTTTGGTTATTAGCTGCCGGTGGCCTGGCTGGAAGGTCTCAGTGATGCCTGGAAAGCAGGTCGAGCTTGGCAACGGCGAGCCCCTCCGCCTTTGGGGGGCAGCCAGCCCTGTCCTCCTCAGCTCGCCCCGGAATCACGGTGGTGGTGGAAGTTCCTCCTTAGTAGGTAAGGAAGGAGGAAAGGCAGTGTCCCTTGGCGGCGGAGGGCACGAGTGGCACTTCCAGCCCCCCTGTGCTGAATGTCTGATGGGGAGTGGAAGCCGATGGCGGGCGGTGGGATGGGCTCTGCGGACGGGCACCGAGGGGACACGCCGGGCTGGACCAGCACCACCCTGGGCCTCTGTGTCCCCACCACCGAGCTGGCTGTGCGAAACGTAACCTTCACCCCCCCCCCCAGGACGAGCGCAGCTCTTCCCGTTGTACAGTTAAGAAGATCAAGGCTGGGGAAGGGAGGATGACCTCCCCCAGGGCTTTGGGCTCACCGCTGACAGCGCTGAGCTCACCGCTGCCTCTGTCTGCTGCTTCTCTTCATCTCCGTGTCCTTTATCTCCACCAAAACAGCCTCCTCTGCGCCTTTCTTCCTCCGGCCTGCGGTCCGCGGATGGAAAATGTTGGCTCTCCACACTTGTTTCCTGCAGTTCGCTCTATTTCTTCCAGGGCTTTTCATTTTCTTTCTTTTCTTTTCTTTTTTTTAAATACACCGGCACTCCAATTAACACTAAAACTATTCATAAATGAAATGGGGGACCTGGCTTGGGCGCTGCTTCTTTTCAGCAAGCATGGGGCTCTTGAAGCCTGATGAAGTTTGATGCTTACTGTAAATCCAGGGAAGAAATGAACGCGCACAATTAAATTCACCTCAGCCTAGAGTCAGGCCACGTGACCAACCTAAGAGCGCCATTGCTGCACCTGCTAGCTGTCACGGAAGCCAAGCAGCCAGCGGTGAGCCTCACGACCACAGGACATGACAGGCGAGAGCAGGTCCTGTCTTGTAGCTTTCTAGAAACTCCTGGGCCCTCGAGCTGGTGCTTGGACGTTGCGTCACGAGGGGAACTGAGCTGATCAGTTGTATGGCCATGGCCTAATTCGTAAGCTACCGGTTTCACAGGGATTAAACTTGGGATCCTGGCGCACACCAACTTTCATCCTGCAGCCCCAGAGTTCCTAGAGTCCTGGAGGACAGTGTAGGGGGTGTGTGTGTGTGTGTGTATGTGTGTGTGTGTGTACTAGGACTTGAACTCGTGGCCCCCGAGTACTGTCTCTTAGCTTTTTCTCTCAAGGCTGGTGTTCCGCCACCTCTTGAGCCGCAGCTCTACTTCTAGATTTTTTGTTTGTTTGTTTGTTTGTGTTGCCAGTCCTGGGGCTTGGACTCAGGGCCTGAGCACTGTCCCTGGCTTCTTTTTGCTCAAGGCTAGCACTCTGCCACCTGAGCCACAGCGCCACTTCTGGCCATTTTCCATATATGTGGTGCTGGGGAATCGAACCCAGGGCTTCGTGTATACGAGGCAAGCACTCTTGCCACTAGGCCATATCCCCAGCCCCTACTTCCAGATTTGTGATGGTTCATTGGAGATAAGAGTCCCACGGGCTTTTCCTGCCCAGGCTGGCTTTGAACTGGGATCCTCGGATCTCAGCCTCCTGAGATCACCACCAGTGCTCAGCTTGCAGATGGCTTCGTGAAAGGCCTTCAGGGGAGGAAGACCTACTTTCCTGCGCATGTCCCCAGCCACCCACAGAAAGTACTTTACCTCCTGACCTCGGGGTTCGTACCCTTGCCCTCAGGAAGCAGAGGCAAGAAGATCGAGACCAGGACGACGGGCAACTTAGCAGCTTGTCTCCAAACACAGAATCTTTAAAAAACATTTCCATTTGAGTTCCTCAGTATTTCCAACAAGGAAAGACAGATGGGACAGCTCTTGCTTTCAACATGAAGAGAAAGGAATCTTTCTAAAAACGGTCACTCGGGGACTGGAGGGCGTGGCTCAAGTGGTAGAGCACCTGCCTGCAAGTGCAAGTTCCTGGGTTCAAATCTCAGTGTGCCAGGGTTGGGGAGGGGGGAGGGAGCCGTGCGGAAGAAATTACCACTCAAAGCCACAGTGTGGGCTGGGCACCCGCAGTTCACACCTGTAACCCCAACTCCTGCCTAACCTTCCAGGGGTTCTTGGATGCCATTTCCAGGGGGCAGATAATGTCCCCACCGCATGGGAGTGAAAACTGAAAAGGCAGAACGAATAAACCCCCATCTTCAAACGTGAGTGTTGACCGGATTCTTTTAGCCGAAGGGACTGGGATAAAATATCCAGGCTCCCCGCTCCACCTCCTCGGATGCGGGGGACGTGAACCACCCGACGGGACTCACACCAGCTCGGTCCGCCCCTGACTCAGTCCTCCGTGGCGACACGCGGAACTGTGGCTGCAGCGTGAGACCTGACCACCCCGCACCGTGGCTTCCGACATCTCCACGTCCTGCTTCTCAGACGCCCTCCATTCTCAGCAAGGATAACTGGAAGGACTGGAGGAGAGAGCGGGTGTGAACCTAGTGCCTGATGACGCCGTGGAACCAGTGGCTCTGCTCGCTGTCATCCTCCATAGCGTGGGCTCTGGACCCTAGCATCAGCCCATTGGCCCCAAAGATCCTGTATTTGTGGGACACGTTCATGACCTCATTCCTGGGTTAGGAGGCAAAGGAAAAATGGAAAAACCTCGAAGGGAGTTTCCACATTCAAAGGATTTTTTTTTTTTTTACAAAGTTTCTAAAGCGTTTGTCAAAAGCTGACGGAATTCACAACTCCTACAAGATTTTCTGGGTTTTATTGAGCCAGACTGTTTTCCGATGGGGAAAACGTGGCTTGGCTGGAGGTTATAACCGAATGTTCCTCACAACAAAACCACCTTGGAAAAAATAATAATAATTTCCGGCCTAGTTATGAGCTGAGCAAAATGGTTTCACCACCTCCTTCTCCGCCTGAGGTCCTGGCGTGCCTGATGCTATTTTTTCATGATAAGTCAAATCAAATGTATAATCCTCAAGCCTCAGAAAGACGGGCCCAGTGGGGGTCCAACCTGCTCAGTACCGGCCGTAGTGACCGGGCAGTCCACGGTGTGGGTCCCCTCCGCCGGCTCACGACCCCACGCCCCCCACCCAAGCTAAGGAATCTGTTCAGAATAAGAAAGTTTTGCAGTAAAGGATCCTGATCCTATTGGGGGTCACAGGCCATAGGCTACTGGGCTTTTTTTTTTTTTTTTTTTTTTTTGGCCAGTCCTGGGCCTTGAACTCAGGGCCTGAGCACTGTCCCTGGCTTCTTTTTGCTCAAGGCTAGCACTGTGCCGCTTGAGCCACAGCGCCCCTTCTGCCTTTTTCTGTCTATGTGGTGCTGAGGAATCGAACCCAGGGCTTCCTGCATGTTAGGCAAGCGCTCTACCGCTAAGCCACATTCCCAGCCCTGCCGGGCTTAACAATAAAGCTTCATTTCTAGGTGCTGGTCCCCTAACCTGTAGGGGGCCCTGGGGCTGCTGTCCACCCAAGTCTGCGTGGCTTCACGGCCCACGCAAGGACCACCCCACCGTTGAATGCGGGCATTCCGCGCACTTAAATAGGGAGCCCTCCACTCCCGTTTCCTGCATGGAAGTCAGGAAGTGTGTGTGTGTGTGTGTGTGTGTGTGTGTGTGTGTGTGTGTGTGTGTACTTAACTCTGTTAGGCTAAAATAAATCCTAAAACTTCCCCCGAAATGCAATGGAATGAAATAATAGGATGTAAGAAAGTTGGCTGAGGGTGGGTGGGGCAGCTCACCCCTGTAATCCCAGCCGGTCAGGAGGGGAAGAACGGGCGGATCCTGGTTTGAGATCAGCCCGGAGGGAGAGGGAGGGAGAGGGAGGGAGAGGGAGGGAGAGGGAGGGAGAGGAAGGCAGCAAGACCCCCCCCCCAAGCAAGCTGGATCCTGGTGATACACCGCTGTAATCTCGGCTGTGGGTTGCTGTCTGAAGCTGGCTGCACACCATATTCTGCCTCCCCCTCCCCCCCCCCCTGTGAGCTGCGTGGGTTCAAGTCCTTCGGTGGGATTTGAGCACACGGGGGTAGGAGCAAAACAACAACAACAAAAAGGCAGAGTAGAACAGAGTGGGTTCCAGGAACCCACATTTCCCGCCGTGCTCTCCTGGCTGCCTTGGGGAGCCCTCCCCCCCCCCTTCCCCAGGACGGGGTCTGACTGGGTGCCCGGGCGGGGTGGGGGGGGACCTGCCTAAGAGGCTTTGCACCGTGCCTGATGGCTTTCCAGCCCAGGGCGGCAGCCGGCGCCGGGGGAGGGGAGGGGGGAGGGACGGGAGTCTTTCTGGGCTCCACGCTGCCCCCGTGTGGTGGGGAGCGGGCAGAACAGCCGCGAGGAGCAGGGGCGAGGTGGAGGAGAGCCACGTCCATCTTCCCCCACGCTCGGGAAGGTCGAGGGCGGCAGGACGCTGAAGGGAAGGGAAGGGGAAACTGAGGCAAGAAGCACTAATACACACAGGCTTCCCCCCCCCCCCGCCCCGTGAAACGTCTAGTCTATCCCGCGACCTACAAGAGTCCCAGTTGGTTCATTTGCTTCCCGTCCACGAATGCAGAGGCCTCCCTCGGGGTCTCCCCGAGGAAGCTGGTATTCGTCGCTGCTTTACTGATGAGGACCTGCGACTTGGTGCCTTCCGTCTGTCTCAGTAAGAAAACGGAGGGGGCCAGGTGCGATTGCACACATCCGTATTCTCAACACAGGGGAAGTTGAGGCAGGAGGATTGCAAGTCCAATCCAGCTCAACCTGGACTACACAGAACAAGTTCAAGGAGCCGACCGAGGAAGAGGCAGAGTAGGGTGGAAGGGGATCGTCACCCAGAGCTTTGGGGGGGTGGGGGGGGGGTGGCAGGGGGTTAGAGGGATTACCATGCTGGGGTTTGCAGGAGGAAAAAAGAAAATGGAGTGGAAGTAGGCCCAAGAATAATGTCACCCCCTCACCTATCAGACGTGGGGGGCTTGACCAGGCTGAAGGAGACCAGGATGGTAGCTCACGCCTGTAATCCCAGCGGCTCAAGGGGTAGAGCACCTGCCCAGCAAGTGCAAGGTCCTGGATTCAAACACCAGTCCTGTCAAAGGAAAAAGGAGAGGGGGAAGGAGGGAGAAGGAGCTACTGATTCCCACGGGGGGAATTTATTCTGCAGAGACGCTGAACATTCGAAACGCGAGGCTTTCTATTGACGCGTTTTGCAACAGCTAAAAACCCAAAAATGACCCAGTGGAGTAGCACAAAAGACAGTGTTAACCAAACTGCTGTCCACCTAGACATTAGGATATAATGCAGCCCGGGAGGGGGGCGAGAGAGAGAGAGCCCACACCCACACGTGGGAAAAGGATCTTAGAACACAATTTCGGGAACGGTATGTGCAGTATGACCCCCATTTAGAAAAATCTAGAAGGATGAAAGCAAAGTTAAGTCTGGTCCCTAGAGTTTTAGCAGAGAATTTTCACTCCTTTATAGATTTTTTTTTCTGGTAATATGTAATTTTTAAACTCAGCATGCATCATTTTTGTAATAAAAAAAAATATACAAATCTTGGAGAGGAAAAGAAAAATAAATGAAAATAGATTCCCCGCCCCCCTCCCGGGGAGGAGGAATTTGTAGTCTGGGTGGCGAGCAAGGATCGTGGCAGGCCTGGGATAGCAATATTAACAATAAGATAACCAAAAGCTGCTAGCACGGTCTTAGGAGTGCAGAATAAAGAAGCCAGTAGGGCTGGGGGGCCTGGCTCAAGTGGTAGCGCATCTGCCTAACAAGCACAGGGTGGGGAGTTCAAACCCCAGTACAGCGACACACACACAAAAAATGGACCCAGTCTGGCTTGGGTGGGTTGGTAGAAACAGACGTCTTGAGGGCCGGTCTATATTTGGTAGTTGAGTCTTTGTCTCCTTCAGGTTTGTATCCCGGGATCAAACCAACTGTGGATTTAAAATGTTGGGGGTGGGGAATTGCACCTGTATTGAACAGTCGCGGGCTCTTTCCTGTCTTATTTCATAAGAACCCCGGTATAGCGGCTACTTATATAACCCCTTGCCTTGCATCTGGTACTGTGCGAGATCTAGAGACGATTTAGAGTACATGGTGGGATGGATGGGTGTCACTGTGCAGGAGAGATTCGAGCATCTACAGAGTTTGATATCCTCAGGCACTCCCCGGACCCTCTCCTGCTGATACAGAGATCCTGGGGTTTGAACCCCCAACTTTGCTTTTGCTAGGCAGACGCTCTACCGCTGGAGCCACTCGCTTTTACAGAGGGGGAACTTGAGGCCGAGAGGACTAACTAACAGCAAGTCCCTACAGAGAAGCGCTGATGCTAGTCCCGGCTCCTCCCCAAGCTCTGTTCCTGACTCTCAGCCACACTGCCGAAATTCCCTGAGGCAAAAACGGTCTTTTATTCCTCAGGTGACAAAACAGCTTATGGAGTTCAAACCCAGAACATAAACGTCCAGGAGAAAAGTCGCCCCCACCCCCTGACCTGGGCCCTGGTTGGGTTCTTCATAGGAAAAGGAAGGCCGAGGTTCACTCAAATGGAGATGAAGAAGAGCCTCCGGCTGGCAGCCACAGTCCCAGCTACTTGGGAGGCTGAGATCAGGAGGATCACAATCTGAGGCCAGCCCAGACAAAAAGCGAGGGTGACTGCATCCCGGTGGAAAGAGCCGGGCATGGGCGGACTCGGCTGTCTTTCCCACTCCGTGGGGAGGCCCAAAATCGGAGCCAGGAAGAGGAGACGGGAATATGGAAGTGTGCATACCTCGGGCTAGGACACAGGGCTTGAAGGCACAAGAATGCTCTTCACACTATAGTCCCATATGTACCTCTACACGCTACAGGTGTGTACATAGAACACTGTATGGCCGTATGGAACACCACGACCACGTAGGAGCGGAAATGTCTTTCCAGCTGCGCGCGGCTCACACCTGCAGTCCCGAGGCCGGAGGGCTGAGACTGGACTCCATCTGGAGACCCTGTCTCGACTCATGGTAATTTAATTAATGTTGTTTTCCAGCATCTCAGGATTATGCTCATTTTTTTAAAAAAAAAGTTGTTTTTTTTTTGCTTTTTGGTATTTTTCTCTTGTTTCCCAGAAGACCGCTACTGATTGCATCTTTTTATGTAAAATCACATTTTGTATTGAAATTGAATTTTGTTGAAATCCCAGCCGCTTACCCTGTCCAAGCCCTCGATTGCCTTTTATTTAAAATGGAAATTGTTTCTAATTGGATAGGAACATGTTTTTGGATCTCGACTCAGAGCAAGGAGTTAATGGTGTTTCTGGATCATAACTGCTCGTCATCCTCAATCTGTGCCAGGCTCTCTGATTTCGCTGATTTATTTCCTTTTAATCCCATTTCCTAGCCCCTGCGTCCGTCTGCCCAGCCCCTCGGCACGCGTTCTGTGTTTAATGTTGGTCTTTTAATTTGAGAATGTTTTTAAAACACGCATATGGTCGTTTGGCAAGTTACTTAGCATAAATCCCATGCTGTTTCCCACTTTTTTTTTCCCCATAAAGTGTGATGTAGTTAGAATTTCTTTATGTGAGGGGATTTGAACTCATGGCTTTAGGCACGCTACCCTTTTGGCTTTAGTGGGTTTTTTTTTTTTTTTAATAGGATCCAAAATGAGACGGTGGTCTTGCTGACCTTCCCCCCATTGCTAGAAGGGCGGTGCTTCCAGCGGCTGGGATTACTGGGATGCCACCCCACGGGGCAAGGGCGATGTATCTGAGGTCGCCCCGAGTGCTGACTGTCCTGGCTGTCCCTGCCCCGTGGAGAGCCCACAAACCACGCAGTGTGAGCCTCCTCCCGCGCGTCCCTGCACAGACTGCGCCCAGAGCCTTCTCCAGAACGTGTGCCTGGCTCCTGGCATCCCTGCCCCTCGCTGCCCAGCTTCCTGCCGCTGAGCCCCCTAATGAGCACAGTGGGGTGCGGTTTTCATCCCAGCCGGGAGGCGAGCCTCAGTAGGAGAGTCGGAAATACACTCTAGCTATTGTTTTTAAAGCCCCCCTCCGACGTGTCTGAGGAATGACATAGATTCCGTCAAGCACATCAGGTTTTTATTTTAGTGGGGAGAGGGTATGCTCGGGAAGGGGGGCCTTGTGGTGTTGGTTTTATTTGTGCTGATCCTGGGGCTTGAACTCGGGGTCTGGGCGCTGTCCCTGAACTTAGGTGCTCAAGGCTGGTGCTCTACCGCTTGAGCCAAAGCTCTGCTTCCAGCCTTTCGGGGGGGTTAACTGTAGATAAGATCCTCATAGACATTGCTGCCCAGGCTGGCTTTGAACACTGATCCTCAGATCTCAGCCTCCTGAGTAGCTAGGATTTACAGGAGTGACCTTGACTCCTATCTCCGATAAACGGGGGGGGGGGGGGGGGGGGGGAGGGGAAGCCAGAAGTAGAGCTATGGCTCCAGTGGTACAGTACTAGCCTTGAGAGAAAAACAAGCACACAACAAATACAACTTAAGGGACAGCACCCAGGCCCTGAGTTCAAATCCCAGGCCCCGGGGGAGGGAGGGAATCGGTGCTACACAAGTAAGAAAATGAGAGGAGGAGGGGTTGGGAGGGGCGAGGAGGGGTGAGGATGTTACAGATACACTGTGATCATGACTTGCTCGGTGGGACGCCTGCACGTTCTGAAGGGCAATAAATAGAGTGCGGGTGAAACACCAGGCTGTATTAGAAAAAAGAGAGAAAACGGGTGTGGCAAAAGTGCAGAGGCTCTGAGTTCAAGTTCCAGACTAAAGGGGAGAGGAGGGGAGGGGAGAGGGGAGGAGGGGAGAGGGGAGGGGAGGAAAGGGGAGAAGGGAGAGGAGGGGAGGGGAGGAAAGGGGAGGAAGGGAGAGGAGGGGAGGGGAGGAAAGGGGAGAAGGGAGAGGAGGGGAGGGGAGAGGGGAGAAGGGAGGGGAAGGGAGAGGAGAGAAGGGAGGGGAGGGGAGAGGAGAGCTGGATCCTGGCACTGACTCACTGCTTATGTCTGTCTGCCCACCTCTGCCCTCTCTACCCTACCCCTCTCCTCTCACCTTCCCCTCTCCCTCGCCCCCGCCCCTCCTCATCCCCCGCCCCCGCCCCATCGCTCCGCCCCTTCTCCCGTCCCGGCCCCCCGCCCCGGCCCCCTCCCACCGCCCCGCCCCTCCACATGCTCTCCCCTCGCTCCGCCCCGCCCCCTCGCTCCGCCCCTTTCCCTCGCCCCCGCCCCCCCTCCATCGCTCCGCCCCTTCCCCTGGCCCCGCCCCATCCCCTCGCCCCGCCCCCCTCCCGGCGCTCCGCCCCTCCCATGCCCCGCCCCCTCCCGGCGCTCCGCCCCTCCCCCTCGCTCCACCCCTTTTCCTCGCCCCGCCCCTCCTGGCGCTCCACCCCTTCCCATGCCCCGCCCCCCTCACCGGCCCCGCCCCTCCGCCCCTTCCCCTCGCCCCGCCCCCTCCCGCCGCTCCGCCCCTCCCCGTGCCCCGCCCCGCCCGCCCCGGGCCCGCAGGCTCCCTGTTCTCGGCGCTGAAGCCCCCCCGACGCCGTGTTCAAGGTGGTCTTCTGGCTGGGCTACTTCAACAGCTGCCTCAACCCCGTCATCTACCCGTGCTCCAGCAAGGAGTTCAAGCGCGCCTTTCCTGCGCCTGCTGGGCTGCCGCCGCCGCCGCCGCCGCCGCCGCCTGGGCCCCGACGGCCCGTGGACGCTGGAGCGCTCGACGCGCCGGGACTCGCTCGACGACGGCGGCAGCTGCCTGAGCGGCAGCCAGCGGACGCTGCCGTCCGCCTCGCCCAGCCCGGGCCGCGCGCGCGCCCCGCCGCCCCCGCCGCCGCCGCCGCCGCTCGAGCTGCGCGCGCTGCCCGCCGCGCCCCGCGCGCTGCTCAGCCCGCCCGCGCCCCCGGGCGCCCGCCGCGCCGCCCCGCCCGCCGCCCGCCGCCCGCCGCCCGCGCCCGCCGGGCCCGCCGGACCCCGCGCCGCTCGCCAACGGGCAGCCCGGCTTCAGGAGCAACATGCCCCTGGCGCCCGGGCCCTGCTAGGCCCCGACGGCGCGGCGGCGGCGGGCGGGACGGGGGGGGGGGGCGGGGGCGGGGGCGCGGGGGCCAGGTCGAGCCCCGGGGCCCGGCCGGGCGTGCGGGGAGCCGGGTCACGCCCCGCCCGTGCGCTCGGAATGACTTCCTCCCTCCCTCCCTCCCTCCCTCTCCCCGTCTCTCTTCCTCTCCTCCCTCCCTCTCTCCCTCCCTCCCTGCACATTGTTTCTTTCTCATGTCCCTCTTCTCCCGTCCATCTTCCTCTTCTCTCTCCCCCCTCTCTCTGTGTGCCCCCCCCGTCAACCTCTGTATATTCCCTCCCCCCCACCTGTCCCCCTCTCTCCCCTCTCTATGTCCCCCCCCATCTCTCTGTATATTCCCTCTCCCCCCCCCGTCTCCTCTCCCCCCTGCCCCGTCTCCTCTCCCCCCCCCGCCCCGTCTCCTCTCCCCCCCCCCGCCCCGTCTCCTCTCCCCCCCCGCCCCGTCTCCTCTCCCCCTCGCCCCGTCTCCTCTCCCCCTTCTCTGTATATTCCCCCCACCCCCCCCGTATACACCGATGCCCAGTGCCCGCCCGCGCGTCTTTCACCGTGGGCGCGCACGCGTGTGCGGGCGGCGCCCGCGTGGTCTGCATGTGCGCGCGCGTGCGCAGCGATCGCGGAGCGTGGCCCCCCCCCCCGCCCTCGGGGCGCGGCTCGTGTCGTGACCCGGAGCCTCCCCAGCCCCTCCCGCGGCTCCGGGGGAGGAGGGCGCCGGACGGGGTTCATTAAAGTCCTTTGTCCTGTGCGGCTCCGAGTGGTCTGTGCTGCGCCCGGCGGGGCCCGCAGCGTCCGCCTCTCCCCGTGGGGATCCTGTGAGGCCGCAGCCCCCGGGCCCCTGCCCGTCCCCCCCCCCCCGCACCGTGGCTGCCTGGGACCCCCTGGACGTGTCCTTCCCGCAGCCCCCGAGGAAGGCGAGCCCACCGCGGGGCTGCTCCTTCCCTAGCTCGCCCCGGCGGTGTGGAGCCCCCCACGGCCCGCAGATCTTGGGGGGGGGGATCCCCTCCCGCAGAGCCCGGCGCTGCCCTGCTCCCCACGCCCGGGCCTGGGGCTCTCAGACTCGGGGTCGCTGGATCCTTCCAGAACCCGTGCATAGGAAAAGCCCACGCCCCTGCTCGGGAGCGGGAGGCTCGGGCCGGTCACCCCAGCCGCCCGGGCAGGGAAGTCCGCCTCGAGACTCCGCTCCCGTCAGCGACCCGAAGAGGGGCAGGGCGGCGCCGGCCTCGAGCCCAGGCCCCGAGTTCAAACCCCGCCACCACCACCACCAACGTGTTCTCCACACTCCGCGGGGGAGGCTGGGCGGGGCGTCCACCTGCTGCGGGAGGAGCTGGGGGGCCCCGCGCGGCGGCGGCGGCTGCGTCCCGCCCCGTCCCGCCCCGTCCCGGGCCCGGCTTCCCCGCGCGGGGCCGAGCGGGAGCCGAGCGGGCGGCAGCGCCACCTGGCGTCCGCGCGGCGAAGCGACGCTGGGGCGCCCGGGCCCGGCTGGGCGCTCTGCGGTGAATTCTAGGGACCTCGGTCGGGTAAGCGTGTGGATCCGAGCTGGGGGGGGGGGGGGGATGGGGGGGAGGGAAGGGGGTCCGGGAGCCCTCCACGATGTCCACGGCACAGTTCGTCTGTGGCCGGGGTCTCGTGTGAAGCCATTCCCTTCACCTCCCAGAACCAGGAGTGTAGACCCCGGGCCTACCCAGATCCAGGGGCTCCACCGGGCAGGAGAGGCGGGGGGGGGGGGGGGGGGGGGGGGGGGAGGAACACCCGCAGGGCTCCGGCGGGCCCCGGGCTCCGCCTTGGCCTGGCTGGGGGCTTCGCTTCCTGGAGCCCCAGGTGACTGCCAAGTGGCTGTAAGGTGGGGAGCCCCCCGGGGGGAGGCTGGGCCCCCAGCTTTAGTCCTGCTAAGTGGCAGCTGTGGTTCAAGTAGTAGAGGGCTAGCCTTGAGCCAAAGGACCTCAGGGCCCAGGCCCTGGCAGAACTGGGGGGCAGGGGGAGCAGCCATGAAGTTGCCTCTTCCATTCGTAGGCCGGTAGCCTGTGACACCTTAAACGGGAAAATAAAACACATCTTAGCAGATTTCATCAAGCTCAAGATCCAGAGGTAAGAAGATTATCCGGGATTATCCCAGCGGGCCTGATACCAGAAGGGTCCTTCTGGAGAGGGGCAGAAGGGGGTCCGCACGGTGGAGTGACAAGGGAAGAAGCCGTGCTCTCCTCTGAAGATGGGAAGAGAAAGTCCCGTCGAGGAGGGACGCCACCTCCAGGAGCGGGGCAGGGCAGGGGCAAGGTGACACCTTGACTGCTGCCCAGGGTACACTGGCCACAGGCTCCTGAGCTCCAGAGCTGCAAGAGAGCAGAGGTGGGCCGTGACCACGGCATCTGGAGCTGCTCCTGACAGCATCCTCAAGAAACCGCAGGACATGTTGGCAGGCGGCAGACCACCTGTGGAGTGAGACCCCTGCTTCACAGAGCTTCCCGGGGCTGGGGTTCCCCCCCTCCTGGCCCATCCCTCTGGCTGCTGCCTGAGATTGGGGCACTGATAAAGCATGGGGGTGCCCTTAAGCTCAGGGTTCTGGAGGCTGAGGAACCCAAGGGCCTGGCTCCCTCCGTCAGGGAGGGCTTGGCAGAGCTGCACCCTACCACAGGAGCGTCTCCCGATGAGTCCTCTCTATCATCGTTGTCGTTATTATACTATCATTACTGCTACGGTAGCCATGGCAACCATCCCCTCCTCCAACCTCACTAAACCCAGGTCACCTCCTGGAGGCCTCACCTCCAAACGTGGATTTGATGTGCTAGGCCATCCTTCCAGCAAGTTTCCAACACATCCGTTTATGCTGGGGAATGGGCTGGGGGGGGGGGCAGGGGGGGATGACACGGATTCAAAATAGCAGCGATTAATCCATGTCCCTTCTAGTGTTTGCCGGTACCTTCCTTAAAATAGGGTAGAGCCAGGGGCTGGTGGCTCACTCCTGTACACCTTGCCTCTCAGGAAGCTGAGCTCTGAGTGTCACAGTTCAAAGCCAGCCCAGGCAGTATAACACCCATGAGACTCTTAGCTCCAAAGAATCATCAAAAAGCCAGAAGTTGAGTTTGAGGTCAAGGGGTAGAGTGCTAGCTTTGAATAGAAAGGCTTGGGTTCAGTGCCCAGGCCCAGAGTTCAAGCCTCAGGACCAGCATGAAAGACACACACACGGCTATGAGGGGCCCCATCTTACCCCCTAGGAGATGGTTTTGTCACCCAGAACAAGTGAGGGTTGGTGACGGTTCCCTCTAAAAGTAGGGACTCCTCAGGGTCCTTGACTTTGGTCACAGAGTAATCATCAGCATTTGTGGACAAGTCACGATGGTAAGGAAACTTGGCAGAGCTTTATGGAGTAAGTAGGCAAGCAGGCAAGCAAACAAAAGGGCAGGGGCACAGGCTAACGGAGTGATAGGCAGGTGGAGACACTCGGCCCCTTGGGCTCTTGGGGTATTTACAGGGTAAAAGCAGGGAGGTGTGTTTTCCTTTGCTCCAACCCCACCTGGTGTTACTTTCTGAGCTTCCAGGGAAGACTGCGTCCTGCCACACACAGATCCTTCTCCTTGAGATGAGAGGGCACTCTGCTGTCTGCATGTGGGGGAGCACTTTTCTCAGGATGGCGTGCATCCTGCCAGACCCATGTGCATTCCGGGTGTGAGAAATGCACCCCTCCTGTTGCAGAGCTTTATTAAGTGTGCACGCAGGCCAGCAGACAAGAACAGACAAAAAAAAAAAAGAAAGAAAAACTCCACCCGCTAGGGCCTCCTGTGTCCTAGTGCACCCAGCCACCAGACGCCCGTTGCACGCCCGTTGCACGCCCGCGGGAAAATCCTGACCCCCAGGAGAACCAGAGACGGTTTCCGTAACTCAAGATGGCGGCCTCCAGGCCAATGGGTCCGTACGGCGACGTCACAGAGGACGCCCGCCCCGAGG